>NC_139683.1:88867099-89232099 GCF_964106915.1 Podarcis gaigeae | reverse complement strand
TTGGACCTTTAAAAAGAATGTACAATTTAGTCAGCCATGGGGCAAGCTCACTGTGAAATGCTTTTTTAAAAAGCTTCTCACCAATGTAGTGTCCCCTTTGAATGGCCATTATTGTGTCTATGTCCGACAAGTCAATTCAATCCTAGAGGTGGTGGAAGCACCACAAACATGGTGTTTTTCAAAACTGATACTACTTCTGAAACCAGGGAGATCTTATGAAAGCCAAATCATATAGGGTGATAGCTCTCGTGAACGGAGATGCAAAGTTATTCATAGAAATAATGGTCATGTGTCAGGGCAGGTGGCAGGAGCAACTTGGGGCAAGACCTACTGGGAAGGGTTGCTGTGCTCACTAGGCCTGAGCTGTTTTGTTTCTTTGGATAAAGAGTTAACTTCACTGACACCTTGTGAGTCATTGCTGACCTGTGAGAGATGCCAGAGGCCTCCACATGGTGTGGGAATCAGAAATAGGCCACCCAACTGAAAATCACAAATGGGAGGGTAACTGGACCACTCCCCCCCTAAAAAAAATCTCTGCTCTCTTACAGGAGGTCTCACTCAAGGTCATTCTCTGCTGGTACTGGATGCAGTTAGACAGGCAAAAATTAACCCCTCTCTTTCCCCTTTATGTTGGAAGGGTTGTGGAAAACCTGGTTAATATATTCATGTTTGGTTGGAATGCCCCCATGTTAAAAACTTTTGAAACAGAGTATTTCCCATTATATCCTCACCCAAGGTCATGTAGCACCAGGTGTTTTGATAACTGTGGAGCATCTTTCACCCAGACAGCTAGGCTTAAATCTGGAGATGGGATTTCCATCATCTCCACCCCCCCTGCACCAGGCTCTTCTGCCACTGGGAAGAGTCACAAGCTGCAGTCTGCCCAGTTGCCTGGGTGAGGAGATCCTGCCCCAAGTCTGAAAGCTGATTCTAAGAACAGTAATTATTTCTTCTTCCACATTTATTTTTAAAGCTTATAGAGATATTACTGAAATATTACAATCTACCATCATTATCATGAATGTACACAAAGAAGGCAATACTTGAATTGCTGGTTTTTGTAGAACTCCCTCTAGAACAGGGGTCAGAAATCTGGATCACCAGCTGTCCCCTTACTCATTGCTGAAGACTACTTTATGGAGTCATTTACTCAGCAAGACTTGTCCTGAATTGATGTAAATGCAGAAGGTATTATTCCTTTTGGTTATAAATTTCCAATCTTCCCACAAGTTCTAATATAATAGGCTATCAACAGTTCAAAATTAAGGTTACCAGCTGCAGCAGGTGAAATGGTGAGCTACACTTGATGTCTTAATGATCAAGTGTAAACAGTTACATGCATGTGTTCCTAAGCTAGAAAGATGCATCCTTCTCCCCTCCAGTCTGTGAGTTTTAAATTTTAGGAACATTGGGGTTATGGGCTGAAACCTGAAGAATAGAAGTTCATTCAGACTTTTACACGAACAACATTGTAAAAGGCATCCCCAACATTTTAAAAAGGCAAATTGGGGAGTGATCAGGTAGGGACAGATGACAGGGATCACAGGAAAGTAGGAAAGCCAAACATAACAACTGTCCCTGTCATTCATTACACAAACCAGCCACATAACAGATATATATTTCACAATTTGAAAAGAATGCTTACATTTCAGTCTGTCCAACATTACTGAAAATGATTTAAACAAACCTGTTAGATAAAAACCGGTTATGTAGACAATTTGACTCTTCTTTCCCAGGAAGTCCATGAGTTGAAATCAAGGTTAGGTTGTTAAATTTCAGATGTGGACTAAATGAGGGGGGAAAGAGGGGAAACACCAAATCAGATTTGTGGAGGCACCACTGCTGAGACTTAGCTTATGTTCGTGTTTAGTACTTGTAAGCAATTGACTTCCCCACCAACTTACGAGTTCAGCATTTCATATGCAATCATGCAAAAGCTAAAGGTATATGCTTTGCCAATGTGGTCATTAGTAATCTAGTTGGCTTTCACAAACTATTTTGATGCTTAAAAACAACCACACATTGTTACCATAATTTCCATATATTTGCAGAACCAACTGCTCAGTGTATTCTTGGTCCTAATGTTGAAATGCAGTTTATGGATAGGGTGAGACCTTCACTGAAGAGTATTAAGACAACCCAATCTCTACCAGCTGCTCTCTTCCCATATTTCGCAGGGCTGATTTGGATACAGTGCTAAACTATGGTTAAGTTATAGTTTATCATTAGGTGAAAAGGACTTGGAATATGTATTTTCCACTTCCCTCTACTTCTCTGGCATAACCATGGAGAAGATATTTGGAGCACCCCCTTTATCTAACTAGCCAGAGTTCCTTGTTACGCTGATCCTAAAAGAAGTGCACTGGCTCCCAGTATGTTTCTGAGCACAATTCAAAGTGTTGGTGCTGAGCTTTAAAGTCCTAAATGGTTTCGGGCCTGTATACCTGAAGGAGTGTCTCCACCCCCATCGTTCAGCCCGGACACTGAGATCCAGCTCCAAGGGCCTTCTGACAGTTCCCTCATTGCAAGAGGTGAGGTTACAGGGAACCAGGCAGAGGGCCTTTTCAATAGTTGCACCCACTCTGTGAATGCTTTTACTATTTTTTGCTGGGAGCTGCCCAGAGCGGCTGGGGCAACCCAGTCAGACGGTCCACTTACAAAATATTGGAAACACAAGGATTGAAATCAGGGGTGCCAACATGAATAAAATATTGTGGAGGTCCAGGTAAGCCCCACCCTGCATAATCAATCACATGATGAAGTGCACACACATGATTTGAAAGCGACTTCCGGGTTGGCGCCATCGCCAAATGGCGGACTCCCTCCGAGCTCCGGAGGGAGCCTGCTCGGCAGGGGCTGGGTCCTACCGCGCCGGCGACGTGGGGACCCTCAAAAACCATGGGCGCTGAAACCCATGGACATGGTGACTCGGCTGGCACCTTTTGCGCTCCCCCCCGGCCCGCGAAGGAGCCTTTTTAAAGGCTACGGAACGGGTGACGGGGGGTGGTGCTTTGAGTCCTCCGCTTCCCCTGCCGAGCGAAGCCGCATGCCATTCGACGGAGAGCGCTGGCTTCTTCTATTGAAAATCTGGACCTAAAAGAATAACCCGTGAGTAATTGGAACCTGGACTAAAAAGGGGGACAATTTTTTAAAAAAATTCGGAGCGAGCGGGGGAGGCGCAAAAAGGAAGTCAGCCCCCCCCCCCGTTGTAGAGGAGTTAAAGCAAAGGATTTGACATCTAAGATCGAGTGCAACCCTATTTTTACAAAGATATTAATTTCGCGACGGAAAACTATAAGACTGAGCTGGAGGAGAAAAGTGGAATTGATTTAAAAGTACCCCCCCCCCCGGAACCCTGGGAGCGTTTTGTGAGAGCGCCGGGAGAAGACAAAGAGAGGTTTTGACAGCTGTCAAAGAGCTGTCAAAGCAGAAGAACAAAATGAGAACTTTGTTACAAGGACTTTGCCGGTTACATTTGTTATAAATTGGATACAAATTGTTTAAAACAAGGAATAACAAGCTATTTGGACTGATTGGGGTGATCTGGAAGGGAACTGAGTTATTGCAACCCACCTAGAGGAGCCGAGGGATATTACAAGTTGTTGACATGGAATTTGAATAGAACTTTCTATCTCCTGGGAAACTGCAGAAATGGAACACTATTTTGACTACAGAGGCTGACACACTACAGAAGACAATAGACTTATCTATTGAAAAATGGAAGGGACTTGGCATTATGTTTCGTTCCTGAATAACAGAGCCTCTGCAGCTGAATTTGAAGCTTTTGGAATTAGAACATTTGTGCAGGAAAACAGGAAAAAAGAAAAAGAAAAGGAGAGAGATCAACAAGAACAACAAGAATAACAAGAATTGGATAAAGTTGAAAGAAAGAACATTTGGGACATCCAGACCTGAAAGGTTTAAAGAAATAAAATTGGAGTTTTTACTCCTAATGTATAAAAATCTGGATGGAAAAAATGGGCCTTTTTGAGACAGACTCCTTCCAAGATTGGACATTCGAAATTAAAGATGACTGGTAAAGGACTATGGCTTAAATAAATTGTGGGAGCTCCAGGAAGACATCAAATCAAATTTATTTATTTACGGCTATTAGCCCATAAAATGTGTACAAACCTAAAAGCACAGAAACATAAAAACCAATACATCTAACAACAGAAGGGGAACACCACGATGCAAGGGTGGGTCATTGAGCAGTGACAAATAACAGCTTGGGGCCCGGAAAGATCCAAGGGACGGTTCCCAGAAAAAGGAGAACTGGAGACGAGATCCGTCATGCACTCTCATCATAACTGTCTGATTAGTTTTTGTTGTTGATGTTGTTTTTTTGTGGTTTTTGTGTGTGAGATAACCGCATTCAGGAATCTCGCCACCTGCAGAGTTACAGAAGGATCTGTATCCTGCAAAAGCAGTGCGGCATGTGACTCAACAGGCCTGCCAACCAAACGCAGTAAAGCAGGACCCAGGAATTTAGTCCTGGCTATGCTATGTAAGGGACAGTTGAACATTATATGTGGAAGAGATTCAACTGTTTTCCCGTCACACTTGCATAGCGGAGACACCAAACCCTTGGAAAATCTGTGGCTCAGCAGGTTCGATGGAAAAACATTGAACCTTGCACGAATAAATGCAAGTCGGTGTGGTACAGATGAAAGAGATGACATATATGATGGAAGGCCAAGTGGTGGGGTTATTCCATGATACCTGGGGGAGCAGACACCCCCACCCCTGGAGAGGTTGTGTTGATTTTCAATGTCTGCTAATCTTTGCTCGATAAGGCTTTTGGCTGAGCGTAGGTTCATCTTTAAGGAGTCTGCTGGGGAAATTCCGATGCTCAGAAGTTTGGCATGGATTTTTCCTACCCACGGATTAACAAAGTCATCCCGCCAGAGGCACTGAAAGAGGTAATGGTCGGGAAGCCTATGCCAGCTGGACAGCCAGTAGCCAAAGACTCGCTTCCAGATGACAGTCTCCAATGATGCAGTCCTTAGCTCCAGATGTATGGCTGCATTGCTCACACACATGGGGAGTTTCAGGAGGCGACGGAGAAACTGATTCTGCAATGTCCCCAGCGATGTTAAATTGGACCCTGGGGCCCAGAGTGGGGCAGCATAACAGAGGGTGGAAACCATTTTTGCGTGGTACACCTTCAATGCAGAAGGGATGTGGGAGGCTCCGTCGACCGCAAAAAATTGGAGTAGAGTGTAAAGTATTGTTTTCCCTTTGTTCAGTAAAAACTGTATCTGTGGCTTCCAGCTTAGGTTGTAGTGAAAAAAGACTCCCAGGTATTTAAATTTGAAAACCTGTTCTAATTGGACTCCATCTAACTTCCAGCTGTAAGTTTTCTGAGACCTGGTAAAGACCAGTACTTTAGATTTCCCATGATTAATTGTCAGATGGTTGAGTTTGCAATAAGCCGCAAAAATCTTTAGAGCTCTGCATAAACCGACTCTAGTGTAGGAAAGGATCGCTGCATCGTCAGCATATAGGAGCAGAGGGCAGCGAAAATCAGCTAGGCGGGGGGCATGAATGTTGGCTTGAGACTCACTCAGAAAGAGCTTCATGTCGCTAATAAACAAGTTGAAGAGGAGTGGGGCCAAAATGCAGCCTTGGCGCACTCCTCTATTTATTGGGACCTCATTGGATAGGTTTCCCGCCGGTGTGAGTCTCACTCTAGCCGACGACCCGTAGTGTAATTGGGTTATAAGCCATAACAGCCTTCTATCTATGCCCCATCTCTCTAATTTCTTCCATAGACAGTTTCTTGGGATACTGTCGAAGGCGGCCTTTAAGTCTATGAAAGCGACACATAGGCGCCCCCGACTCGGGGCAGAATATTTTCTGGCAAGATGATACATAATTACCATATGGTCCGTGGTCGAATAATTGTTCCTAAAGCCCGCTTGCTCATGGCCAATCAAATTTGAGTCGTATGCCCAATGGGACAGCTTAGACAGCAAAAATTTTGCATAGATTTTCCCGATGATAGACAAAAGGCTGATGTTCCGGTAGTTCTCTGGGTCAGCAGGGGGACCCTTTTTATGGACTGGTACGATCACGGCCTCCTTCCATGACCTAGGGATAAGCCCCGTAGAATTAATTGCATCAAAGACTTTGGCCAGAATTTCAGCCCACCACCTCGGTTGCGCAACAATAGCCTCAGCAGGGACTAGATCCGGCCCAGGGGCTTTGCCCGTTTTCAGATCTAGTATCAAGTCCATTATCAGCTCTGGGTCGGTAGAGGGCCACAAAGGTAGATGGTCGGCTCGGAATTCCGTGGATGAGTTGGATTCCTCTGCCAAAGAGAAATATTTACTCAAGAATTGTTCCCATGTGGGCGCAGGGATAATCGCCAGTGGGTACTTCCTTCCTCTTTTGTTTATCAGAGCCCAAAATTCCTGTGGTCTGCGGGATCTAGAGGCCGCAATCAAGGCTCGCCAACGCTTTTGGTACCATTCGCGTTTGGCCAGCTTTAAAGTCTGTTTGTATGCTCTTTTGGCTTGTAAATAGGAGGGTGGTAGAGCCTGGGCATTAGAGTTTTTGTATTCATTATAGATAGAATGAAGAAGGGATCTTGCTTGTTTGCAAGAGGTGTTAAACCAAGGGGCCCCAGTACTGCAATGCGCCACTTTCGCCTTTTGAGGAGGTGATGTAAAAAAAGTGGTAAGGTTTGTTATAAGAAGGTTAAAAAGTTTCAAAACCGAATTGAAGTCTTGTAAATCAGTAGTTACTTGAGGTAGATAGGCAATGATTTCCCTATGAAAAAATTCCTGGTATTTTTGGGCCACAGCCTCCGACCATTTGATCCCTCTTATTTTGGTCGATGATGAGGTTTCCAGAAGGACTGAGTGTTTATAGTCCTTCTGACACCGGAACAATGACAAAGTGGTCACTATTGGAAGGTGATCACTGAAATGTTGGTTTTCAACTTGGAAGGAAAGTACATTAACGGCCAAATTTGCAGAGATCAAGAAGTAATCGATAACACTGTTAGATGCTAGTCCCAGGTGAGTGAACTCCCCCGGTATGTCGGGGGGGAAGGTGCCGTTCAAGAAGACTAGATTCAGGCGAATGGCCATTTGGTAAAGGGTCACTCCTGCTTTGTTTACTCTGTTGTCCTTTGAAGTTTTAATTCTGGCAGGTTCCAAGTCAAAGTTGTCCAAGCATGGGGGAGTCCACCGTTTGGACTTGGTTAGTAGGTCCCAGTTTGTGGCAATACGAGCATTAAAGTCTCCCCCAATTAAGGAGTACGAGTTAGGGCATTTGGTATGACATGACAATAGGTGATTTTCAAATGATTCCCATGTTGATAAATTTTGGGAACGCAACCAGGAAAAGGGGGAGGGAAATTTGGAATCCAAAGGGTGTTAAACTACATTTTATTTCATTATATTTTAATCTGTAATGTATGTTAAAGGGGGGAACGCGTGGAAGGGAACAGGTCGATTTTAGGAGATGGGAAAATATTTTTAAATTGGGTCAATGACAATAAGTTCAAAATTTGGGATAAGAAATTGCTGAATTTATAAGTAAGAATTGGAATACAAGAGGGGGAGGGGAGGGGAAGTCCTGGAAAGATGTTATGGAAAACAAGATTTTATGTTCTGTTTTTTATTTGGTTGTAATTGGAAACTTTTAATAAATATTATTTTTTTTTTTAAAAAAGGGAATGCCCATCCACTTTGTGGGGGCCCAGCCCCCTCAAATATTTTATTGTGGGAGCTGAAGCCCCCACAGCCCCTAGAAGTTGGCTCCTATGATTGAAATCATTCAATCACACACAATCTAAAAATGGGCAGAATTAACTGCCTCAAGAAGAGGCTGATTGGAAGCAGCAAGGTCAGGGTAGTGAAAAATGTAGATCTAGGGGACAGCCTCCTCTTTTGGTGAACATTTTGAATCACAAAAACTCTTACAATACAAGATTGTGCATATTTGCTCAGAAATAAGCCCCGCTGTGTGCATGCCAATAATTGGGGTTTTTTTGCTTGTTGCACAGTAACAGTTCTTCACAGCACACAATTGGGAATTACTGCATTACATCTATGCAATAATTTTGATTAAGGACTCAATTCATTACAGACACAATAGTGATTCATATATCCTAGGTTTATTTTCCTTGCTATCCACCTGAAAGCAAATAAAACAAAAACAAATTTTTGGTCACTGGAAAAAATGAGGGAAATTATGAAATATCTCTAAGAAGAATTGCTTCTACTTTTACGGTAGGTTAAGAATGCTGAATGCCATGTGTTGTACAAGCATTGGGCACCCTTTGGTTAAAAAACAAAGCTTCAAGTTAAGAGCTCAACCCAATGAAGCATTAAACAAGTGCACCTGCATCATTGAAGCAAATAATTCCAGCAGAGATTCATGTTGCTGTGACTACAAAATGGGAAGAACAGCTCAAAGATACTTGTAAAGCAGTAGGGATTAGAGTATCTAGGGAAATAAGTAAAAGGTATTGGGTTTCATTGCCTGGTTTTAGAGGGCAGCTAGAAAAGAAGGACTCAACATCCTTGGCTTTAAAATAAAAAGGATCATGTTGCCAATTTATTGGAAATAAAAGATTGCTGTTTTCTATGTTTTTCATTAATGGCAAATCAGTCAGATCATCAGTACTTTTAATGATTCCAATGGATGGGGTAGTTACTTTTTTGTTTAATGAACCAAAACACACCTTTTCCCGGCAATATTCAAAAAATGTTTTTCAGTAAATGTCAGACACACTGTGAGCATTACACTAACTTGTAAATCTTAACCATTAGAAGGCAAATATTCTAGCACATGGTTTGAAGGCAGATAATGCAATCATCTTGCTCAAACTGAGTAAATCTGTTCCTGGTCAGTGGCTGCAGAGCCATGCTATGTATGTTGATGTGAGGTCCGCAGAAGAAAAGCAGGATAGAAAGATAAATTAGTGGGGAATGTCAGATAATATATGTAAATCTCAATGCTGTTTTTGTCCCCCATTGCCATACCAGTCTGGTGCAAAGTGGCCTATTTGGCATGGTATATGGAGCATTTTTACACATGTACAATTATTTGGGCCTGAATACAGGTATCATGTGCACTTTGAATCTGTGAACATCTAGGTCTTGTCTCATGTATGGAAGCCTCTGCACACTGCCATTCACACAAACACACAGAGCTGAATATTGTCTCCAACTCAAAGGTCTGTGTGTGCTTTGATTCACATTTGATTCACATGCTGAGCAAATTGTCTCCTCATCTACTTCAGTGGTGGGGCTGCTCTATACCTGTTGAGGGATGGATATGAGGAACTGTTCCCTCTACTGAAATGAAAGGAAAGACATGGTGGAGATCTGTGCATAGAGAAAATAAAACCCAGGTTAGAAGTATTCAATTTATGCTAGCAAAAGAATATATTTAAAGATAATTCCCCAAAAATATGTTTGGATGTACTGTATAACTACATATGTTAAATTGATTGTTGCAAATTTAAGGCACTTTCTCTACTGGGTTTGTGGCACATTTGTCATGGACAACATCCACTGTAAATGTGATTTCACAACAAGGCAAGATAGAACATGCCCTATTTATCTCTGTCCCATGCAAAGAAACAATATCTGAATGAAGCTACTCCAGTAAGACTGAGCACATGACAAACCATTGTATTGTTTTGCTTTGGAATAATTTACCCTCAGTACGAAGGGGAAAACAGTGGGGAAAGGGGGCACATATTCCAGCCAATTCATGTGGCAAAAGGCAGATAGCATAAAACAATAACAATTACTAAAACATTCATTACATGTTAGCCCTGTGATCAGCAAGTAAGCACTAACTATTTAATTAGTCAACTAATTAGCAGCAGGCGACATGGAAGACTCCTGACATTCTCAGACAAATGTAAGATAAAAAGCCTAATTAAACAGCAGGCATTATGCTACCTATTGCCAAACAAGACAGCTGTGCAGGATATTGTGTAATATTGGGCTACAAGATAACAGGACTTGTAGCTATTCTGTCACAAGTTAGGTTTTAGAAGCATGTAATTTCTAAGCTATTTTTAGACAGCTAAACAGCCCCAAAGGAAGGAAAAGGAAATAAGAATTCATTCTAAACAGAAATCAGTGCTTTCATGAAATGTATCTATATATTAGCAAGGGAAGTGCTATCCACTGTGAATGGTACGTGCACATTTAAGTGACCATCTTTCCCTGCAATATAGATATTTATTTTGAGATATACAACTTTTCCCCTGTCACCAGTTCCATGGTTATTGGGAAAGCTGGCAATTAAAATATTAATGTGGCATTCACAACTGACATTACAGTGCACCCTTGAAATTGTGATCCCTGGTTCTTCAGAAATGCAGAAGCTGTATCAGTAATGGAACATGGCTTGTGATGTGCAAGGCCCCTCGTAGCCCCACTTCCATAACTGGAGAAGCATGAGAGGGCAATGAAAACAATGTCTATGAGATCCATTAAGGCAACACCTTGCTACTAAAACCTCTTTATGCCACTCTACTGAAAATAAAGAAGCACCAGTGAAAAATGCAGGAGGTATTTTCTATCTCAGTGGGACATACACATTTTAAAGGAATGCTCCTTAGCCTATTTCCATGCTCAGGTAAGAAGCTGAGATGCTACTCTAGTTTGCAGTTTTCTGCTACAAAAACAGCAGTGACTAATGTTAGCACCTTAACAAAAGTAAAAAAAAAAGAAAAGAGGGGGGTTATATCTTTCCAGCATTTTAAAAAACATTTATGTTTTAAATCTTTTCAAAGCCCCAATCACAGTAACTAGTATGCCTGAAAATGAATTATATTTGTCGGCTCCTGTGCTAACTGCTTATGCGAAATAATTAGGCAGTAAGAATAATGAAGAGGAAATGGCTTCCTTTTTAAAGATTAGGTTTAAAATTGATTCTATTTTTAGGATGTGTCTCTCCTGCAAGAAAATCAAGAAAGGCTGAGTGGACTTAATATCCAGGTCCTAGGAGTGTACATAAATTCAGGAATGAATTATAAATTATATCCAGGTCCTAGGAGTAAATTCAGGAATGAATTATAAAACTGCAGCATTGTGTGGATTTATAAAAGTGACTGCTCAGGATAAAGATGTGGTTATAACAAGGCATATTTTATTAGTGCATCTTAAAATATCCAGAATATATCAGATTCCCACCCTGCAATGTGATTGTATCTGAAAACTTTGTTCCATTTCAGAGGCTCTCTTTCATGTGGCTAGTGGACACCCAAGAGACACCCAAGTGGACACCCTTATTGGTTACAACATCCAGGATGTGGAATTACACCTAGTGAGATACCACCTGCTTGTGGGGTAGGGGTAAAAATGATTTTAGTTAAGCAAACCAATTTAGAATCTTGATTTTAGTGTATATTCCGCTTCTGCTTTATCTGCTTAGTTTTGCTTGTGTTCTGAGGCCCCCAAGCCCTTCCCCTGAAAATAACTTCACACTGACACGTAATTTTAGTTTAAGTTATTGGGCAAAATTTAGGCCACAACTTTATTGATTACAGCAAAGTGAGCGGTGTTGGCTTAGGCATTGGCAACAGACTATAACTGACTCCTGCCTCTCTGTCTGGAAGTCCAAACACCAAACGAGGGAGCAACATCGATGAAGACCAACCAAGCTTATGCAAACCAACTTTGTGTTTCTATACAAATAATTAAGAAACATGTATGATTTTGGAACCCAAGTTAAACTGTTTGTCTTTTCTTGCTGCTGTATGAATCTGACCTTTGAAGAATTTTAAGTAAGCCATTTTTAACTTACTAAACATGTGGTCTCTTTCAATGCTAAGGAAAATGGGGAATTATGGAAGCAACTTAGAAGGGGATATTTTTAAGGTCTAACAGGGTATATTTCTATGCTTTGTTTACTGCATATTTTGTGATTTTAAGTTTCTGCTGGAGCTCTCTCACCAAAGAGTACTTGCCCCCAAACCTGGATCTAGGCATCCAGGTAATTCTCCTTTGTATTATATCTAGTATTTTATCTTTTACCGAAAAATACAAGATTAAAACCAACAGTTTTTGTGATTCTAAGTTCTTTTAAACTGTTTTTAATATTGTGTTTTAATGTTTTAATGTTGTTACCTGCTCTGGGACCTTAGGGTGAAGGGTAGGTAATTAACAATAATAATACTGAGTCCCCCTTCATGGATCACTGCCTTGCTGTGGTGAAGGGGCTTGAATAACTCAGAGAAGCTATGAGCTATGCCGTGCAGGGCCACCCAAGATGGACAGGTCATAGTGGAGAGTTTTGACCAAACGTGATCCACCTGGAGCAGGAACCGGCAACCCACTCCAGTATCCCTGCCAAGAAAACTCCATGGACAAAGACAACAGACATATAAAAGCTATGACGCTGGAAGATGAGCCCCTCAGGTCGGAAGGCGTCCAACATGCTACTGAGGAAGAGCAGAGGACAAGTACAAGTAGATTCAGAGCTGATGAAGCGGAGGGGCCAAAGCCGAAAGGACGCTCAGTTGCGGATATGCCTGGAAGCGAAAGGAAAGTCCAATGCTGTAAAGAAAAATATTGCATAGGAACCTGGAATGTAAGAACCATGAACCTTGGTAAGTTGGATGTGGTCAAAAATGAGGTGGAAAGAATAAATATTGACATCCTGGGCATCAGTGAACTAAAATGGACGGGAATGGGCGAATTCAGTTTGGATGACCATCACATCTACTACTGTGGGCAAGAATCCCGTAAAATAAATGGAGTGGCCCTCATAGTCAACAAAAGAGTGAAAGATACAGGAAATTGAATGCAGATTTCCAAAAAATAGCAAGGAGAGACAAGAAGGCCTTCTTAAATGAGCAATGCAAAGAAATAAACAATAGAATGGGAAAAACCAGAGATCTGTTCAAGAAAATTGGAGATATGAAAGGAACATTTCGTACAAAGATTACCATAATAAAAGACAAAACTGGAAAGGACCCAACAGAAGCAGAAGACATCAAGAAGAGGTGGCAAGAATACATAGAGGAACTATACTAGAAAGAACTGGATGTCTTGTATATTCCAGGTAGTGTGGTTGCTGACCTTGAGCCAGACATCCTGGAGAGTGAAGTCAAATGGGCCTTAGAAAGCACTGCTAATAACAAGGCCAGTGGAAGTGATGGTATTCCAGTTGAACTATTTAAAATTTTAAACGATGATGCTGTTAAGGTGCTACAGTCAATATGCCAGCAAATTTGGAAAACTCAGCAGTGGCCAGAGGATTGGAGAAGATCAGTCTACATTCCAATCCCAAAGAAGGGCAGTGCCAAAGAATGCTCCAACTACCGCACAATTGCACTCATTTCACATGTTAGCAAGGTTATGCTTAAAATTCTACAAGGAAGGCTCAAGCAGTATGTGGACCGAGAACTCCCAGAAGTGCAAGCTGGATTTCAAAGGGGCAGAGGAACCAGAGACCAAATTGCAAACATGCGCTGGATTATGGAGAAAGCTAGAGAGTTCCAGAAAGACATCTACTTCTGCTTCATTGACTATGCAAAAGCCTTTGACTGTGTCAACCACAACAAACTATGGCAAGTTCTTAAAGAAATGGGAGTGCCTGATCACCTCATCTGTCTCCTGAGAAATCTCTATGTGGGACAAGAAGCTACAGTTAGAACTGGATATGGAACAACTGATTGGTTCAAAATTGGGAAAGAAGTACGGCTAGGCTGTATATTGCCTCCCTGCTTATTTAACTTATATGCAGAATTCATCATGCAAAAGGCTGGGCTGGATGAATCCCAAGCCGGAATTAAGATTGCCGGAAGAAATATCAACAACCTCAGATATGCAGATGACACAACCTTGATGGCAGAAAGTGAGGAGGAACTAAAGAAGCTTTTAATGAGGATGAAAGAGGAGAGCGCAAAATATGGTCTGAAGCTCAACATCAAAAAAACGAAGATCATGGCCACTGGGCCCATCACCTCCTGGCAAATAGAAGGGGAAGAAATGGAGGTAGTGAGAGATTTTACTTTCTTGGGCTCCATGATCACTGCAGATGGTGACAGCAGTAACGAAATTAAAAGACGCCTGCTCCTTGGGAAAAAGGCGATGGCAAACCTAGACAGGATCATTAAAAGCAGAGACATCACCTTACCAACAAAGGTTCGTGTAGTTAAAGCCATGGTTTTCCCAGTAGTGATGTATAGAAGTGAGAGCTGGACCATAAAGAAGGCTGATCGCCGAATAATTGATGCTTTTGAATTATGGTGCTGGAGGAGACTCTTGAGAGTCCCATGGACTGCAAGAAGATCAAACGTATCCATTCTTAAGGAAATCAGCCCTGAGTGCTCACTGGAAGGACAGATTGTGAAGCTGAGGCTCCAATACTTTGGCCACCTCGTGAGAAGAGAAGACTCCCTGGAAAAGACCCTGATGCTGGGAAAGATGGAGGGCCCAAGGAGAAGGGGACGACAGAGGACGAGATGGTTGGATAGTGTCCTCGAAGCTACCAGCATGAATTTGACCAAACTGCGGAAGGCAGTTGAAGACAGAAGTGCCTGGCGTGCTCTGGTCCATGGGGTCACGAAGAGTCGGACACGACTAAACAACAACAACAACAATTCTGAGTCAAAATAGTCATTCTAGGGAATTTGCTGGACTAGGATGTAGGGAAGCTAGATTTCTATGCTTGATTGATTTTAAAGGTTTTTCACATAGTAGCTCCCAAACTCATGTTAGAACCAAAACAGGACATGCAACGAAAAAGAGATATTCACTAGCTCATTGTTGTTGTTTTGCAAAAGAGTTGTGCCTTTTGTACTGCTCCTGCTGACCAGCATAACTGCAGGGATGACCTTGTATAAATTATGCAGTGGCCTTCTACTTGCTTTCACTTGAACACAAACAGAACCCTTCATGTGATCCGGGATGCTGATAAATTAGGGTCCCTGATCATGTGAGGTGTTCTACTTCTGTGAACAGAAGCCTTTTGCAGACCTACCCCACACAACATGGAGATGATTGGAGAAGGAAGGGGAGCAGCATGCATATGAGGGCATTAGGAGTGGGGCTTCCATGCGCACTCCTGCCCCCAGACACACTTTGAGTGTTTGTGCTTTCACGCAAACACACCTTATACGTAATATATCATATATATACAATAAGGCTCGTAATATAGTTAAATATAGGCAAAATATTAAAAGAAAAAATGAACTATATAATAATCCAAAAATAATTCAATCTTCCCTACCAGAGAAAAATGGCAGATTAAGTTGATGGATTATGCCAAAATGGCAAAAATAACCAGAAGAATCAGAAATCAGGAAGATTATGTTGGTTATTGGTAACTGACCATAAAACTTTAAACTGAAAAACTATTTTAAAAAAAATCAATCTCTTGGCCTTCCTGAATGGTGTTGTACAGCTTCAGCCACAAATATACAGAGGATATACATGACTTAGCTTCTCCTTCCTTGATATATTTTGAGAAACTGCTTTTGTACTGATTTTATTCATAATTGGACAGCTCTGATTTGGTATTTTAATACTGTTTGGTATTTTTAGTAGCTTTACACTGACCTTTAGCAAAAATACATATGAAAATCTACACACACAAAAAACCTATCTCTGGCAGCAGGCTGCAGTCTTTAAAATAATCTTTCAAAAAGGCGAACAATCAAGGGGACAGTGAGCTAGGAAAGAAAGGGAATAGATTAAAACAAAAACAAAAACCCACAAAACGCAAACTTTTCACCCTGATTCCAGAGCTTAATAGTGTACATGTGGTGCTACAATCTCACAAGGAATTCCTACTCTGGGACTGGTCATAACGAATATTGTCTATCAAAGGACATGGAAATGGATAGCAGAATTATAATACAGGAGGGAATGCATATTATTTAAAATAGGATTGGCTACCCTGTGGTAGCCATTGTACTACATTGCACCACAGCTCCCAGCATCCTTCATCACTGGGTCATGCTGGATGTCGCTGATGTCAGTTGGAATCCAACATAAGGACAACAAAAAGTTATCTACCCTGGTTTAAATGAACCAAGGTGTGGGAAAGGGGAAGGTGGAGTTTAAAAGGCCTAAATTGTATGGCATAGAGCAGGGGTAGCCAAGGGGGTGGTCATTGTTCAGGGATACTGAGAGTTGGAGCACATCAACATCTGGAGGGTACATTTGCTATGGAGAAGGGAGACCAAGATAATAAAGGGTCTGGAAAACAATCTTATGAGGAACGGTTGGGGGAGTTGGGTATGTCTAGCCTGAGAAAGAGGAGACTCAGAGGAGATAGGATAGCCATCTTCAAATATCTCAAGGGCTGTCATGTGGAAGATGGAACAAAGCTTGTTTTCTCCTGCTCTAGAGGGTAGGACTCAAACCAGTGGATTCTAAATAAACATCAGGAAAAACTTTCTGACAGCAAGAGCTGTTCAACAGTGGAATGGACTCCCTTGGGAGGTGGTGGGCTCTCCTTCCTTGGAGGTTGCTGGGTGGACAAGATGACCCAACTCTGCAATTCTATGATTCTAAGTTTGTTCTTAACATGTTTGCTTACATCTAAGGCAGGTTGACTAATTTTTAAAGGGAAATAAACCTCCTTATGTTCAGTTGCTCTAGTGTTAGCACTTTTATCTTTATTTCATTTATTGCATTTATATCCCACCTTTTTCTCCCTGGAGTTCAAGGAGGCATACATGGGTCTCCCTTTCCTCATTTAATTCCCACAACTGGTGAGCTTCATGGCTGAGTGATGATTTGAACCTTTGTCTCCCAGGTCCCAGTCAGACACACTAACCACTATACCACAATAGCTTTCCATTTTCTCATTTTTCTTTATTTTTCCACTTTTCTCATAGCAAGTTGGAAGTGAGCTGGGCTGAGAGAAAAACCTCTGGAGCAACAAGGTACAGAGAGGTAAGGTGGAAGATAGGATAGATGCAACTGTTGGGAAATTCAAGCCCTTCTCATGAGAAGCTGGCAGCAGTCCCGGGCACCCGGCTTGATTCCCTGTTGACCTCCCTGGCTGCATTCCCCAGCAAGCGCAGGCAAGGTCTCGATCGGCGATTCTTCTCAAACGTGAGAAGGGGAAGAGATAGACAGAAACGTATTTACATGCTTTTATTTCTGTCTTTGCAGTGTTACAAAAAACATGACTACTCTGTCCATACTCCAGCAGTGTTGTGACTAAAACCCCCTGTACTTCCTGTACAGCTCATATTACACTCTGAGGTAATTCCGGTGCTTCGCACTGTGAAATGACTGCCCCTCTGTTCCCACAGCAGTCCCAACATTCCCATCATGTTTATTCTTCAAGCTAGGACTTTGCAGCAGCATTGCTTCAATATCGTAACAGCAACTTCCCTCATCACACACTGGGTGGTTGTTGTGGCCTGTCGTGCCAAAGTCCTGCCCCAGGGAGCAATGCCAGGGCTAGGTGGTCAGCCCTTGGGGAATTCCTAAGCCAGCTGCTGGAGATTGGCAGGCTTTCCCGCCACCTGTTCATTTGAATTCTGGCCAATCTGGCCATGTCAGGTGAGCAGGGCTTGGGACCTGATAAAAGCTGGCTGCACCCAATCCCAGAGACTGCAGTTGGCCGAAAAACAACCCTCCCTACCTGCCACATATTCAATGATGCTGTGGGTTTGTGTGTGCTAACATTTTCCTTCTAGGGCACTGCATTCATTGACTTTGCTGTGGTTCAGTAATGGTTGCCCTTTTCAGAACCAGGAATAAATTTTCCTCCAAACAGATTGGCATTTGGCATGTTTGACAGCAGCAGTCACAACTTTGGTGGATAAGGTGGAATCCTTCTAGTCTAACAACGTGTGTGTGTTGCAGTGGTGCATCACTCTCACCTCAGAACTGTGCGATAACATGCTACACTGTTAGAGGGATCTACTAGGACGTCTCTGTCCGAAAGCCAAGGCATGTGGTCCATGTGCTAGAGAGCTTCCTTTAGTGGCTTGGGGGGGGTCATACGTGTTGACCTCCAGCTTGCAGATGACCCATTAGTCCTGGGCTTGAGGCTATCATGCGATAGCCCTCCACCAGCGGGTCTGTGAGGGATATATACCCAATGCCTAAGCCAAATCCAACCTATATCTGGAATCAATAAAATGGTGGCCAGTTTTAAAATCCCAGAACATTGTCCTGTCCAGTTTGTTCACCTTCTTGGCTCAGGTCTTGCTCTGGTGTGTGTCAGTGTGAGCAGGTCTGCAATTACTGCCTTTGTCACATCTAATTTGTCCCACAAAAGGACTAAAGAAGGAAAATTGATTTCATTTTTCCAGGTCTGTTTAAATGGCATGATACTTCTTTGCTGCTGTTGTGTTTTTTATTTGTTTATTTTTAGAGGTTTGATTTTATTTACAAAATTCGGAGACACCATATTTCAAAAAATAAACAAAATAATAGGTGAAGCCACCATGAAAACTCCACAATTAGCATTATTAAATATTATTAAATGTGTTTGTAGAGGAACATATGCTTGTTTGTTGTAGGATATATGCTAGTGGTAGTAGAAATAATGGTGGCTCGGTTCTGGAAGGACTTAAAGAGTGCATATTTGGCATGTTTGCAGGCCAAACCACGGGAAATTGTCTGAATGAAAAGCTCACCTAAAATTATGTATACAAAAAGGAAAAACACAGAGATACTTTTGCTGAAGGCTCCTACAGTTTTATTTTCAGTAGCTGTAGGCATTCCTTCAAATACCCTAGTTCCCAAACTGTGTAGGTTTCAAAGCTAAGCAACAAAAGTTTGAATTGTGCTTGGAAATGATAGGCAGTAGTTTAATTAAGAACTGGTGAGATGTATTCTGTATGACCCATCTGTATGACCGTTTTTGGACAAAGTCATCAAAGGCAGACTCATTGCAGTACATTGGTACCTCGGGTTACATACGCTTCAGGTTACATATGCTTCAGGGTACAGACTCCGCTAACCCAGAAAATTACCTTGGGTTAAGAACTTTGCTTCAGGATGAGAACAGAAATTGCGTGGCGGCAGCAGGAGGCCCCATTAGCTAAAGTGGTGCTTCAGGTTAAGAACAGTTTCAGGTTAAGAACGGACCTCCGGAACGAATTAAGTACTTAACCCGAGGTACCACTGTAGTCTCATTTGGAAGTTATGAGAGCATGAACAACAATGGTTTCAAGTATTGTTTTAATTATTTGTTTTGCAATGTTATTTGTGTTTAATCAAAAGTAAATTATACTGAGTTCAAGCAAGCATACATAGGATTCAGCCTTAAACTCTTATGCTGTAGACCACCTTGAGTGCAAAAACTAGAAATGTTGGCTAAAATACTTTAAAATAAACACATTGTGAGGTACCCTTAGAACAAGAGACTCACTTTACATCTGAACCCCCATGCATAACTGTCCACACTATGAGGCAAACCTGCTTGCCATGGGTATACTGCTGTTACACTACTTTCCCATCACAAACATTTTTAAAAATTATTATTATTATTAATACCCCACCCATCTGGAGGGGAAAATGTATGTGCTTCTTAAAATAACCACACAGGCATGTCTACAATACCCAGCATGGCTGAGCCTCCGTTCTGCACGTAAATAGACATGCACATTTATTTCTAAATCACCTACAGTATTTGCTTTGTGCAAGTCAAAGTAAGACCCAGGACCTTTCCTTAAGCAACCAGTTTAAAAGACTATGCATGAAAGGGAAGGGAAGTAGAGGGGAAAGGTAGGAAGGTTAATTTGAGAATGGCAATATGCACTAAGCAGATCTATTCTGGCTGGGAGGAAACTGTTACAGTCATCATACATCCCTCCTTCTCTAGCTGGCAACTTCCTCTTCTCCTCACCTCTGCATTCCCAGGGCATAAATTCTGCAAAGGAAGAAGGAAGGAAGCCCCCTGCAAGCAATGAGTGGGATTAAGTGAATATTCCCATTTCTAATGTTTTGCTGTAAGGGGTATGTTGCCTACCCTGTAAGTGCTTGCTGCAGGAAACACCTAGGTACCTACAGCAATCTTATTTGTTGTATACACATTAGGGCCAGCCTGAGACATCCCCAACATGGGAGTGAAGGTGGAAGGGGAAAAGACACACAGTGCGCACACAGAGCTTTGGGTCACAGTAGCATAAGTAAGTTAGAAAAGCTGAAGAAACTCAAATGTAGAAAAAAACCAGAGAAATATTAAAGCATACAGGGTTTCCCTAATTATAAGAAGCTACACACATTAAATACTTACCAAAAAGTCAATGTTTCTAGGAATGAGATTCCAACATTTGATGCCCCAACTACTACAATTCTAGCATTCACCGACACTTTAGGCTCCAAGGACAACTTCCGATTAAAGTGGTTCAATGCATACTTTACCTGCAAGAGGAGTTAACAAAAAAGAAGTGATGACAAAATGATGAGAACTCTTTAAATGATTTCTAACAGCATTACTAAGGAAACAGTCTCAACCATACGCAGATATTCCAAAATTTGAAGGAATGGCATACACTGTACTTCTATGGAGCTGCCACCACAGATCGTGACTAAACAATTTGTGATATAGTTAATTTCATTCCTATAAGAACAGAAAATTTATTGAAAATGATGAGCCATTGTTGTGAAAGACAGCTGACCATAAATACCAAATTAAAACAGCTTTGGAGAACTGAGCCCAAACTAACAAAATGAATTTTAATAGGGACAAATGTAAGGTTCTACACTTAGGCAGGAAGAACCAGCACACAGTAGTACACTAATAAAGGATTTAGGGATCTTAGTAGACCACGAATGTGATGCAGCAGCAAATAAGCTAAAGCTATTCTAGGCTTCATCAGCAAATGTCAAGTGTCCACATCAAGGGAAGTAAAAGCCTTGATCTTTCAAGCAGTTTCAAACCATACCTAGAACACTGTGCCTAGTTCTGGGCACAATTTAAGAAGGATAATGACAAGCTGGAATGTGTGCAGAGGAGGGTGACGAAGATGATCCAGGGTCTGGAAACCAAGCCTTATGAGGAACAATTGAGCAAACTGGGTATGTTTAGCCTGGAAAAGAGGGGTCTGAGAGGAGATATGATAGCCATCTTCAAATATCTAAAGGGCTGTCACATGGATGAAGGAGCAAGCTTGTTTTCTCCTGCTCTGGAAGCCAGGATCCAAACCAATGGATTCAAGTTACAAGAAATGAGATTCAAACTAAACATTAGGAAGAACTTTCTGACAGGAAGAGCTGTTCGACAGCTACATCTGCAGTGGACTCTCCTTCCTTGGAGATATTTAACCAGAGGTCTGTCTTATGATCTGTCTTGTATGATCTAATTGAGATTCCTGCATTGCAGGGGATTATACTCTTCCAACTCTACAATTCTATCATTTTGTGATCCTAGGTGTGACACTGCTGTTGCTCACAACGATGCTAGTGCTTGGAGCTTCTCTAAAGTTTTAAGCAGAGTTAAAAATTGGATTCTGTGAACAGGTTTAGCTGCTGACTCACTTTGCTGGCCTGAAAAGCAACAAAATTCCAGTACAGAATCCAAATAAAGGAAACATATTCCTAAAGATAAAAGTGTTAATAATTTAAATGTGTGTTCTTTTTAAGAATTTTTTTTAAAAAACTCCAGATGCATGTTTTTCCTCTGATAATACTTTTGCAGTGCAATCATGACATCCAGTGGCCAATGTCAGCGACTAGTATCAGTCAAGTGGTGTCCCTAAAATATTCCTTTATATGTTCTACAACATTCTTTAATGATTAAGGTAAAGGTAAAGGTACCCCTGCCCGTACGGGCCAGTCTTGCCAGACTCTGGGGTTGTGCGCCCATCTCACTCAAGAGGCCAGGGGCCAGCGCTGTCCAGAGACACTTCCGGGTCACGTGGCCAGCGTGACATCGCTTCTCTGGCGAGCCAGAGCTGCACACGGAAACGCCGTTTACCTTCCCGCTGGTAAGCGGTCCCTATTTATCTACTTGCACCCGGAGGTGCTTTCGAACTGCTAGGTTGGCAGGCGCTGGGACCGAGCATCGGGAGCGCACCCCGCCGCAGGGATTCGAACCGCCGACCTTTTGACTGGCAAGTCCTAAGCGCTGAGGCTTTAACCCACAGCGCCACCTGCGTCCCTCTTTAATGATTACATACCTAGTAATTTCAAAAGATGTATTTCAGGTGCAGCAGTACTGGAGACATACTAATTTAATTCTTCCTTCTTCCATGGGAACTCGGAGATTGTTGTAGAATGGGAAGAGATCTTTAACAAAATTCTTAGCACTCATATGAAATACAATTCTCATAAATTTGTGTGTGTGTGTTGATAGTTTTCCTGCTTGGCAGGGGGTTGGACTCGATGGCCCTTGTGGTCTCTTCCAACTCTATGATTCTATGAACATTAGTGATTGGTTATGTAGACATGCACTGAATATCTGCCCCGTTAAAGAGACACCAATCCACCCTCTACAGGAGCCAGAGCTGCTGCTACTCAGCAGGCCCAGCCTAGAGCATGGCAGGGCCGGCCTGGAGCAGCTGTTGCTCTTAAAGAAGAGCTCATGGAGCTCAGAGGTAGGAACAGAGGAAGGAGAGTGGTTTTCTGGGGAGAGAAAGAGAAGGGCAAAGGCTTGAGGGGCTACAGTCTCTTGACTCCAATGCTGCTTTTTTATCAGCCATCAAGGAGGTACAGGGGGCCTTAAAAAGAGGCCTCTGCTACCACCCCACCCTTCTAGGTAGATGATATAATGGGACAGAGCTGCTGGGATTAACTGTAGGGTATCCGAAGAAGGGGTCAGTGACAGGACTGCTGGACTGCCTACAAATGCTGAAATAAGGAAAAGACTATGAGATCTTAAGTTGAAATGCTACAAAATGTAATAGGGTGGACAAGAGCCATCAAGAACACCAGGAAAGGAAAATCAACCTAACCCCATTAGATAAAAACACCTGCTTCTAAATTACAACTTCGTTCTGAACTTGAAAAACTGCTTGCCCTTCTCTGTCTTTTCCTGTTACTTCCCTTCCCTTGCATGTCTTGTCTTTTTAGTTTGTAAGTGTGAAGAGGATGGACTTCACCTTATTAGACTGTACTATGTCATAAAAATAGAAACCTGGGGTATAGGTTTGTTTGAGGGTTATGGGGTGGCTTGCCAAACCGATTTGTCTGGGTTCAAAGTGGGAGCTGGAAAACCCACTGAAGATGCATGTGTCACGCACAGTCTGTATGCAGTTGGGAATTAATACCCAAGAACCTGATTGAACCTTGATTGTGGGGCATATGAGTCACAGACTACATCTGCCAGTGTCTTGCTTTGGTACTAAGTTTATGAATGGCAATCCTTACTAAGCTTACTGTGTCTAGATAGAGAAAATGGATGGATTTTGTTCTTTTGCTCAAAGTTGGGGAGATTCCTTTGTGTGCATATAACTTTTATTGGGTTTAAACCTTCTTCCTAAGAACTACCTTCTTTTTATATCTTTGAAGTAAATTTTTGGCTTCTTAAAACCCTAGTCTAAAAGCTCTTACATGCTACTTTTGAGTTGTTCTTAGGGAAACTCATGAAACATTTTAGGCTAATTGGGAAAAAGCAGCACTGCAGTAAATAACTGCTTACCTGGAGACAGCAGAAAGGTCTAAGGGCAGGCATGGCCAAACTTGGCCCTCCAGCTGTTTTGGGACTACTGTTCCCATCTTCCCTGACCACTGGTCCTGTTAGCTAGGGATGACGGGAGTTGTAGTCCCAAAACAGCTGGAGGGCCAGCTTTGTCTAAGGGTAAGGGTTAGCAGAGCTGTGTACTCTCTCAGTTGGCCAGGAACTCCCTTGTGGTGCTGGGAAGCTGGAGGGCCATGACAGTAAGTCTTATGGCAGCACTTACCCCCTTCTCTTTTTTTAATTGATCCGAGTCACTTTGGGATACAAATTGTTTGAAAAGTGGGTGAAAAGTATATTAATAAATGGTTGGTATGGGGGTTTACTTCCTTAATCTGCTTCAGGCCATCTGAAGAAAAATGACTGCAAGTCTGCTTTATTCTTCACAAATGGCATGTACTACTGTAGCTAGCATAGCAATCTAATGCCTGTTCCATTCAATGGGATTTACTCCTACATAAGTATGCACAGGATCAAGAATTTTGCCCTGTTGGATTGTGTTCTTACAGTGGCCAACTAGATGCCCATGTCACATGTCAATAAAGCACTATTGAGTATTTTGTATGTATTTTAAGTAATTTTTATACTGTATGGCACAATGGTAGAAGGATTCAAGAGAAGGGGAAAGATAAGCAAGATGTATTTTTTCCATTTTCCTTCCTTTGAAGGCTATCCCAATTCTGTGAGCCCTGAACAAGTAATCATTAACTAATATGCAACAGAGCAAGATTTATTACCTGTGAATACAAGCACTAGGCCTTGTGTTTAGCTTAGCCATTCCTACTGTGGCCGCCTGTCACATTGTTTCCACATGGGAGGGCAGAGTGCCCTCCTGTTATTTCTCTGGCAGTTGCTGGCAAGGGGGACATTTCTGGTGTGAAATTCAAGGGTCGGTTTTGCATGAGGCAAGTCAACTCCATTGATTTTAAGTAACAATTTACCTCCACTTAAAATGCATACACAGGACTTTAGGGAAGAGGCACACTATTGACTCAAGTTAAATCTTGTGTATTTCATCCCATCCAGCCTCCGTTTAAATATCCACTTACAAATCTGAGAATTTCCTCTGCAATTCAAAATGTCTGGTCATACATTTATGAAGCCAAATCCATGATCAGTGTACATACATTGCTATCAAACTATAAATATTTATTTGTGGCTTAAATACCTTTTAAAAAAAAACTTTTTGTAAGGCATTTAATGTAGAACTGCTTGCCATACAAATAACCAACCACCTGCTAATTCCAGTTCTATAACACCCATTCTGAGCTTCTACAACAGTGAATCTGCCTGAAAAATGCTGTTAAGGTATCTTCTATTTCATTCTCTTTTAAAAGAAAAACATATTAGAGGTGCAAGAAAGAATAAATCAACAAAAACTGTTGTATTCCCCTTGTTCAGACTCTGTGATACAATGGACTGTTGACACAATTGCTGGCTGCAAGTTAGTCTGATGTACAAGAATGGATCACTACTAATGTAGTCACTCTGAGTGTGTTGTCTCTGAGTATCCTACTATATGGAACATGGCTTCCCCAAGACAGTACTGATGCATACACACATCCAATAAATGAATAGGTGATGGAATATAGCAGGAACCCTTTTCAAGTCTGTGTTGTTTCAGGCCAGTTGGCTTCAAGATGGCAGCAGGAGGTCAGTTAGCAAGCTATGCAGTAACCATGGAAACCCCGATTGAGTCACTTTACACTCCCTCTGGATTGTCATACTGGGAAGCAGAATTGTATTGCTATACCTCAGACAAAAACAAAAATTGCCTATCCTACATACAACACTTCTTTTCACTTTTTTCAACCCTCCATTGATAACTGCCCATCTACAGTTTCTTCCACTTTCCATTTTGTTGTTCATTCTAATTCCTCTAATCTACCCCACTTCTGTCAGCCTCCTAGCATTTTTATTACTCTTACTCATCTGAGAATTTTGCCCTGCCTTTCTCAACAGGAGGAGACTCATCTCATGTCTGTTTCCTCTGCCATTTCTTTCTTTGGGCCCTTGATCTCCTCAATATCTCCATTCCTGTTCTCTTGGTCTGCTGTATCCTCCACACCTCTTTACTCTTTATTTTTATTTATACCCTGCCTTCTGAAGCTTCTACTACCTTGAAGAAGCACTTGCCTGCTCAGTCACACTTTGATGTAAGAGCAGCTAAGCCAATGGCAGCAAAAGAGGCATCACCACTTCTTGACGACATCCACCCGTCTTTAAAGACAATCGACCGCACCTCTGGGGGTGAAGTCAAGCTGCTGCATTAACAACACTGAAGTGACCTCCCTGGGGTGCAAGACTGGGCAGTGCATATGAAAGTCCTGGACTGCCCAGATGACAAGACCCTTCTTTTGGCCCCAGTGATGTTCTCCAAAGGAAAGCAGAGCAATATGTTTCTGCATGTGCAGAAACAGCCTTCTAGACCCACTGTTGGTCTTGTCCGCTCAATCTGCCAGAGGCTGTCTTCACATGCAGGGAGTGTCCCTAACTCACAGAGGATTTGAGACCCATTGGCTACCCTCACCTGGTTTAGCCAGCCAGTTGAAGCTGTTTCCCTTCAGGGTGAGGCTGCTTTCACATGCTAACAGCTTCTAGGAACCACAGGTGAGAGCGGAGTGCAGGCTGGGGACCAAAGGTAGACAAACTGTCCCAGAAGGAGTACAAGGTGTCTCCCACTAGAGATACTACCCTCCCCTAACACCCCATACACCCCATACTGGTAAGCAGTGGGAATACAAGGCCCCCTTCTTTCACTCATCAGAAAGAAAAAGAGACTCATTCATCCCCTTCAGGCTGTGAGGAAGGGACCCTTCCCTTTCTCCAACCCTTCTTGGAAACTTATTGAGGTTATCTGTGCACTACTTTCAGAGCATCTGACAACCAATACAAAATGTTGGTTTTTTTAAGGTTAGAAATGGGGAAAGATCCTTTCTCTACCGTCTGTCTGCTGGGCTTGGGCTACCTGTCTCTTACCTTCAACTTACAAAGTGGCCAAGGGTGATTTTTTATATATATTTTTGAAAAAGAGATGAGCCTCAACACTCTGTGTTGCTCCTCCAAATTCAAGTCCATGCTGATCCTCAAGAGGCATCCAGACACCTGTGCACCTCCTCACTGAGACAGCAGTGACGCACCCAGGCCCAGAACTACACTTATTACATGCAATGCTTTAAGAACACTGCTGTGTTTTAAAAACATGTTTTAAGAACTTTCCCCCTTTACTTTAAAAACTCTGCATGAAATATTATTTTTGATAGGGGCCTGGTACCTTCATGCAGAAATCTGCTAAAATGTGATTTTGCATGCAGGGTCACAAATTTTTATTCAATTCACACACATTCCAATACAATATTCAATGTTTATTGTTATAAAAAAAATCAAAACACTATTTTGCTCCTCAAAAGGTATGTTCAAATCTACTTCAGTATAGCTAATGTTGTTACATACTTAAATTTAATCTAACACTTTGATGCTCTGAGCCCTTAATATTGTGACTTCAAATGTCAGACATTTCCATTTGATATGCATTTAATTTTGAAAGAGCTTCTGTTCTGAGTCTAACCCAGGAAAGCTCCTGCTGCACCTCTGCAAAAGACTCGCAGCTGGGTCCCAGAAAACACTTGCTGAGATTTAATGTGCCAAAACTCAGCAGGCTGCCTGGCTTGTCAAGACCAGCCTCTGGTTCTATCACAATACCTTGCCTACAATACCCCAGGCCTATAATTTCTCTAACACAGCTACAATTCCATACTTTCAAAGTAGGATTAAATCACAGAACCCCACTGATAGTGGGGTCATGTTTTATGTGGATAGTAAGCTTCCTGTACCTTCATTATTTCTCTGTTGTCCATATTATGTTCTCCAAATCACTGCCCTCTCACACTTTCCCCTCCCTCAACCCAGATTTTCTTACTGTACTTTCTCTTTTTCAGAGTATTCCTAGTATGAGAAAATCTGGACTGAGGGAGAAGGAAGTGTGGGATGACAGTGATCTGGAGGAGAACATCATGGATAATCAATGGAGGTACAGGAAACTTGTTGTTGTTGTTGTTTAGTCGTTTAGTCGTGTCCGACTCTTCGTGACCCCATGGACCAGAGAACGCCAGGCACCTCTGTCCTCCACTGTCTCCCGCAGTTTGGTCAAACTCATGCTGGTAACCTCGAAAACACTATCCAACCATCTCGTCCTCTGCCGTCCCCTTCTCCTTGTGCCCTCCATCTTTCCCAACATCAGGGTCTTCTCCAGGGAGTCTTCTCTTCTCATGAGGTGGCCAAAGTACTGGAGCCTCAGCTTCACAATCTGTCCTTCCAGTGAGCACTCAGGGTTGATTTCCTTCAGTATGGAGAGGTTTGATCTTCTTGCAGTCCATGGGACTCTCAAGAGTCTCCTCCAGCACCATAATTCAAAAGCATCAATTCTTCAGCGATCAGCCTTCTTTATGGTCCAGCTCTCACTTCCATACATCACTACTGGGAAAACCATGGCTTTAACTATACGAACCTTTGTTGGCAAGGTAATGTCTCTACTTCTCAAGATGCTGTCTAGGCCTGTCATTGCCCTTCTCCCAAGAAGCAGGCGTCTTTTAATTTTGTGGCTGCTGTTACCATCTGCAGTGATCATTGAGCCCAAGAAAGTAAAATCTCTCACTACCTCCATTTCTTCCCCTTCTATTTGCCAGGAGGTGATGGGACCAGTGGCCATGATCTTTGTTTTTTTGATGTTGAGCTTCAGACCATATTTTGCGCTCTCCTCTTTCACCCTCATTAAAAGGTTCTTACAGGAAACTTACTATTCACATTAAACAACAGTGTGGATGAGCGTACTGTCTTTTCTGTGAATGCACATAAGACAAAAGAAATACACAAAAATATGTTTCCCTACTTTCAGAACTGCTATAGAATAAGTTTTGAAATTCTATCTTGGTGTGCCATATAATTAAGCATCCAGATTTTATACTTAAATTAATAATCACAGCACAACTGAATAGCAACAATGGGATATAAACAGAAATGTGCATCTCACTTTGGGGGCATTGCTGAGTATTAGTATTTGAAGAATAATATTTATCTCGCCTTTCCAAACAGCTCTCATCACATTCAGCAGGATATCAACCCATAAGATTTGTGCTAAAGGTTAATGAAGAAAGAACCAGCTTTGCAGGCCAGAATGAATATTCCAGTTTATGGAAAACAACATTAACACCTGTATACTACTGACATCATGCTTTCAAAGTGAAGATAGGTCACCTTACTTTTAATTTCACACATGCACATAAGTGGTAAACATTCAGAGCATTCTTGTTAATGATGCCATCTGCTGCCTCCTCATAATTGCATAATGCTCAGGCTTCCAGACAAGATGTAATGGCAGCAATACACAAACCTGCTGACATTTACAGTGAGAAAATTTATGATCAGCCATCAGCTCAAAACAAATGTGTTTGCATGACTGCTAGTGCTATAAAATCATCAACTACACGGAACAAGTGATGGTAGAATAAGTAATGGGTTTTCATCCATGCATGTTTTACACAAATCATTAGCAATTTGTTACTCACGTACAACAGAATCTTGAGCAACAGTTACTTCTTGGAAAATCACTCTCTACCTTGCTAAATTAAAGCTGTACTGTTGAACCATACTTAGTTTTACATGATCTCATCTACAATATCATAGATTGATGCTTTACTAAAAGGCTGGACTCAAAAGCACATGTATCAGGGAGTAAGTCCCATTCAGCTCCTTTGGATTTCTATATTATTTTCAGCTGATCTGAAAACGACCCAATTTCCACTTCATTTTCTTGAAAACTAACTGCCCTTGTTGCCAATTTTGGCACTACTGACTCTATGGCTCTGATGCATAACAAATGTTGAGTTGCCTTCTGAAAAGACTTTTGGTTTGTGGGATTGCTATGCATTGGCAAACAAGTGAACTCTAGAGAATATCCAGCCAACATTGGGTCCAAAACCCACTTGTCCATCTGCTCTTCCACACGTGGGCAAAGTGCAGTAATCTGCCCCCAACAGACCCATGCACCAGTGCAAGTTTGGTGTCAGGCTGAGGAGTTCCTTTTGTGAACTTAAAGATGAATATGGAGGCTTTTGTGACTGAGGTCCTGCATGCCCAGATGAGTGCTCTTTCAGTTCTAACATGCCTTGAAACCTTCACATGGGAGCAAAAAGTGGTTCTGATTAATTCTGAAAGAGCTGCAGGGCTTTAGACTTGTGCTCATTTTTCTCACCCATGGGGAGCAAGTTTTTCTTATCTCAGGACTCTACTAATACCACCTCCAAAATGGAGTGCTGACTAGCCTGGCCTGTGAATCTGGGTCTACATCCCACTTCCACAGCCAAATATTCTGGTGCCCCACAGAATTGGCTGACAGACCCCTGGACTCAAAACTGTAGCAAATCCCTGTGAAGAGTTAAGCAGGTTCATAGCAGGAGCCCCAAGCTTTGCATGGGCAGCAGAGCTTCTAATATGGAGTCCTGTGAGGTATGGATTACCAAACTGAAAACGCATAAGCTAATGCTTGTGCAACAGCAGCTTTCATCACATAATGGTCACCAGTACACCATTATCCAGGCTGCATTTGATCAGTGGACTGTGATCAATATTCTACGGTTCTTTGGATTAGGAAATGCAAACCTGTGTTTCATAAACCATTACCAAGCTGAGAAATCTTTCAACAATAACAAGAGATTCTGCAGCCTTTTTGCGTTCGCAGCAGCAGGAGAAACAACAATCTTGAAGTACATAATAAAACTTGACAGAGCGCAATAAAGATACAATAAAACATGAACAATGGATGGTCAGAATCAAGAAGTAATTAAATAAACATATTACATTTTTATTCTGCATCATGGAACAGTTATTACTGTTAATTATAGCACCTATTTCAGGGTCATATTCATAATTTAAAAAGACAGATGGACAGCAGACTGCTTCCAGATGGTGAGAAAGTAAGTTGAAAATAAATGTTTAAAATACAATTATTAAAAATTAGCTAATCTCAAGTTAATTATTCACATGGGATAACAATAATACTGTCAAAAGATATTCTGCTTAAACCACATTTCCCCCTTGATCCAAAAGGGATACTCTCGCTGAAGAATCTGTTCTCCCTGTGAAACACCTCTAATTATTATGGCTTATTGAAGAGCCCATTGGTATCCCTATATCTGTGGAATTTCTTGTGACCTTTATTCTCTTCTAAACCACATGATCAATTTCCCCTTCCTTGGCAACCTTGGCAGTGTCCTGACAAATGAAGAAACCATTACTAATTGAATAACTAGCTGACTGGAATGCGAAAATGCTCTAAATATTTATTCTTTTCTTTTCTGGAGTAAAATGGAAATATTAATAGTTGCAGACTAGCATTCCAATATAACAGATTTTGTACAGTTATTGATAAAACAAAAACACTTGTACAATATATAAATCAAGTTAGCTTTGTCAGGAAGAAAAAATCCAAAGAAAATTGAGCAACACACATACAGAAATATTGGTGGCAATCCTAAACAGTAAGCACAGCAGATAGATGATTTAAAAGCAGACTTATTACCAAAGGGTTGTATCCAATGTTAGTCCTACTCAGAGTAGAACCACTGAAAATAATTTTCATGAATAATTTAGGTTCATTAATTCTAGCCTCTCTCCTAGACCCTGAGATCATCTTCTGAGGCCCTTCTCATGAAAGGTCCAGAGGGGCCCACATGAGGATTGGCCTTTACTGCAGTGGCTCCCCAGGGAGGTTTGGCAGGCGCCTTCACACCTTTGACACACAAAAAGTTCCTCTTCAACCAGGTCTTTGGCTGAGTGACATCCAGTGCCCTTTTAAAATGTGTTGTGGAAAGGGGGATTATTGGGTTGACTTTGTTTTTGTTGTTATTATGCATTTTCTTTTTTTTATATAATGTGATCTGCCCTGAGATCTACAGGTATAGGGTGGAATACAAATTTAATAAATGAACACATAATCAATCAATCAATCAATCAATCAATCAATCAAACAATCAAACAAACAAACAAACAAAGCGTCTAGTCTGAGTGTAACTTAGTTGGATACAATCCAAAGAAAGTATTTTTTTCACACAATAATTATCAATCTCAAACAACAGCAACTTAGTGTAGCATGCACAAGGCTTTCTTCCATCATGGAGCCTAAAGGGACATACATGTATGTTTGAATCCAAAGAAGAACTATGTGAACATTCTGTCAGCGCAAGGTTTTCTGCTTTGCAACTGAGTATTTCCTCCTCTCCTCCCCTTGCACATTTCCTAAATCTGGTCTAGGGGTTCCTCCAAACCCCTGGCGAATATTTTTTTCTTGGAGGGACAGGGGGAATATCCCATTGTGCAAGTAGAAACCCATGTGCTGGTAGGACTGCCCTTGGTTCCCAGGCAGTCTCCCATCAATGCAATGACCAGACCCAGGCATCCTTTGTTTCAGCAAGGTAATGGCCTCATGTGCCCTGGGACGTCTGGGGTCCAATACACCTTAAATGTTAGAGGCTGTGAGAGGCCAGAAAGAGATGAGTTTATTATTTGCCTCTTTATATAGCTTTAGTGCTCCTGCAAGTTTCCTATAGTGTCACTTTTCACAGGCAGAGAATTGCACATGCTAGAACAAAAGACTAATTTAGGACATTCCCCCCCCCCCCCCATTTACACAGGGGTTACATTCCAAGACGCATTGGTGAAATCACATAGAAACACTTTTTCCTTATGGCAACTGAGGACAAGCCGGTGACGGGAACAACCAAGGTATAAGACAGTACACTGGAGACAGGCAAACAGAGATAGGAGAGGACATATGGGATGCAGCTAGGACAGAAGATCTGGACAGCAATGAGATGGCTGGTAGGGGAATTTGGTGGGGAAATGTCACTGAGAAATTCTATTATGAAAATTCCAGGAATTAAAGGAAAGCATGCTGGGAAGAAGCAGAAAAGGGACATGAGAAGGGAATGTGGAAGGGATCAGAACAGTCGATAGAACAATATATATGTGTGGAGGATGGAATCAAGGCATAAATATGTTAGTATTTAATTAGGTTTTAGTCCAATACCAAGATATACAAACAACAAATTCCTATTTTGAAGAGCATGAACTAATCAGAAAAGAGGGTCTTGAGAAAATGGAAACCAGGAATTATTTTAACAATAAATATATAGAGAGAAAACTATATATTAATATAGATATATAGTTCTATAGACAATGAAAGAGATGTGTGTATATAAAAGTTGTTTTCAACTAAAGGATTCTTCACAAATGAGACAGCAAGCACAAGAAAAGCAGGGTGAAATTGTGCTAGAAAAATGTAAAATGTAATGGTTTTGAGGATTACTAAAAGATCGGGACAGAAAGGAAGGAATGGAATTAGAAAATAGAAGTACAGAGGAGATTTCATCACAGAATATAGCAGAAAGTAAAGAAGTAGAGAAAAAGTTCCTAGAAATATGGGGGGAATTCAAAACCACAATCTATACGGTTGAGGCACAGTTTGAAACATTTTAGCTATTTGAGATTTGTGAAGCCAAAAATCTATTAAGCAAATATGAAATGGAAAATTTGAACTGTGCTATAAGTTCTTTGTGTCAGAAAAGTAACATTCATCATAAAACCAATACAAAAACCTTTATGTATCTTTTTCTAGGTGATTTGCAAGTAGATGACTTAGCACCAACAAAGAAGAGGTATCTTGGCATATTTCTTCCTTTGTTACTTAAACATGGAAATGAGCAGACATACAATCCATTTTCCTTGTTTTAAAAAATTCTGCATGTCCAATTAGCATCAGTACACTATTTCTGTAAACTGCTTTGCGTGTGTTTGTTTGTTTTTTACAATCAAGCAGTGTACATGATTTTATGAAATATAAATTTCATAAACAGCTAAGAAACTAAAAAATACACTGAGAAAAATGTAAAGAATATTGCTGAATGCAGTTGTAAATGTGGGTCCATTTTATGTCCCCCAATCAGAGAAAGGTGAATCTATGTGCAGGAATAGGTTTCCACGCTTAGATATGCAAGGGGCAACTGTGGGGGCACAAAATCCCCCCATGTCCAACAGCCACATGAAGAGATTCCGATTTAATGATCTAGATGCACAGCAACAGATGGCCCACCTACTGCATCCCACCCCATCCTCAAGGCGCACACCACTTCTCCCTTGTTGGGGCTGGGGACATGTTGAAAAAGGGATTAGACAAATTCACGGAGGAGAGGCCATAATTTTCAACATGAATTTTCTCTTCTTTCAAAATCAGCATTGATATATTTTTATTTAAAGTGCTGACTGCACATACACAGCTAAATAAATAAATAAACAGATGGCTACACAGCAACCTCAGAGGTGGCAAAGCATTGAGTTGCTGGGAGCTGACAGCAAGAGAGGCTGTGGGCTCCAAGAGGCATCTGTTTTTGGCCACCGAAAGGAAGCAAAGCTGGGCTAGATGAAACTTTGCTGCTATGGTTCAGAAGAGCTCTTTTCATGATCACAGTCAGATACTGCTTTTTTCACTAGTGCAAATGGCCTTTTTCACGAGGGGAAAGCTATAGAAGGAATTACAAGCCCATGACTTTGTTTTTCAGGGAAGGATCAAACTGCAGAATAAAATAGTCTGATAAAATATCCATTCTGTGAATCTGACCATTTTAAATACTCAAATTATTATTATCAACATTCTGAATAATTTAAAGGCTGCTAGTTGCAATTCTCTGTTTGAAATACATGCTAAAAAAAGATAGCAGAGCACGACAAAGTAAGGGCATGAACATCAGGTTCAAGATAATTAAGAAGCAGCACACCAACATTAAGACAGTAATGTTATCCCATCTGCCAAATCCTACATTTAGTTGGAGCTATGCCTTTTGCTTACTGCTGCTTCTGTTACCCACCTGATCCTTAGAGACCTCTTTTGCTGGAGCATTTATGCCAAGTTTTTCCAGAGGATAGACAATCTGTCGTCTTGGTCGCACGGGAACCATGTAATGAAGGGCAGATGTCAGGGAATGGGCACAGGGATTCTGGAACTGAAGGACAACAAGCTATATTTTAGCGCAGATAATGTCATAAAAGTGCATCACAGATGTCTGTTGCGGTGCTTTGTGAATTTAAGAATCCTTTATCCTCTTGATTAAATCCAGGAGAAATATCACCAAAAAATAAATAAACACTCTCAGAGCAGAGGAATGGATTGCAGCTAATTCCTGACACTAATGAAGATAATTATGAGAGTAATTATATTACTATCTCAGTGGGAACGACAGATAAACAAGTGGTTTGGTTTATGGGATTTTGTAGCACAAGTAGTTTCCCCACAGGAATATATTCCTTCAGTGCAATCATGAATCATCTTCATCCATGCTCATTAAGGACGTTACATGCTTACTCTTCACCTCTGGTTGTTTGGCAAAGGAGAGGTTAAACATGCACACAGAAAATGCACATGAAGTAAAAAGTCGTTTTCATTCAAATACAAACGTTAATGAAGTAGCATAAACGTGAAGGAAAAAAATCTCCATCCTTCCATAAATACAGGAAATGATTAAAAATACATTTACCTTACTGCAGCAAGTTTAGTTATAATCTGCATTTAAACAACAGTTGGGGAGCAACAGGAAATGCAAAAACAAAAAAGTTTCCAAAAGTCTGTCACATTAAAAAAAAAAAAGTCTGGAACCTGCTGTTTAAACAGAAATGACATCCTATAAAAAAAACTTAATTTTCTTCAGTGTAGAAGAGAACCAAGTATTTCTAATGCTTCTTTCCTGCATAATTTCCCCCCATTTCAGCTGCATATATGGTAGTTATATTGAGGCATTCATTCAATCCCATATGCAATTAGAATTATGCAAGGGGAAAGGAGGGCCAACTTCTCGGGCTTCACAGACACACATCAGACAAGGTTCTGAAGCAAGGAGTCTTCTTTACATGCATAAGCTTCCCCCATGTGACCAGGGTTCCAAGCCACGTAAGGAGCCTACACTTGTTGAACAGGCTGCCCAATTCAGTTCTTTTTCTCTGCTATGTGGATGGCGGCAGAGCCAGGCAACAGGGATGCAACAGAGGGGATGGGGCCTGCAAGCATGATCCTACTCCCCCGCCTCATGTATTTCTAATTGTGTGAGGGCTTGAATGCCTGAATAGGGGTAATGGTAATATTTCAGGTCATAAAATGTAACTTGCTCGCCTGAAAGTGAGATCTTAAAAAGGGCTACGAACAGCAAGAGCACTCGGTAACTGTGATCCCAAGAGCCATGTGCAACATTCCATGTATGCACTGAAACTTGTCCTACTCTCCCTTCCAGGGACTAGGGGAGTCATTTTCCAGAGCTTAAAAGAGGCAATGGAGAATGGGGAGCATGTGCAGAGGGATTTCTTTGGATCAAGGCCCATTCCTTCGGAGTTTACACTGTCTTTTTTGTACAAAGGACATTTTCTTGAGTCCTTGTTCAAAATCAGTCCATCTGCAAGCATTTGAGGCTGACCTACCAAAGCTTATGGCCTTTTGGTTCCTAATGCTAATGAATATCAAAAGGAGAGAGGGTGAGGGATCATGTATTTGAAGGAAGTCCTTTGAGAGTCCTCTGTCAAGAGCTGAGCATTCAACTGTTCAGTATGAGATGAGGGAGTAAGGCTGCATCCACACTATTCCTTTAAAACACTTTCCCCCCTCCAAAGAATTCTGGGCACTATAGTCTGTTAAGGGTTGTTGGGAACTGTAACTCTGTGAAGGGTAAACTACAATACCCAGAATTATTTGAGGGAAAGAATGTGCGTTAAAAGGTATAGTGTGTGCAGAACATACTGAAATCTGAGATCCTTATATTTCTATCCCTCAAATTTATGTCCGAGTATGGAAACTTGGATGTAAAGGTTTAAAAATAAAGCACGATGTGTAGGTGGCAGCTTTGCACCCTTATTTTATAGGGAATTTCTCTAAAATGGATATCAACGTGACTACAGCTCTGGCTAAAGCAAGCTGAATTCCTCAGGTAACCTCATCGTAACCCAGTCTATACCATTATTTTAAGCAAGTAAATATCAATAATGAAAACGATGTAGAAAAAGCTATTTATTCTTTTTTAGGCTTTACTATTGAGCCATTTTGAAATGAGGTATCCTAAATAAAAAGCTTGTCCTATGCACACTAAAAGGAATGTGACCCAGAAGCTCATTGGATAAAAGTAAGGTTGGGCCCTAAAATTAACTATTTAAAAAGGAACTGCATGAAGAATCTTCTTTCCTGGAGGTTTTCAAGAAAGTTCACAACGTAGCTCTTGCTGATGGAAATAAGTTGAGACAACCAACTGACTCTCTTCTAGTTCTAGGATTCTACATAGAAAGCACACTTCTGTGGGTTTTAAAAGACAAACAGATGCGACTATACGCAATACATATAATATTAATAATTAGTAATTAGTAATTAATTATCATAATATATCCTTCGGTGTGAGCCTTGGGAATCTCTATTGGTTATATTTATTTCTAACTATGTAAGTTAGAAATGGTTGCCAATTGTTACACATATGTGTACATTTTTGTTGGCAAATTCTACATACACCCAAGGGAAAGAGTAAATAAAATTAAAAACCAATCAGCAACATTTACATATATAAATTCAAACTACTTCTTGACTAAATGATTATAGTTTACCTTGCCATCTTCAGGCTGAGGATAAATAGGGTAATAGAGACAAGATTTGTAGGCTAGTCGAAGCATCTCCTTCATAAAATGTTTTGCATAGTGATGAAAGACTGGATTCAGTGCAAAATGGTAAAGGTGACCATGCTCTTCCTGCTGGTGATGACTGAAATAAATAAAGTCTTCAATGTTGTAGTGTGAGCGAATATATTCTATATCCTGGAAAACATATCAATTCAATATACTGATTAAGGAAAGAGCTATGCTTCTGTTTTGGAACAGCTATAATGCAAATATTTGTATTTGTTTTTCTTTCAAGAAAGAGGGATCACTACCACCAAGGAAGTAACTATACACCAGGAAACTCTCCTGCACAAGTTCCGTGTCAGTGGGATTTGTGCAGATCATTTCCCAGTTGATTGTACTGTAAAATGAGACCATATAGGTAGCTTTTGAAAATGAAACAGTAGCTTTTAAAAACAGTTTTGCATTTATTTACAAACTATATTTAAAATGTCTGGCTGTTTTGTGTCCTAAAACCAAGACCATATGGACAACTATTAAAAATTAAGCATATTGGTAGAGGTGGGGTTTTTATTTAAAAAACAACATAGTATTGCTTTTATTTACAACTATATTTAAAATGACCAGTTATTGGCTTACTAGAATCTGTGGATTGATCCTCATTACCAAATTACAGGAATCCCCTAACTGTTGGAAGCAATTAATATACCTTTAAAGATATTGCATTCCATATCATCCAGAGTTAAAGTCATATGGTTTTCTACCATATTAAAATGAGAAATTTAACAAGGAATTGCTGGCAAGGTCACTCAGTTTCTCAGATGGATCCTGCCTGCCTTTATAAAACTTCCTTATCTTTGTAAAATAGCAAAGGGGAGCAAATAATAATTCATTTCAAAACTATTTCTTCTGTTTGAAGGCAGAATAAATCACCTTGAATCTCTATTTTTCAAGAAAAAAGGGACAAAAACATACAAATCGCATTTATGGTAAATATCATTCTGAATTTAGTGCCTCATTTTGTTTTAAAGAAGAACAAGACTGTGGATGAGAAAAACTGTATATTGCTGGGATATACAAAAGTTTCTCCTCCAGCAATCTTGTTTTTCTTTTCTCCTTTAACTAAGGATTGTTCAAACATTATTCACACATCACACATTAGCTGTGGAAGGAAGTGAATGTTCAAAATGTTTATCTGAATAAAAACATTCCTGCCTTTGAGAACATTTAACATTAATTTAGTGTTCTAAATCCTTCCATCAAAAAGGAAAAGATCTGCATATAAGAATATATACCGTTTCATTTCTAATAACTGATATTCCAACAATTTGATGCAAAACTTCTGCCACAAATGCTTGAATTGGTGTTCCATCCTGAAAAACAAAGCAAAAGATTTGGTGTACATTCTTATACTCTAATACTTTAATTAATGTTCTTTATTTAAACACCCATCTCATCTCAGCTCCCCTCCCACACAGTACACTCTGACATGGGTTATAATAATATAAAAGGCCCAAAGGGCATTTTACTTTTTGCACCAGAAAGGTGTTTTCTGTACACTGGTTTACTATAGTAGCAATTTTGAAGACTGCCAGTTTAGCATACACAAATTAGCAGATTCCTATTTGAACATTCTCACAATAAAGTTCAAACAGAAGCAATATAATGCAGTGTAACAACTTACTGGATCTCTTCGTGCCAATATGTAGCCATTTAGGTCATCCAATATACTTTTGTTCAATTTCAAAGTTTGGATTAGTAATTCAACACCGGCGACATCACTGGTTCTTGCTGGTCTTACAATAAAGGACCTGTTAGAGAAATAAACCCAAATCCTGTATATGCAGCAAACAATGGCATCTACAAATTGTCTCAGATTCCAGGCTTAAATACCCAAATGTGATTATCACTAGGAAAATTTTGGTTTTGATACTGCATTATCACACTGCAGTGACATCAAGTCACTTAAAACCCTTTAATGCTGGTTTGAGTTGCTCCTCTAGTAGACAAAAAGCTGAAGTTGGATTCAATATTCTTATACCTCACAGTGTACATATAAACAAACATACATCAATTTGAGATCAGTAACTGGCATGGCTTCTCTCAAATAATTCTGGGAGCTGAATTTTGGTGTATGAATGTATGAGCATCTCTCCACTTGCTCTGAAAAGTACTGGGTATTTGTGAACATGCCAAGCATTATGAACCAGTTCTGGATTAACACTTTCCATTTTAAATGTAATCGTTAAGAGTCTCTCATGAAACACAACCACCACTTGATTCTAAAATGCCCATATTAGATATCAGTGTTCAAAGATGGAGCCTCTAATTCAAAAACCCTTCCAGATCAGCACAATGTCCAATAACTGTTAAATATTCACCCACTCTTACAAGTACCATGTGGCCATCTCACCCAAAGAGAGCATACCGCGGGCTGAGCTGATGGATGCTTGGCTGCTCCATTCAAGAACAGTGAAAAGTAGCTGAATAAAATTGCATATTTTGATCAACTGTACTTATTACAAATCATATTTCCCTAAAATCTAGTGCCAAAAGATTTGTAGTAGGTAAACTCCTAGGTACCTGCTTATGTCTGGATAAACCACTAACCTTTCATTGACAAGCAGCAGAGCACATTCTGTAGACTCCTTTATTATTTATATACCAGGGAGTCATCTAGACTGAGTTGGCACACATTCATTTTACCACTTGTTGATCCTTGCCCATCAAATGACTGAGCCATCAGAGGTTAACACAGATAGAATGTTTGGCAAAATAATAAGTAAAAAACCAGTAGTACGTGCATCATTACGTCTGCGGTTGTTTATTTGCCTAAAGAGGCAAGAACTCTACTAGTCCACAAAAACATCAAAACAGCACCATAAAATAACTAATATGGGAAAGTTAATGAGCATATTTTGAGGTTGCTACTATTTTTCTATGCTATTTTCCTTTTGAAAACTTTCCACAGAGTAGAGGTTGTATGTGAGAAACGCTGCTGAGTTGGAAAGAGCAGTAAGTTTGAAACACGGGATTTTTTTATAAATCAGAATTGTCGCTTATCTATTATTAATATAGTACAGGATACATTTTATGACATCTTTTGATACTTTCCTCCTATTTCTCTGGATGTCAAACACTGACTACTTCTACCTCCCCAGTATATACTCACAAAATACATGCAATTAGTAATAAGCAGCTGAAAATGGGTAGAACAGTACCTGAAAAATTGGTATCTACATAAAAAGCTGACCCATTATGAGAATCAAAGACTAAGAAAAAAGATATACTTAGCCTCTTTATGTTTATTTTGCCCTAAGTAAGGAATCAACTCATTCTAGAAGCCCAATTCATTTAACATAATTATGATGATTTGCTGTCAAAATTGAAGAGAAGTATCCATTAAGCATTTCAGCCTACACCCTGTTATGTATTATTTTTCATCCTTTCTTGTTAAGTAGCAGGCCTAGAGTTGAATTTGCCATCCTCTAAATTCTGTGTGAGGACTTTCCTTGTCAAAAGCTTTGCTAATCAGTATTTCATTTAGAGCCATTACCTTTACCTCTCTGACTTTGCACTTTCACAAGTCCTCCCTCTGTCTCTCTAGGCTTCCTTCAGTGGGCTTTGCTTTTCATCCATTTTGAGCAACTCACTTTTTATTCACATGTCTTTTAAAAACTCACTGTACAAAAACATCACATTGATCTTTGTTTAACTTCCTCATCAGGAAGGAATTATTAAGGGCTTGACACTGGCTTTTATGTTACTCAGAATTTTTCCATTACTGGTTAGTTTTCAGCTCACATTCACATCTTATCCGGAAACTATACTATTTAACATGGGTATCTTTATACAAGAACTAGGTGGTCTAGTTCTTTATATTTAATCCAACTCTTGCCTATAATGCTTTCACTTTTGTCTTTTCATTTGCCAGTAAATGCATATCTTGCTTAAAGTACCCAACTCTTTTGCCACAGAATAACTATTAAAATCCTTTGATACCCCTTTAAATTATACAGACCCTGGCAATAGAACTTTTTATAGATAATTTGTTTCCCACAAACAAAGCAACTGATTAGCAAAGATTATAAAAAGAAATAAACTGATAGAGTAAAACTAAAATGGTGTGACAACAACTCAGATACAAGCAATACCACAAAATCTTCTGTAGTAGTAAAATGTGCCACTAACTTGAGTAATCCTGAACGGTGAAACACATAGAGCTCTTGATCCAGTGTACAGCTGCTAAAGGGTATAACCCGGACAAAATTCTGGATCAGATAAAATTCAGGCACCATATGTGGAACCGAGATAATGCAGAAGTCTTTGTCCTGAAAGAAACACATAGGGAAAGACAATATTATATGCAACATATAGAACGGGATCAAAAGAAGCATGGCTGCAACTCCTCCTTTTTGCTCAGCCTCTTGAAGGTTAGAGGACCCTCCAGAATGGGATGGGATGTGCTGCAGGAAACTGCAGTGGGAAGGGGCAGCAGGAGGAATCCTGCTGCACAAGCAGTTCTCTGGATCCAAGCCATAATGCATGAAAAAAGGACTCAATGTGATTTATATATTCACCTCATTTTCATAAAATCACAAGAAGTGTAATAGTAACTGCGGGAAAGCAGTCACAGTTCCATAACCACCTTGCGTATAGTAATATAGAAAGGCAGTATACAAATTAAAAGTGAAATGAAATGAAATATCTGCTTAATCCCTTATTCTCTACAGAGCTCAATTCACTGTGAAATTCTCCCAGGCAAACCCCACTAAAATGCATGATGCTCTTGGCTGTGCTCTTGCACAATTCCTATTCATTTCAATGGGGCTTGCTCGGGAGAACATTATACTACATTATCCTCCACCAGGGCCAGGGCCTTCTCAGTGATGGCTCCGACCTGGTGGAATGCTCTGTCCCATGAGACCAGGGCCCTGCAGGATTTAACTTCCTTCCGCAGGGCCTGTAAGACAGAACTATTCCACCTGGCTTTAAATTTGAACCTGGCCTGATCTTTTATTCCCCTCCTTCCCTCCCCCTCCCCTTTTTGTGAAGATTGCCCACCCTGGGATCCCACAGCTGGTTCTCCCCTGGTCTCCTCGCTGGCCCAAGTGGGACTGATTTAGCCAGCTAGCTCTGGTGATCATCTAATGTTTATTGGATGGATTTCCCCCCTAAATTGATTTTTGATTCTTGATTTTATTGTTATTTACACTTTATACCGTATTTTATGCTGGTTTTTTTGTAGCATCAATTAAGTGTTTTAAATGTGTTGTTAGCCACCCTGAGCCTGGTTTTCCTGAACCGGGAAGGGCAGGGTATAAATAATTTTTTTATTATTATTTATTATTACATTAGCCTGATGAGATCATTTTTTCCACACAGATTAAGTGTATTTATACAAATATAATATTTTGCAATACATATAGTCCTTAGTAACTACCAGACCTTTTATGAAATAGTAAAAAATTGTCCATTTGGAAAAGGCTGAATTTGAAAATAAATATTTCAGTCCACAGTAAATAGAGATACTTTCTACATACTTTTCATTTTCACTTTCCACAATTATGACTTGTTCTTGAACACAGAATCTGTAACTGAATATGTAAGTAGCCACAGAGGTTTTCTGCTGTTAGTGTTTCTGTATTTTATCTATTTGGGCACCAAGCCATTCAGGCATATTGTATTGCCACTAATCTTGTGTCTGGAATTCTATGGTATATTAAAAATGCTGAAGCAGGAAGCATCCAAGTTACATTCTTTATTTCAGTTACACAATGTTGAATCTGGTTTTGTTTTAAAAAATTGACAATATGAGTTCCATTTATTTTATTAGGAAATGAGAAAAGATGATTTTAAAAAGTGGTGGTGAACCTGTGGCTCTCAAGATGAGTGGGGTGGGAACCTCTGGCCTGTGAGGCTGATTGGCAATGACTTCAAGCCCCACTGGGTTTGGCTACACTCAGGAGTTTCCAACTGGGGGAGTCTAGCCAATCTGTGCTGAAAGCAGAGCTTGGAGACAGTATCAATGAACCCCCTTGCTTCGATTCTCCTTTGCAGCATGGCCTGGGAAAAATGGAAAAACTTGGGGGAAGAAAAAAATTGTTACCTGATGTCTTGGTGATGTAGGTGAGGTGCCCCATCTGTGTTTCAGTGATCTGCCAGCGATGGGGGAAATAAGGATTTGGCCTGCCGGGCTGAAAAGATTCCTCATTCCTGCTCTAAATATTAAAGGTAAAGGTACCCCTGCCCGTATGGGCCAGTCGTGTCCGACTCTAGGGTTGTGCGCCCATCTCGCTTAAGAGGCCGGGGGCCAGCGCTGTCCGGAGACACTTCCGGGTCACATGGCCAGCGTGACGATGCTGCTCTGGCGAGCCAGCACCAGCGCAGCACACGGAAACGCGTTTACCTTCCCACTATAAAACGGTACCTATTTATCTACTTGCACTTAAGGGTGCTTTCGAACTGCTAGGTGGGCAGGAGCTGGGACCAAAAGACGGGAGCTCACCCCGCCGCAGGGATTCGAACCGCCATGTGATCGGCAAGCCCTAGGCGCTGATGTTTTTACTCACAGTGCCACCTGCGTCCCGGTGCTCTAAATATTGCTGGACTACAATTCTCAACATCCCTGACCATCCCTGCTGGCTGGGGCTGATGAGAGTTGGGAGTCTAAAGGTTTCCAGCAGCTCTGTGAGAGCCTGAGGCTTATAGAGGAAATCTGACAGGAATCTAAAGCACCTGCATGACCTTGGAAAGCTCCTCAAGTCCTGCTGTTGTCTCTGTAAGCACCAAAATCCAACAACCTCAAGTGTAGTAAGTCTCACCTCCCCAGGGGAACTGACTGCCATTGGCTTATTTTGCAGTGTTCGATTTTGGCAGGACTTTGGAGACAGGCGTATAAGAGGGCATTGAGGACGTGCTGTCCAGCTGAAAGGGACCTGAAGGAGGCTTGGACAGTTCTCCCTCAAGGATGGAGCCAGAGCCACATGCTCCTTGTACTGTGCTTTAAAATATGGAAGGGCAAGTAGCTGAAGGGAGCCAGAAAACCTTGAAACTATTCACCCTCAACTATTAAGCTGTTACCCTGCTCCACTTGTATATTTTCCATTTTTATTCTACAAGCACGAGAGCTGTGATATTGTAAATGAAAATTGATTGCATTTATGGATTTGTTGTTGGTTGCATGGGGTGGGGGGGGGGGAAATGTAACATATATTAAAAAATAAATTTAGCAGCCCCCCACAGAAGCTTGGAATTCTTGCATGCACAAAAATGCCTCTGTATCAGACTCTGCACATTCAGGTATGTACAGGCATACTTTAGGTAATAAGAGACATTCTCTGGTCTCCTAGGAGATAGCAGTCACAAAAGAAATTTTAGGAAATGGAAATGGGTGTTAGGGTTTAAGGGCTGGAGACCAGAAAAAAATCCCTTGAAGTTTAGTAGCTGGATGCCTGGAAGCTAAGCTGGGTAGGAAAAGAAGGAGGAAATGTCATTTTAACCCCCTTGGCTCTATTGAAACCCATTATCCTAGGATCGATATCGTTTATTCTCTGCTGATTTGCACTGCAGTCCCTCTGACTTGTGCACTAGCAAATCCTTGCAATAGTCCTTAAAATCATCCTGCCATTTCTCTGCTCCCCTAAAAGGAAGTTGGCTCAATACAAGAAAATACAATGTCTGGTAAACTGCTTTCATTCATTAATTGCAAAGCAAAGGCTTTGAAAATGCACATACTTACTGGAAAAAGGTTGAAAACAAAATTCATGAAATCCAATGACCTGCAAATAAAAACAAATCATTTTACAAAAATCTTGACTTTTCCACTGTGCAGTATTTATTTTATAATACTGCTACCTACTCTAGAAAGCATTCTCCAACCTTAAATAGGTTTTTTGAGTGCAGCTTTAAAGCGATACATCAAGACGATAAGCCTTATTCAAGTTGGAGTGAGGTTGTGCTGCTGGCCATGATGCCAATTCTGAAAACATAAGAGCACTGCTGCATCAGGCCAAAGGCCCACCTAGCCCTGCATTCTGTTCTCACAGTGACCAAGCAGACCACCTCTGAGCACTTGAAGGAAGCTTCCGGGGGAAAGAAATGAAGGCTGGAGGGCACGCCTGCTCTCTCAGCATGCAGAGATACACGAGGGAGAGGCATTGGGAGGGGACGGAACACTTGAAGGGACGGCTGAAGGAACCGCCTCACAGCTATTAGTGCTTTGAACAGGACCATGGATGGGGCAGGCAAGGAAGAGAACGGCTCCCTCTGCCTCAGTGACGACCCAAGTGCTGACAGGCTGGTGGCAACCTCAATTCCTAAGGGGCTGTCCTTGAAGATGACCTGGAAACTTCAACTGCTTCAAAATGCAGCTGCCAGATTACTGGTTGGGATTCCATTTAAAACACCATGGTTTTTGTTGGTTGGTTTGACTGATTGGGAAGTTTAATCTTATACATTTTAAATAAATAAAAGTCAGTAAAAATTAAAGAAATCAAAAATATAAAATATACAGTCATACCTCGGGTTGTGAACGCTGCGGGTTGCAGTCTGCGCTGAACCCGGAAGTACTGGAACAGGTTACCTCTGGGTTTCGAAGCTCGCGCATGCGCAGAAGCGCTGGAACCCGGAAGTAACCCGGTGCTGCGGGTTGCGAATGCTGCGGGTTGCAAACGTGCCTCCCGCACGAATCGCTTTTGCAACTTGAGGTATGACTGTACTCTCATTTTTTTACAATTAAAATCAAATATCTAGATTATTTACAGTACTTGCCTTGTTTCATGTTTCTCATCAATACAAAAGAGCTGTATACAAAAAGCATTCACTTCTCCTTTATATGTAGGACGGAAAGGCTCTGTCTCCACAGTCAGAATGGATGGTGTCTTGGAGGTTTTCAAATCCTTGCTTCTGCTGATTTCTAAACTGCTGGTTTCTGGCCGTTCTAATGAAACTCTAGCAAGTCCTCCCTCTCTCTACAGTGAGAAGCAATGAAAAAACAATTAAGATATTTCTAAAATCACTTTTATAATGGTAGCTTTAACATTATAAATAAAATGGCTTAAAGCCCCCCCCCCCAGAGCAACTTTAAAAGTACAGTTTTATACACTAGTACAATACAGTGGTACCTCGGGTTAAGTACTTAATTCGTTCCGGAGGTCTGTTCTTAACCTGAAACTGTTCTTAACCTGAGGTACCACTTTAGCTAATGGGGCCTCCCGCTGCCGCTGCGCCACCGGAGCATGATTTCTGTTCTCATCCTGAAGCAAAGTTCTTAACCTGAAGCACTATTTCTGGGTTAGCAGAGTCTGTAACCTGAAGCGTCTGTAACCTGAGGTACCACTGTACTGGTTTTGTTTAAACACTTACTGCCATGATAAATGCAGAAAATTTGATGTGAACAACCCATTATTCAGAGTTTCAGTGTAACTTTTCTCTGAGTGCTACTTGAGGCTAGGATGAGGATGAGGAATGGTGAGTGTGGAGTAAGTTAGTCCTCTCTATGGCAGCCGTTTTACTTTCAAGGCAGCTTGAAAGAGGAAATTTCAGTGGAAAAACAGCCAGCGGCTGAGCACCTCCTCCCAGTGGCGGAGGTGTTAGGATTCTTGCTCCGTGCTTGCAGTCATGGGATTGTTTTCTATCACATGACAGTGTATGTTTTCATTCCACAGTGTGGGAAGTGATGGAGACAGGATGTTTGGAATACTGTGTTCCGTGATGTGGGACTACTGTATTGTCCTTTGTTCTTTCTCTCTTTGCTGTCTGATGAGAAAGAGGAAGGAGCTGAGTCAGAATGCTCCGAGTGTATTATATGTAAATAAAGTAGTTTAGCCAAAATGCTGCGTTGCTGAGTCTGTTACGCAATCTGCTAACACTCTGCGGATCCTTAAGCGTGCTGATGCCTCTCGGTATCAGCCACTGTGATGTTCGGGCTGGAGAAAGATTTTGAAGCTCCTGAACGACTGATAAGGAGGGAGAGAACATGCCAGTCGCCATGTGTCTCTATTGAGGTCCTACATGCAAGTAGGATGAATCCTGACAGGAGGAAGGGGGTGGAGTGGGCCGCCCCATGTGTCATCACTGGAGGGGGGGTGACAAAATGACAGAACTATGAGATTTTTTAAAAACCATAGTGCATTAAAAAATGGGTTCACGAAACTTTTTAGTTCAGTTAACAAACATAAAGAAACGTTGCTGGCACTGGGCACCACACCGCAGGGGCTGGCACTTACCGCCAGGCCTGCAGTGTGCCCGAGCCACGCGTCTCTCCTGAAACGGCAGCGTGGGGTTTGCGTCTGCCCACCTCTCCCTCAACCACCCTACAGCTGAGGGGGAGGCGGCGGAGAGGCTCCACACAGCGCACCCCACCCCCATGGGCAGCTCGCCTTGCCCCCGGCTGCAGGACGTGTGTGCCGCACGGGGCACCCGAGCGGCTAGCTACACCGCTGCCTCCTCCTCACATGCCACATGATAGGATGGTTCCACTAGTCAATTGCAGGTGTTCCACCAATGTACCTGTCATGATAACAGTGTATCAGGCATCCTGCTGCTTGGCCAGGGCTTCTGTCTAATCCTACAGCCTATCAGCAAACAGATCTTCAGTATAAGACTGAACCCTAAATATAACTTACAGGAAGTAATATCATTACAAAATAGCAATCTATTTGTATTCTTGGCAAAATCATCTCACACAAAATCAGTTGAAAAATGGAAGTAGAAAAGGGGAAAATATCTGCTTTGGTCACAGATAAGAGTTATGTTAACCACTCCAGAAGAATGGCATGGTGTTAAAGGAGAGATTTATGCAGTAACTTGAAGTGTGCAATATCTGTTTGAATATTAAATGTGAAACCATTACATCTGGTTAGATCACTTATATTAATGCTACATAAATTGAAAAGGTAGGCAGGAAATCATCTCTTAAAATTAAATGGCGATAGAAAAGAGAATTAAGTTACGATGAATACAAATCCTAGCACTAAATAAGAAAAGATGCCAAACACGGTTTGCAGTGATGAACTGGCACCACATCTGAAACCAAGCCAGTACTTTCCAGGGTTTAATCTGATTATCTCCCCATATGTTCAAGGCAAGTTTCAGAAACAAATCAGGTTCAATCAAAATACTATAAAACATGGGCCCTGAATTCAGCTGAACCCAATGAAACAAATTTCAAATTATGTACAATACCCAACATAATATCAGCGGATATGAAAAAGACACAATAGTCTAGTCACATATCAAGCCTGCAGGTACGGAGAGAGCACAGTTGAAGCTCACCCAAATAGTGCACTTGGTACTTTTGTGAATGTGCAAGACCAACCTTTTATCTGTGAATGGGAGCAACTGAAAAGGTGCACAGAGGGGGGAAAACCTTTCTGAAATGGAGAAACTGAAAAGCAAGACGAGGACAAAAAATTACATAAAGAAGATGTGTAGAAAAGGCTAGTTTCTTGAAAAAGAGGAAGTAGCCTTTGAAGGGACATGGAACAACATAAAAGGAGGATTAGGAAAGTAGTCAAACAACTGATGGACCACAAGGCTGAAATAAAAGAACAAAGACTGAGAATATCTGAAGTGCCAAGACCAAGCACAAACACTTTGCATGCATGTGTTTACCGTGTGTTTGCAGTCATGCCTCCCCAGTGGTGGGAACAGTCAGCTTTCCCAATAGCAGAAAGATGTAATATACAGAAATTTGAAGATTACTAAGTAGAGTGTGACAGAAATGCAATAACAAGTGTACATAAGGCAAAGGCCCCATGTGATTTGGCTACTGTGTGGCCAAAGGTACTACAGGTAACTGAGCTGTGTAAGGCCAGACAAGACCCTAGACTTCTTCTCAACATTGGACCTAGGAAGGGGTGAGGATTGCTGCACAATCCATGAGAATTCTTGCCCACCTTGCAAGAACTGAGAGGAAGGCTGGGGTTTCTCATCACACTTCTTACAACAGGTGAAAATGTGTACCGTAAGTACTGTATTCTTCAAACGAATTGAACGGATTCCGTCCTGGTTTTGGGACCGAGACGGCTCTGGTCACCCTAGCAGATGATCTCTGTAGACAACTGGATCGAGGCGGCAGCCCGCCCTTCCTACTCCCCTGAAGACAACTGGTTGCAAAAAAGGGGCAAGAGAGACAGGGTGACTCAGAAAAGAGAAGAAAAAAGTAGAGAGGGTGAAGAATAGTGAGACCTGTCTGAAGAGCTTGAGGCCTGGTGCCAGAACAGAGAAGCCTTAGGGATCATATTGCCTGATACTAACCTGATGCCAAGAGAAGGTCCACTGCCAGAGGCTATGCAATAAGATCCAACCCTTGCAGAACACTCCAAACTGCAATGCCCGAGTGGGACATCAAACTTACCTGTGGTGGGATCCTGGGAGAAGAGACAGAAACTTTTACTGGCTCATTATCAACATTCCCTTTCCTGACTGACCTATTTCACTCAGCCCACAGTTGACTGATTTCTTCTAGTGCTGTAATTTGGGTTCTATAAATTTTCCTTCTTTTGCTGAAACACAACAATGAACAAACTAAAGTATTGTATCACCAACTGTTGTGTATCAATTTGTGATCAAAATAGGAGTGATTTAAGTAAGCTGGTTTTGTTACTTCTAAGGTAAGCAGAACTGGGAGAAGTTAAAATGCAGAATTTTCAGCCATTTAGCTCTAGATTCCAAGCACCATCACAGCTATTCTGTACCATTCTAGTCTGAGCTACCACCAGTACTGAAGAGTCTTCCATATTCTGAACTAGTGATAATGACTTAAATTTTGACGTCCAGCAGCAGAGAGAACATTTTAAAAATAAAGTATCAAGATATGAATAACTAAGGCTGTAAACTATTAATTTCAATGGGCCTCACCTCTGACGTTGTACGAAGAATGCTTTCTCTTTTACTAGCGTTTGCACTAGCATGTGAAGCTTGAGAAACGAAGCTCCCAATTTTGCTACCTCTCTGGAGAAATACAAATAAAAGAATATGAAATGTTTTGTTAAACACTATGTGTACATCTCTAGAGTGAAACAATCGGCATCAATGTTTTAAATAATTTCCAGAGGGACAGCCATGTTAGTCTCTTGCAGCAAAAACAATGAAGAGTCTTATGACTAATAAAGTCATTCTGAAACTTTTGAAGCCCCGCCCCACACAGCTGGTCTTTTAAAACTGATCTCCTTTAAATTTTCCTTATCGGTTTTTATTCATCCATTATCTATGCTTAATCAAGTATTCTATGTATATGTTTTAATCTACGTTTGGCTCTTGTTCCCAATTAATTTAATAATTATCTGCTTAGAGATACTGTTATGCTATTTATTTAGATGTTTTGCTTATGATGATCTGTGACCATAATAAAGTAAATTCATTCATTCATTCATTCATTATGACCCAGAAACTCCAGCGGGTGCAGAATGCCGCGGTGAGGCTCCTTACGGGGTCCTTGCCATGGGACCACATTCATCCAGTGCTTTACCAACTGCACTGGCTCTCGGTGGAGTTCAGGATCAAGTTTAAGGTGCTGGTTTTGACCTTTAACGCCCTACGTGGCCTAGGACCCACATATCTACGGGACTGCCTCTCCTGGTATATCACAGAGGACCTTAAGGTCCACAAATGACAACACTTTGGAGGTCCCAAGTCACAAGGTGATTAGATTGGTCTCAACTAGGGCCAGGGCGTTTTCAGTACTGGCCCCGACTTGGTGGAACGCTCTGTCACAAGAGACTAGGGCCCTGCGGGACTTGACATCTTTCCACAGGGCCTGCAAGACAGATCTGTTCTGCCTGGCCTTTGGTTTGGACTCAGTCTGAACCCTTATGTTTTCCCTCCCCTTACAGTTTTGATCCATGGGCTACTTTTAAAATGAGGCTGCATTATAACCTGTATTTTAAATTGTTTTGTTGTTGTTGTTTTCCCCTATTATGTTTTGCTTTATTATAATTTGCTTTATTATAATTGTATAATTATAATTTTACTGGTGTTAGCTGCCCTGAGCCTAGCTCTGGCTGGGGAGGGCAGGGTATAAATAATAATATTTTTTTTAAAAATGTTATTTCATAATTATTATGATGATAATTATTATTATGAAACAAGCTTTCATAATAACAGTCCACTTCATCAGAAGTGTGTTTGCCTGACAGAGAAACACTTTCCCCTCATATTAGCCACACCCTGCCTGCCCTGGTCTCCCCCAGGTTTCTCAAGCTATCTTCACTGCTTTTTGGTCTACTTCAGTCTTTTTAAGGGGCCAAGGATTGTGGGAGACTCGGGCAGCTGGGTGCCTTACTCTGCACATTATCATGGAAAATATGCTTCTCTTTCTGAATCACAGAGCTAAAAGTGGGCACAAACTAGACTTACATTTATGTTCCACCTATATCAGTGAGGAAGATAAACATGCAACTAGTTCACTCTTCTGAAGTGCAAATGGACTCAAAAGTGACCGTGTTTCGATTGTACTCAGTTAATTGCACATGAACTGCCCTGAGGGCGGTGTATAAACTGAGTGAATGAATGAATGAATGAATGAATAATAGTTTCTGAGAATTTTATATGTTCGTATATTGTTAACAATACACTTTTTAAAAATGTGCCTTTCCATCATTCATTTCCAAGTGCTGTGAGACATCACTTACACCATGTCATGTGATTTTTAAAGTCACCATCTGTTCAATCGTTTTGTTTTCAGTCTAATGAATTCTTTGTGATATTTACCTCACTATCCATATCTGGTGTTTCTTCTTTTTGACTTGTTACGCTGGTTTCATCAGCTGGATGGAGGTGAGAAGAGAGAATAAAAAGAAGAAAATTAAGAGATTAATAATGGGATCAATAATGAAATAGAAAGCAACATGAAGTAATTTCTCTTGCAAGCTTGTGTTCTGACTTTTTATATTCTGTGCTATACATTTATTCAATTTTGGACAGCAGGAATGGGGAACCCAGGGCCCTCCAGATGCTGCTGGACTCCAACTCCCACCAGCCTCAGCCAGCATGGCCCGTGGCTAAGGATGATGGGAGTTGCAAGCCCAGCAACATATGGAGGAGGACTGCCTCCCTAGTTTGAGGCAAGGTCATAGTACCTTAAATTTTTTGGTATCCCTCATTAGATGCTGAAACTGCTGCTTTAAGAGCAATGTTGCCAATTTTCTAAAGACTTTTGCATTAAAAAGTTCCTGTTGCTTTAAGCACTGAACAAAATACAAATCTATTTGCTATTCTCCTTGTTCCATCTTGCTTTCTTTATTTCTCTGCTGCCCTTGATATATTCAAAATGGTATAATGGAGGGAAGAAATATTCAGAACCCGGTGGAAATTAGAAAGTGTTTCCAGAGATATTTCAAACAACTATATACATAGGGGCCGCAAAATGAATCAGAGATAGAACAGTTTTTAAAGAAGAATGGTTTACCAAAGTTGTCTCTCAAGAACAGAACAATCCTGAATTACAAAATAACACAATTAGAAATTGAAGAGGCCATTCAGAACATGCAATTGGGCAAGTCTCCAGGGCCAGATGGGCTTACCTCCAAATATTATAAGACATTGAAAGACTATTTGATGCATCCATTAATGGAGGTTTGCAATGAAATTATGGAGGGGAAGAAGGCACCGGAGTCGTGGAAAGAAGCTTTCATCACATTGATACCCAAATTAGAATCTGAAAAGACGCAACTTAGGAATTACCGCCCCATCTCCCTTTTAAATGTGGATTACAAAATATTTGCAGATATTTTAGCAAGAAGATTTAAAAAAGTTCTTAATGAAGTAATCCATAAGGACCAAGCAGGCTTTCTCCCAGGTAGACATTTGTTTGCTAACACAAGGAACATTATTGACATTTTGGAACTTTTGCAAACAAACATAAATACAAAAGCTGTGTTAATTTTCATAGATGCGGAGAAGGCCTTTGACAACATCTCTTGGAAGTTTATGAAGAAAAATTTGGAGGGAATGGGAGTGGGGCGGGGGTTTCACAATGGGATAGAGGCAATCTATTCAGAGCAAAAAGCAAAACTGATAGTTAACAATGTGGTGACAGAAGAGTTTAGAATTGAGAAACAAACAAGACAAGGTTGCCCTATATCCCCCTTGTTATTTATATCGGTCCTGGAAGTGCTCTTGAATATGATTAGAGGAGACAGGTTGGTGGAAGGTATTCAGGTCGGAGCGAAACAATATAAAGTGAAAGCATTTGCAGATGACCTAGTTTTGACCTTACAGGAGCCAGAGCCTAGCACTAAAAGGGTATTGCAACTGATTCATGAGTTTGGTCGAGTGGCGGGATTTAAACTTAACAAGCAAAAAACTAAGGTTTTGGAAAAAAACTTGACTCCTTTAGAGTCAGAAAGGTTTCAGAAAGAGACAGAATTAAATGTGGTTAAAAAAGTAAGATACCTAGGGGTAAACATAACAGCAAAGAACAGAAATCTATTTAAAGATAATTATGAAAAATGCTGGTCTAAAATTAAAAGAGATCTAGATGTATGGTCAAGACTGAAACTTTCCTTGTCAGGACGTATTGCTGTTATCAAGATGAATGTATTGCCAAAAATGTTGTTTTTGTTTCAAACTTTGCAAATAGTGGATAAAATGGAGTGTTTTGGGAGGTGGCAGCGAGATATTTCTAAATTTGTCTGGCAGGGCAAAAAGCCCAGAATCAAGTTTAAGATATTAACTGATGCCAAAGAAAGAGGGGGATTTGCCCTGCCAGACCTAAAGTTGTATTATGAATCAGCAGCTTTCTGCTGGTTGAAAGATTGGCTACTTCTTGAAGACACGGATGTTTTAGATTTGGAAGGATTTAATAATGCTTTTGGTTGGCATGCATATCTGTGGTATGACAGGGTCAAAATACACAAGGCTTTCAAGAATCATGTTGTTAGAAAAGCATTGTTTAATGTCTGGTCAAAATATAAGGACTTATTGGAAAACAAGACCCCAAGGTGGTTATCACCAATGGAGACTTTTTATATTCTGTGCTATACATTTATTCAATTTTGGACAGCAGGAATGGGGAACCCAGGGCCCTCCAGAGGCTGCTGGACTCCAACTCCCACCAGCCTCAGCCAGCATGGCCCGTGGCTAAGGATGATGGGAGTTGCAAGCCCAGCAACATATGGAGGAGGACTGCTTCCCTAGTTTGAGGCAAGGTCATAGTACCTTAAATTTTTTGGTATCCCTCATTAGATGCTGAAACTGCTGCTTTAAGAGCAATGTTGCCAATTTTCTAAAGACTTTTGCATTAAAAAGTTCCTGTTGCTTTAAGCACTGAACAAAATACAAATCTATTTGCTATTCTCCTTGTTCCATCTTGCTTTCTTTATTTCTCTGCTGCCCTTGATATATTCAAAATGGTATAATCAATTCTTCTATTATATCCTTCCTTAAAACTACTTACCGCCAAGGTTCTTCTTCTCCTGTTACATGTTTGGCTCTTTTCTGCTTTCCCAAATTTGAATTTCTTTTTTAAAAGGGGATGGGGCCTAACTCACTCCTTTTCATGCATTTGAGTGTACTTTCACATTTAGTTTGGCATAATGTGAAGGATATAGTGAAATAGTGAAGATTTGGTCATTCAAGAGTACAGCAGTACTTCGGGTTAAGAACTTAATTCGTTCTGGAGGTCCGTTCTTAACCTGAAACTGTTCTTAGCCCAAAGCACAACTTAAGCTAATGGGGCCTCCCGCCGCTGCCGCGCTGCTGGAGCACGATTTCTGTTCTCATCCTGAACAAAGTTCTTAACCTGAAGCACTATTTCTGGGTTAGCAGAGTGTGTAACCTGAAGCGTATGTAACCTGAAGCGTATGTAACCTGAGGTACCACTGTATTTGCTATTTTGCATCTCCTTGACTGGCTTGACTGATACTGCAATAAATTTCTTCATTGGTTTCCCAAATGGACATCAGGAGATTAATACATGTACATTCCAGAAAGACTAATAGGACTTGAGACTCTGTTATTGCCTGCACAACTAAGATACTGTTATGATACATTATTCACATTTATTTATATATTGCTTTTTAACCACAAATGCCTCAAAGCTGTGAACATCTTAAAACAAAATACCTAATACAGATCATTTAAGTGACACAGAGAAATCAGTAAGCAAAGCAATATGACAGCAAATTTACAACATATGAGGGCCAGAGTAAATCCTTCCCAAGGTAGGGAATTAAAGGGTATTTTCATAAACCTCATATCCTACACACTTAGACTTCAAGAATTCAAAAGCAAGTCCTATTGAATTCAACGAGGCTTATTCTCAAGTAAATGTGGTTTCAACTGCAGCCTTAGGGGTTGGAAACATGAACAGATAATGAAAAACACTAACAGTAAAAAAAATAAGCTTACCCTGCATGGAATAATTAAGGATGCTCTCACCACAACATATTCTAACTATTTGGGGTGAACAAGTAATTAGCATACTTAACTGCCAAATAATATTTTTTAATATAATAGGGTTACATTTTATATGCAAATTAATTAGAACTTCAGAACTTCCTTTAAACATGCTTATAATTCACCAGCATCAAATTAATTACTGCATTATTACTGTGATTTAGATATGCCAAGAATAAATATTGGAGGACCATAACCTTTATTTTAACTATAATTTTAAAAAAGTCCTTAAACAATATAATAGGAAGAGATGAATTAATACTGGAGGTGAAAATCAGCAGGTTGGCTGAAAAAGTCAATTCAGTGTGAAAGCTACAACAGAATAATTCATTCTCTGTTAGAAATGCTGTAACTACTAATTTCTAATTCCAGATACAGCAACAACCAAATTACTATAATTATTGTGAAAAATACCACTTACATCAAGATGGCTCAAAAATGGTTTTTTATTACATTTTCAGAGAGAAAAAATATATAATCATTTTCAAGCTAATCAGCTCAAAACCCTTTTTTATTAAAGCTGCATGAAAACATAATTATTTGTAAAAGCAAACTTATGAAACAGCATTTGTCAAACCAAGTGCAAAACATAATGGTAGCATCCCCTGCTGGTGTAAAATTTTGCATGGGTTAATTTAACCACATTTCAAAGCTACACACAATAGCGTAACCACAAAAGCAGGTATTGGAAGCTGTACATTTACTTGCAAGAGCTCAGTTAAAGCCCTGATGGTAATGCATTTTTCCCAGGCTCATGCATGTCATTATCTTTCAGTTATAAGTTAACAATGTTCACACTTCAATATGCTAGAATAACTTGAGAAAATAGAAAGTTTACAATGGGTGTATTTGCCTTATTGCATGACACTGTGACTGTGCTCCAACCTGCACAGCTTTAACCATGAAAAATGGATTGCGTTCAAGTAGGGTTGCCATATTTCTAGAAGTAAATTCAGGACAAAAAACTTATTGAGCTCTTTTTGGGAAATGTCTGGGAAATTCCAGGTGTATGCCAACCCTAGTTCAGGTGAAGATTTCTCCACAGGACAACTGGAGCATACATAGAAAAACTAAGGTCTACAGTTAGAGCAAGCTGGAATTAGCTAGAGAAAGGTCCACCTAATGGACTGAAGGAGCACAGGAAGTAGCTGCTTACTCACTGAGTTTGAATATTTCTTGCCTTGGACTTTGGGGCAGATATTTACCCATGTGAGCGCCTCATGCCCATGGAAAACATTCATACCAAGTACTTCCCCTTGTTTCTCACTGGAGGCAGCGGGGGGGGGGGGTAGGATTCTCTCTGTAATAACAAACTCTCACCTGGGGGCTAGGTATAGAAACCACTTTCTCAAACCTTCTGACAGACTGGGCAATTGCACCTATTGCCTTTCTCCTCTGAACAAAAAAGGAGGAAAAAATCTACTATAAAAATGAGTTCCTTATATAAATACCACCTACTTCCCTTGTCTCTCACCTGAGCGTTTAACAATATTCAAACCAATGCAGTTAATTAAACTGTACAAAGCGCTGCATTTTTACCTATGTCACTTGGCTTCTGTGGTGGCTTCAGAATGTCATCTGGGTGTGGTTTACATAGTCCGTGGAAGGGACCCAAGTCAAAACAGTCATGAAGCAACTGTATACTCACTTCAGAGCATACACTCATGAAGCCCACTGCTATGCCATCATCCTGAAACATGATAATTGAACAGATGTCAATCTTTTTTAAAAAAAGTATTTCAAAAGCTAAGAAGGGACACCAGTGCTTTTTTCTGGGGGGGTGCAGGGGTACGCATACCCCCCTAAACATTTTGTGGATCTAAGTTTGGCCTCATTGAGGGGCAGTATTTCAATATGAGTAGGAAAATGAGAGTACCCCTAAACATTTTTTTTTAGGAAAAAAAGCACTGAGAGAAACCATTGGCCAATCTAATTCAATATGCCTGAAAGAATGCTTTCTCATATAACACAGCTAAAGAACATCTTAAATAGAAATATTTACAAGAAATATCTATTTATTCTGGAGAAATCTTAAGAGCAAACCGAGCAATGTATTATAATGTAGAATTTGATTAGAGAAGTGTATTTGTTAATATGCAATGCCAAATGCAATGTGAAATAAAGTGGTACCTCGGGTTAAGTACTTAATTTGTTCCGGAGGTCTGTTCTTAACCTGAAACTGTTCTTAACCTGAAGCACCACTTTAGCTAATGAGGCCTCCTGCTGCTGCTGCGCCACCGGAGCATGATTTCTGTTCTCATCCTGAAGCAAAGTTCTTAACCCAAGATACTATTTCTGGGTTAGTGGAGTCTGTAACATGAAGCGTATGTAACCTGAAGCGTATGTAACCCGAGGTACCACTGTAATTGAAATTAGAATATTATTTTCATGGGGAATGTTTGCTTAAAGGTAGCTGAGGACAGATATAAATTAACCACGTTTTAATGTGCTTGTAACTGCCACTGTGCTAACCCTGCTATGTGAGAGTAAAGGATCACTCTTCCAAACCTCTCTCTCCAACGGTCTTGGCAGAAATAAATACTCCTGGATAGGAAATGCCCAAAGACCTCCTGATTGCATTATATGGACCCCTCAAAGTGGTAGAAATTACAATCTATTTAATAATAGCTTACTGAATAGTCATTTGTCAAGACTGAAAAAGATCCCATTACAACAAAAACATGGTTTTCCGGAGGCGGCGCGAACGGCAATGGCTGCCCTCTTCCAGTGGTGAAGGGGGAGCTCCGTGGAAACGGGTCGTCCGCTACGGCGAAGCGGAGACCCGCATTAGAAACCCACAGGCAGCGAAAGCCTGTGGTCGTGGGGACTCGGCGGGCACCAGAAGCGCCCCCCGAAACGGTGAAGAGACCCCGTAAGGAGTTTCGGAGCGCGGAGGGGCTGGCGCAGTGCTGCGAGTCGATCGCTCTTTCTGTGGAGTGAAGCCGCATAGCCGCTGTCGGTGAGCGCTGACCTTTTTTCCTGGGAACATTCGATTCGAAAAGCACCAACCCGTGAGTAAGAAAAAGTTAGAAACAATTGGAGGCTAAATTACTGTCAATTCGGCTAAAAGCGGGAGACGCAACCAGGAAGTCCGTCTCCCGCCTTTGCTTAAGATCTAAAGCAAAGGACTTTGAAGCTGGGAGCCTTTGAGTGGCGCTAAAAGCAACCAATCTGCGCATCTACTGGAGCTGTTTTTATGGAGATTCAGGATTTAATTGTTTAAGTGACTTAATTTTTAGTATGGACTGTGCTTCACCTCTTCTTTTGGAATTACAATTCTACAGAGAAACCCAGGCAGGCGGACTGCCTGTTTAACAGAGCTGTCAGATTGCAAACTTTGACACTTTGTTACTTTGGTTTGCTACAGCTGAGTGTTACTGGAACTGTTATATTGAATCATCTTTTCTGGCACTTGATAGAGACATTGTTGTGCTTTTAAGACCAACTCTGCTAACTACAGGAAAACTGAAGGTTCTCTGGAAATTAATGGCTGTTTGGACATTGTTTTAAAAGTATTGGAACTTTGAAATGATTGGACTTTTGAACAATTGACTTTAACAACTTGGCTTCTTCCCTCAAAATATATTTGAACTCCCTCTAGAGGACTTTGGATTTACAATTGTACGTGACTTTGCTTTCTCTTTCCTTTCCTCCTATTCGGCTGTTTACCCTCTGGGCTGGTGGTTTCCCATGGGAACTCACTCAGTTTGACCTTGACTAGAAGACAGAATTGGAATGAGTGGCACTGGGAGAACAAGAGCGGCTAAAGCAAAAGCTAAACAAACAACTTTGACTTTAACTTCACAGCCGCGTAGATCATCTGTCCCTGCTGTTTTGGAAGGGGAAGAAGGAATTGTGCAACCTTTGCCGGAAGATATGGCAGCAGGAGGATCTACCTCAGTACTAGATAAAATGTTTGAAAAATTGGAAGCTTTGGATAAAAAAGCGGATGAGCAAACGGCTAAGATTGATCAAAATACAGCCAGTGTTAACAAACTAACTGAACAAGTTACTTTGAATGCACAATCAATTGGCAAATTATTTGAAGCCACCGCAGAAAACCGAAAATTGGCAGAGGAAGCCAACCAAAAAGCTGAAGAATTAAAGCAGCAGGTAAAACCTTTGCATAAGCAAATTGGAGAACAGCAGGCCTATCTGTCTATGATAGAACTACGGGCTCGGGAAAATAATTTAAGATTGAAGTCAGTATTAGAACTTGAACAAGGGAATTTAATTGAGTTCCTAACAAAAGAATTTTCCAAGTTCTGGCCTTTGGAGGAAGAAAAGGATTTTAAAATTGTGACTGCTTTTAGACTTGGAAAACTAACAAGGAAAGACAGGCCCAGAGACTGTTTGATTACCTTGAGATCTAAGGAGGAAAGAGACAAAATATTAGGCCTACATTACGAAAAGTCACTTGAAATTTTGGACAGAAGAGCAGAGATCTATAAAGATATCCCTAAACAACTTTTGGACCTTAGATCCACCTACACTGAGTTAGTAAGACTGCTGAGGAGTAACTCAATTGTCTTTAGGTGGGAATTTCCCCAAGGATTATCTTTTACTTTCAGAGGGAAGAAGGTGAAAATTAAAACAGCCGAGGATAAAGAAAATTTTTTGAGTGCCCACGGAGAGGACCTTTAGAAAGGGATTGAAAGACCTTCAGGGTCTGGACCAGCGCCTGCACCTACACCTACACCTTTGGGGTCTGAAGACCAGGATAAAAAGACACCACCAGGAGAGGAATAACAGATTTGTCCAGGATGTCTCTGAAACTTCTGAGCTGGAACATCAATGGCGCCAACTCCCCGGAAAAAAGGAGAAGAATATTTCATGTATTGAAAAAAGAACAATTGGACATTATTTGCTTGCAAGAAACACATGTGACTAGGCTCCACAGAAAAGTGTTAATAAACAAAAGATTAGGCCAAGAATTTATCTCTTCAGACCGAGTTAAGAAAAGAGGAGTGGTGATATATGCAAAAGAGAGCCTGTCACCGAAATTTTTATTTAAAGATGAGCAAGGAAGAATTCTGGCAATTGAGATACAAAACCAAGGAGAAATGTTTTTGATATTAGGAATTTATGCACCAAATGAGGGGAAATCGGAATTTTATAAGAAGCTGCATGAGATAAAGCTGGACTATCTGAACTATGACAACATCATTATGATGGGAGATATGAATGGGGTGCCATCAACCAACATGGATAAGTCACATAGCCAAAATGTGACAAAAGATGGCAGACTACCTAAAACATTTTTTGAACTGACTGACAATATGGACTTGATTGATATTTGGAGGACAAAGAACCCCCTGGGAAGAGAAGGAACATTCTTTTCTGAAGCCCAACTGACATGGACAAGAATCGACCAAATATGGATAACTAGAGGTCTGGCACCTAAGACAAGAAAAGTGGAAATCTGCCCAAAGACCTGCTCCGACCATAATGCCGTAAAGATGGATATGAGACTAACTCCAACCGGCTCCTTCAGATGGAAGATGAATGACAATTTGTTTAGAGATCAGGAGATTACTAAAAAGGCCCAAAAAGTTTTGAAGGACTATTTTGAGATAAATTTGAACACTACGGTGGAAAAAAGAACCGTCTGGGACGCAAGTAAAGCGGTTATGAGGGGGTTTCTGATACAACAGAACACCATAAAGAAAAGAGCACAGAATGAGAAAAAAGACAAGATCCTGGAGAAAATTAAAGAATGTGAGAAGAAGTTAAGATCGAGACCGAAGTCAAAGGAGATTTTAAGAGAAATTAAACTTTACCAAGCACAATATTCTAAATTGATAAATCAGGAAGTGGAATGGAAAGTTAAGCTAATGAAACAAAGATCTTTTGAATCGGCAAATAAATGTGGAAAACTGTTAGCATGGCAGCTGAAAAAGAGACAAAAACTGAACACGGTCACAAATTTAGAGATTGAAGGAAGAAATATTCAGAACTCAGTGGAGATCAGAAAATGTTTCCAGAGACATTTCAAACAACTATATACACAAGGGCCACTAAACGAGGTGGAGATAGAACAATTTTTGACAAAGAATGGTCTACCAAGGCTGTCTCAAGAAAATAGAACAATCCTGAATTATAAAATAACACAACAAGAGATTGAAGAAGCCATTCAGAATATGCAACTGGGCAAGTCTCCAGGGCCAGATGGGCTTACCTCCAAATATTATAAGACATTGAAAGACTACTTGATACATCCATTAATGGAGGTTTGCAATGAAATTATGGAGGGGAAGAAGGCACCGGAGTCGTGGAAAGAAGCTTTCATCACATTGATACCTAAACTAGAAACTGAAAAGACACAAGTCAAGAACTACCGCCCCATCTCCCTCCTGAATGTGGATTATAAAATATTTGCAGACATTTTAGCAAGTAGATTTAAAAAAGTTTTAAATGAGGTAATCCACAAGGACCAGGCAGGCTTTCTCCCAGGTAGACATTTGTTTGCTAACACAAGGAACATTATTGACATTTTGGAACTTTTGCAAACAAATATTAATACTAAAGCAGTGTTAATTTTTATAGATGCGGAGAAGGCCTTTGATAATATTTCTTGGAAGTTTATGAAGAAAAACTTGGAGGGGATGGGAGTGGGACGGGGATTTGAGAATGGGATAGACGCAATTTATTCAGAACAAAAGGCTAAATTGATAGTGAACAATGTGGTGACGGAAGAGTTCAAAATTGAAAAAGGAACACGACAAGGTTGCCCTATCTCTCCTTTGTTATTCATTTCGGTCCTGGAGGTGCTCTTGAACATGATTAGAGGGGACCGGTTGGTGCAAGGAATTCAGGTCGGAGCGAAACAGTATAAACTCAAAGCTTTTGCAGAGACCTGGTTTTGACCTTACAGGAGCCAGAATCTAGTACGAAAAGGGTATTACAATTGATTCAGGAGTTTGGTCGGGTGGCGGGATTCAAACTTAACAAGCAGAAAACTAAGATATTGGAAAAAAAATTGACACCTTTAGAATCAGAAAGGTTTCAGAAAGAGACAGAGTTAAACGTGGTTAAAAAAGTAAGATACCTAGGGGTGAACATAACAGCTAAGAACTTGAGCCTATTCAAGGACAACTATGAAAAGTGTTGGTTAGAAATTAAAAGGGATTTAGAAGGTTGGTCATGATTGAAACTTTCCTTGTCGGGCCGAATTGCTGCTATAAAGATGAATGTATTGCCGCTATAAAGATGAATGTATTGCCAAAAACGTTGTTTTTGTTCCAGACTTTACAGATTGTGGATAAAATGGAGTGTTTTGGGAGGTGGCAAAGAGACATTTCTAAATTTGTCTGGCAGGGCAAAAAGCCCAGAATTAAGTTTAAGATATTAACTGATGCTAAAGAAAGAGGGGGCTTTGCCCTGCCAGACTTAAAGTTGTACTACGAATCAGCAGCTTTTTGCTGGCTGAAAGATTGGCTGCTTCTTGAAAACACTGATGTTTTGGATTTGGAAGGTTTTAACAATGCTCATGGATGGCATGCATATTTGTGGTATGACAAGGTTAAAAGTCACAAGGCTTTCAAGAACCATATTGTCAGGAAAGCAGTGTTTAATGTCTGGATAAAATATAAAGACTTGCTGGAAAACAAGACCCCAAGGTGGTTATCACCAATGGACGCTAAGGCCTGGAAAAGACTCAATATGGAGGCCAAATGGCCGAAATATTGGGAAATATTAGAAAAAGATGGAGATAATTGGAGGCTGCAGAGTTTGGAGAAACTAAAAGACAAAGTGCGAGATTGGCTACATTATGCTCAGATCAAAGAGGTTTTTAAGTTGGACAAAAAGATAGGATTCCAGGTGGAAAAATCAAAGTTGGAAACGGAATTGTTAGAACCTAAGACTAAGGTACTTTCGAGAATGTATAATTTGCTGTTAAAATGGAATACACAAGATGAAACGGTCAAATCGGTTATGATAAAATGGGCACAGGACATTGGGTACAATATTATGTTTGCTGACTGGGAAAGGTTATGGACCACCGGTCTGAAATTCACGGCATGTAATGCCTTGAAAGAAAATATTATGAAAATGATATATAGGTGGTACATGACCCCAGTCAAGCTTGCAAAAATATACCATTTGTCTGATAATAAATGTTGGAAATATAAAGAAACAGAAGGAACATTCTTTCACCTCTGGTGGACCTGCCCTAGAGTCAAGGCTTTCTGGAAAATGATATATAATGAGTTGAAAAAGGTATTTAAGTATACCTTCCCTAAGAAACCAGAGGCCTTTCTTTTAGGCATCGTCGGCCAGAGGGTGTTAAAGAAGGACCGAACATTTTTTATGTATGCAACAACAGCATCAAGGATACTAGTCGCCAAGTACTGGAAAACCCAAGATTTACCCACACTGGAAGAATGGCAGATGCAACTGATAGACTACATGGAGTTAGCAGAAATGACCGGCAGAATCCGAGACCTGGGAGAAGAGGTCGTGGAGGAGGACTGGAAGAAATTCAAGGACTATTTACAAAAATATTGTAAACTGTATGAGTGTTGAGAAAGATGCAAGATTATAAATAATATGGCACCATTAAATTAGTTGAAAGGAATATGAAGATAAGTGAAAATATATGAAAAGTTAAACTTTGGTTAAATAATATGTTAAAATTAAGCTTTTAAGATTTGGGTAAAATTATTTAATATTAGGGACATAATATCTGAAAGTTATAAAATAAGAATTGAAACAAGGTGATAAATTGCTGGATAAAGTTTGATAAACTTGGAACGCAGGAACGAGAGACGTGAGGAAGTCCAATGAAGTGAAGAAAGTATGGTTATTGTAAAGTTATATGTCATTTTGTTTGTTTTGTATATTGTATTAAGAAAATCTTGAATAAATATCTTATAAAAAAAAACATGGTTAATAAGAACTTGGGAAATTAAAAAATACAAGCAAAACTAGATACTTGGATGAATCCTAAGCAGGTTTATTCAGAAGGTCTCCTTGATAAATACGCTTAGGATTTTCCCAGTCAAAATTTGTATAATTAAACTTTAGAGCAAGTGTGAGGAACCATCCCTCACCTTCCTCTCCCAGGACTAATTTTCAATGGGACAATTTTCGTTGGCACTGCACCTGGGAAGAAAAAGAGTAAACTCCTTCTCTGCATTCTGTGTTTCCAATGAAAAGCAGGGCTGCCTGCCTTTACTGCTGCTGCTGCTGCTGCTGCTGCTGTTTAACTAGAGTGACTTCATGTTTAGTGCTACATCTTGTTTGGCCCTTTGTTGCACACAGAAGTCATAGCACCAAGGAAAATGGCCCTGTCTTTTAGCATCATGCAATTGTTTGACCAACAGTATTAGACAAAAATAGCTTTCCAAGTGGTTCAACTTTTCATCTAGGTCCTAAACCAATATTTTTCTAAAGAACTGAATTGACACAGCTGGCATCAACACTTCAATAAAAATAAAAACACATATAGTTCCCCTTTCCCCTTGATCATTTGTTTGCTTAGCTGAACAAAGCTGGAGCCCTGCAGTTGCTTGGCTCCAATGTAATTTTAGGCCCAAGGCTCAGCTGAAGCTGATTAAACAATCTATCTGCCATATGTGCAGAAAGAACCCGCCAGCTTCATTCTTTGGAGGGCAAACTGACTTCTATCTTGGCCCACACGGCAGTGCTTTCCCAAGCTACAGCAGCCCTGATGAACCTCTGAAGGATTTTCTTGGGTTTGTATTGATAATTGCCAGACAAGGGTGCAATATTTATAAGATAAGCTTTGAACAAGTGTTTTACTCTGCTAAATGATTAATTGAAATCAAGGTGTAAGCACGCTACATTGGTGTCATTTAAACTAAGGAGTTTATTAAAAATACTCTGCACCAATGTTTTTCAACCTCTTGAGACTGATGAACCTTCTTTGCACTCAAAATTAAATAAGCCCATGAACTCTTAACACTTGAACACATGGTGATGCATTTCCCTTAAAAACAGATAAATAGATAAATACCTAATTTATGACTAAGATTGACAGACCACTGGCTAGTATTTTATTTTTGCTAGCATTTTTTAAGCCAAAGTTTCACAGCTATACTCTGCCAATGCCTTCTTTACTTACTGATAATTGCTGCATTGATTCAAGAGCGGCAGGCAAAGCCCTGAAGATGATTCACCAAGAGGGAAGTCCCACAGCCAGCCCTTTCCCCCTGGAAGTACTAGATCCTTAAGATGATGTAAAAGAATAAACACTTTTCCTCTAATGAACTCCATAGCAGAGTTTACAGTTACTACAGCGAAACTAAAACAAGAAACTGGCTGGCAACTGCTTTTCAATCATAAGCAGTCACTTCTGCCTAACCTTAGCAATACTAAAGTAAAGAAACCAATGTTTCATTGGACTGAAGTCAGAACATGGCAGAGAGCACCAGCAAACCAATGAAATCCAAGGGCTTATAACAAACCTAGAATAATTACCGTATTTTTCGGCCCATAGGATGCACCGGCCCATAGGACGCACCTAGTTTTTTGGGGGGAAATAAAGGAATTTCCCTCCTTTATTTCCCCCCCCCCCAAACAGGTCGGGGAATCATTTTTTTTTAATAATATTTTTTATTGAGTTTATGAAATACAGAAAAAAGAATAAAGAGCATATTATAAAAGTAAAGTAAAAAGGTTACAAATTTTCTTGTTCTTTTTTCCAAGTCTACTGGACTTCCCCACATCCTCCCAACCCTGCATTCTCTGTGATACATAACATCAGCAATTTGTTAACTTGTTTCAATACTTGTTGTATCCTTCGTTTTATCATGTTACCCAATTTCAAATGTGTTATATCCCAAATCATGTACATTTTCATTTAAACACAATAAAGTTGTTTCATTATTCTATCTCTGCCTTCTTGTGCCTTAATTTCCATTTCTTTAGTTTAACATTACTGAAGCTAGAATTTCCTAAAAGGTGCGTTTTTTAACATTCATACAGCTTATAATGTTTTTTCAGATAGTCCTTAATTTTTTTCCAGTCCTCCTCAATTGTTTCTTCTCCCAAGTCTCGGATTCTGCCAGTCATTTCGGCCAGTTCCATGTAGTCCATCAACTGCGTGTGCCATTCCTCCAGTGTGGGTAAATCTTGTGTCTTCCAATGCTTTGCAATCAGGATCCTTGCTGCTGTAGTAGCGTACATAAAAAAAGTTCTGTCCTTCTTAAGCACTCTCTGGTCCACCATGCCCAGAAGGAAGGCCTCTGGTTTCTTAGGTAAGGTGAATCTAAGTACCTTTTTTAGTTCATTATGAATCATCTCCCAAAAGGCCTTCACTTTCGGGCAGGTCCACCAGAGGTGAAAGAATGTCCCCTCCGCCTCTTTACATTTCCAACATTTATTATCAGACAGGTGATATATCTTAGCAAGCTTGACTGGGGTCATGTACCACCGGTATATCATTTTCATAATGTTTTCCTTCAAGGCACTACATGCCGTAAATTTCATTCCGGTGTTCCATAACCTTTCCCAGTCTTCAAACATAATGTTATGCCCCAAATCCTGCGCCCACTTTATCATGGCGGATTTGACTGTCTCATCCTGAGTATTCCATTTAAGCAGCAGGTTATACATTCTCGAAAGTAGTTTACTTTTTGGTTCTAACAGTTCTGTCTCTAGTTTCGATTTTTCCACCTGGAATCCAACCTTCTTGTCTACTTTAAAAACCTCTTGAATTTGTGCATAATGCAACCAATCTCACACCTTGTTTTTTAATTTTCCAAGCTCTGCAACCTCCAATTGTCTCCAATCTTTTCAATTATTTCCCCATATTTAGGCCAATTGGCCTCCATGTTAAGTCTCTTACGTGCCTTGGCCTCCACCGGTGAGAGCCACCTCGGAGTCTTACTCTCCAATAAGTCTTTATATTTTGTCCAGACCATTAAAATTGCTCTCCTAACAATGTGGTTTTTAATCAATTTATGCACTTTAACCTTGTCATACCACAAATATGCATGCCACCCAAAAGCATTGTCAAACCCTTCCAGATCTAGGACATCAGTGTTTTCCAGTAAGATCCAATCTTTCAACCAGCAGAAGGCTGCGGATTCATAATATAACCTCAAGTCTGGCAGGGCAAATCCCCCTCTTTCTTTCGCATCAGTTAGTATTTTAAACTTTATTCGGGGCTTTTTGCCCTGCCAAACAAACTTAGAAATATCCTTCTGCCACTTTCCAAAACATTCCACCTTGTCCACGATCTGTAGGGCCTGAAACAAAAATAACATTTTTGGCAATACATTCATCTTTATAGCTGCTATTCGGCCCAACAAGGAAAGTTTCAATCTTGACCACGTTTCCAAATCTCTTTTGATTTCTGACCAACATTTCTCGTAGTTGTCTTTAAACAAATTCAAATTTTTGGAGGTCAGATACACCCCTAGGTATTTTACTTTTTTAACCACATTTAATTCTGTTTCTTTCAGGAACTCATCTGTTTCTGTAGTTGTCAAATTTTTTGCTAAAACCTTAGTTTTTTGCTTGTTCAGCTTAAATCCCGCCACCCGACCAAAGTCAGAAATTAATTCTAACACTCTTTTAGTACTAGAGACTGGCTCCTGTAATGTTAATACCAGGTCATCTGCAAATGCTTTCAATTTATATTGTTTCACTCCGACCTCAATTCCCTGTACCAACCGGTCCTTTCTAATCATGTTCAATAGCACCTCCAGAACTGAAATAAACAATAGGGGGGATAGAGGGCACCCCTGCCGTGTCCCTTTTTCAATTTTAAACTCCTCTGTCACCACATTGTTTACTATCAATTTAGCTTTTTGTTCTGAATATATTGCTTCTATTCCATTTTCAAATCCCCGCCCCACTCCCATCCCTTCCAAATTTTTCTTCATAAACATCCAAGAAATGTTGTCAAAGGCTTTCTCCGCATCAATAAAGATTAACACCGCTCTAGTGTTGAGATTTGTTTGTAAAAGTTCCAAAATGTCGATGATGTTTCTTGTGTTGTCAAACAAATGCCTACCAGGGAGAAAGCCTGCCTGGTCCTTATGGATCACTTCATTAAGCACTTTTTTAAACCTACTTGCCAAAATGTCTGCAAAAATTTTGTAATCCACATTTAGGAGTGAGATGGGGCGGTAGTTCTTAAGCTGGGTCTTTTCAGTTTCTAGTTTGGGTATCAATGTGATGAAGGCTTCTTTCCACGTTTCCGGTGCCTTCCTCCCCTCCATAATCTGGTTACAGACCTCCAACAAAGGTTGTATCAAGTAGTCCTTCAGAACCTTATAATATTTGGAGGTAAGTCCATCAGGGCCTGGAGATTTGCCTAATTGGAGGTTCTGAATGGCACTTTCAATTTCTTGCTGTGTGATATTACTATTCAGGATTGTTCTCATTTCCTGAGGTATTTTCTGTAATCCGTTGGTTTTAAGAAATTGGTCCACCTCCGAATCTTTCTGTGGCCCTTGTGCATAAAGTTCTTTGAAATATCTCTGGAAGCACTTTCTAATTTCCTCGGGTTTCTGAACCATTCTCCCTTCAATCTCTAGATTTGTAACTGTATTAAGTTTTTGTCTCTTTTTCAACTGCCATGCTAGCAGTTTCCCACACTTATTTGCTGATTCAAAAGATCTTTGTTTCATTTGTTTAATTTTCCATTCCACCTCTTGATTTATCAATTTCAAATATTGTGCTTGGAATAATTTCACTTCTCTCAGCACTTCTTTCGACTTGGGCCTGGATCTTAGTTTTTTCTCTCCATCTCTTATTTTTTCCAATATCTTCTCCTTCTTTTCATTCCAGAGCTTTTTCTTGATCGTATTTTGTTGTATTAGAAACCCTCTCATGACTGCTTTACTTGCGTCCCAGATTGTTCTTTTTTCCACAGTGGTATTTAAATTTATCTCAAAATAGTCCTTTAAAGTTTTTTGGGCCTTCTTAACAATCTTCTCGTCCCTTAGTAAGGTGTCATTCATTTTCCATCTAAAGGATCCGGTTGTATTTAGTCTCAGTTCCATTTTCAAAGCGTTATGGTCGGAGCAGGTTTTTGGGCAGATTTCCACCTTTCTAGTCTTGGGTGCCAGTCCTCTAGTTATCCATATCTGGTCGATTCGTGTCCATGTCAGATGAGCTTCAGAAAAGAAAGTTCCTTCTTTTCCTAGGGGGTTCTTAACCCTCCATATGTCAATTAAGTCCACATTGTCAGTCATTTCAAAAAAAGTTTTAGGTAGTCTACCATCTTTCGTTATGTTAGCGCTTTGCGACTTATCCATATTTACAGACACAACCCCATTCATATCACCCATCATAATAATGTTGTTGTAGTCTAAGTAGTCCAGCATAATCTCATGCAGCTTCCTGAAAAATTCCGATTTTCCTTCATTTGGAGCATATATTCCTAATATCAAAAAATTTTCTCCTTGTGTCTGAATTTCAATCGCCAAAATTCTGCCGTGTTCGTCTTTAAATAAAAATTTCGGTGACAGGCTCTCCTTTGCATATATCACCACTCCTCTTTTCTTAACTTTATCCGAAGAAATAAATTCTTGGCCTAGTCTTTTGTTAATTAGCACTTTTCTGTGGAGCCTTGTCACATGCGTTTCTTGCAGGCAAATAATGTCCAATTGTTCTTTTTTCAAAATATGAAATACTTTTCTTCTTTTTTCCGGAGAATTTCCGCCATTTATATTCCAACTGAGAAGCTGCAACGACATCCTGGTCTAATTGGTGGGTCCTACAGTGGGGTGTCTAGGTTTCCCTCCGATCCCGGAGGTGGTAATGCTGGTCCAGATCCAGACGGTGTAGGTTTTGGAGATGGTCCCGGTGGTGGTGGTGGCCAAGAAGCTGCGGCTCCTTTCTGGAGGTCCTCCTCGTGGTCGTGTAAGAACTTCTGTTGGTCCTCAGGTGTTTTAATTCTTACTTTCCTTCCTTTGTAAGTAAATGATAGTCCTTGCGGAAACTCCCACCTATAAGGGATTGTGTTGTATCTCAGCAGTTTGGTCAAATCTGTGTAAGTGGTCCTAAGATCCAAAAGATGTTTGGGTATGTCTCTGTAAATTTCAGCCTTTTTGCCTTCTATCTCCAAAGATTTTTTAAAATGTAGGCCTAGTATCTTGTCTCTTTCCTCTCTTGATCTCAAAATAACCAAACAGTCTCTGGACTTATCCTTCTTTATCGATTTTCCCAGTCTAAAAGCCGTCACAATTTTAAAATCCTTGTCTTCCTCAATCCCCCAGAATTTGGAGAACAAAAGTGTTAAAAATCCCTGTAAATTTCCTTCCTCCAGTTCTGGGATGGCCCTTAGGTAAAGGTAAAGGTACCCCTGCCCATACGGGCCAGTCTTGACAGACTCTGGGGTTGTGCGCCCATCTCACTTAAGAGGCCAGGGGCCAGCGCTGTCCGGAGACACTTCCGGGTCACGTGGCCAGCGTGACATCGCTGCTCTGGCGAGCCAGAGCCGCACACGGAAACGCCGTTTACCTTCCCGCTGGTAAGCGGTCCCTATTTATCTACTTGCACCCGGAGGTGCTTTCGAACTGCTAGGTTGGCAGGCGCTGGGACCGAGCAGCGGGAGCGCACCCCGCCGCAGGAATTCGAACCGCCGACCTTTCGATCGGCAAGTCCTAGGCGCTGAGGCTTTAACCCACAGCGCCACCTGCGGCCCTTAACCTGAGATTATTTTCCTTACTTTTCAATTCAACCAATGACAGGTAGGCTTGTTGTTCCCCTACCTGTCTTTTCAGAGGCCTTACTTCCCCCTTGATCTCATCAACCTTTTTGTTCGCCTGTTCTGCTTTTTGACTGGCTTCCACAGCTAATTTATAGTTTTCAGCCGTGGCTCCTTGCAATTTCTCAATTGCCTGAGTGTGCTGGGAAACCTGCTCAGATAATTTACTGATAGAGGATGTAGCTTGGTCAATTTTTGATGATTGATTGTCCACTTTTTGATTTAAAATTGCCAGTTGTTCCAAAATTTGTTTCAGGACTATTTCAGATCCTCCAGTTGCCATATCTTCTGCAGCAGGCTCTTCAGCTTCCACCTCCTGTGCTGTCAGCACAGTTGGGACAGATGATCTTCGTTGATGAGATAGGGTTGTTTGAACAAGTTGCACTGGTTTCTTTTCTTTTTCTTTAGCTTTAGCTGCTCTTGTTCTCCCTGAGCCACTCATTCCACACCTGCCTCTGTTCAAGGTCAAATTTTCTTTTGTTCCATAAGTCAGACAAGTCCAGAGTGTAAACAATTTAACCACAGAAAATCACAATAAAGTACAGTTCCCAGGCCTCTATGTCTCCACAATCCTCTAGGGGGGGTATTTCAAAGTTTCAAGGAAGGAGAGAACTCTTTTCCGCCACTGAAGTTCTTATGTTCCCTATATTAAATCTTAGTAGTTCCAGAGCACAAAAGGAAGGTTCCCCGGGCTTTCTATTTCTTGAAAAAAGGCCACAAGGTGTCAAGAAAGGTCCCAGCAACAGTGTTTAAACGTTAATGTCTCAGTCTATGTATCAGTTTAAACTCCAATAACAGTATCAGCAGTTTGACAGTTCTCTTTTGCACACTGACAGTCCAACAGCTGGGTTGCCCCTTTTAACTCCGCATAGCTCAAAATTAGGAAGAAGGTTCCAAGAATAAAGTCCACAAATTTTACAAAGATTTCCTGCTTGTCTTTTCACTACAAAGTCTATCAAATACACCCTCGTTTTGCTTTTACAATCCCTTTTAACGCTTCAGCGCTCTTCTGAACCGTTGCTTTGATCTAGTTAGCAAGATCGGGAGACGGACTTCCTGTTACTCGCCTCCCGTTTTCAGCCAAATTCCAAAATTTTAGTCCGATATTTAGTTCCCCTTACTCACGGGTATGTTGCAGCCAATTTCGATGTTTTCAAGAAGAAAGGTCGGCGCTCATCAGCAGCAGCAGCGCGGCTTTGCATCCACGAAAAGAGCGATGAACTCACAGCGCCGCTCCCCCTTTCACGTTCCGGAGCCCCTTACGGGGTTCCTTCTTCGTTTCTGGGGGGGCTTTTGGCGCCCGCTGAGTCCCACGGCCACAGGCTCGCTCTGCCTGTGGTTTTTCTTGATGGGTCTCCGCTTTGCCGCAGCGGACGACCCTTTTTCGCGGAGCCCCTCTTCACAGAGTAAAGAGGACCGCCATTGCCGTTTTGCGCCACCTCCGGAAGTCCAACAGGTCGGGGAATCAAAACCATGTCAGGGAACAGCGGGATGGTGGCGCTGCGCCTCCCCACTGTCCCCCAAGCTTGTGGGGCTGCCCGATGTCTGCCCGAAGCGCAGGGCGCTCTGCTTCAGCGCGCCCCACGCTCCGTGCAGCAGGCTGCTATCCGCAGCCTGGGGAGCCCTGCGGGAACTCCCGCAGGCTCCCTAGGCTTGCTGATGGCTTCCTGAAGCCTGGAGAGCGAGAGGGGTCGGTGCGCACCGACCGCACTCGCTCTCCAAGCTTCAGCGAAAGCCTGTATTCGCCCCATAGGATGCACACAGATTTCCCCTTCATTTTTGGAGGGGGAAAAGTGCGTCCTATAGGGCGAAAAATACTTATTATTCTGTTGCTTGGAGACAGAACTTCCCAGTTACTTCTGATGCCATGATAAATCTCTATATTCTGATTTAGACCAACAGTGGCATCTGAAGTATCTGGGAATCTGGATTCTTACATGGAAGCCATATTTTTTGTTTTACTTCCATTCAACTTTCTTTATACTCTGCCAAAGGAAGGATGGGTTTCTACTGGCCTCAGATCACCACAAAAATGTGAAGCATCACCCTAGTGCTTTAGTCTCCTTTGGAAGCACATTAAACAACTGACCAGAGATGCTCTGTAAGGGACTAAGTGTTCTCAGACTGTGGTTTTGCTTAAATTTAAAAGTCTATGAATGTGATCTGCTGCCTTATCTTCTTCCTCCTCTTCCCCACCAAACAAACATTGACAGTTAACCTCACTGGTTTTAAAAAGGCATTTCTCCAGTATTACTCACTGAAATCTTCCTCGTGTGCTAGACTGCACAGTTATAAGCTAGCCCTTGTGCTCTGTTTTACAAGGATATGTTAAAGCCTGTGTCCTTTGGAGTTTGGGAAAACTTTTTATTTTGTCTAGAAGTGGAATAGAGGAAGGGCACTTATCAGTAGGGCTTAGAACAGGGATGGAGAACCTGTTGCTGGGCAACCACTCCCAGAATCCCTGACCACTGGCCATGCAGGCTGGGGCTGATGGTTTCCTATCCCTGACTTACAAACACTTCTCCAAACAGACAGCCTCAACCAGACTTACCCAACCTGGTGCCCTCTAGATATTTGGACCACAACTCTCATCAGCCCCAGCCAGCTTGGAAGTTGTAGTCCAAAACATCTGGAGGGGACCATGTTGGAGAAGGCTGGCCTCGGGTTTGTCAGGCTACGTTCAGCCTGACAGGTAGCAGCCTGTCAGGATTATTTTTGGGGAACCTCTACAAAAAGGGGGTCCATCCTCCCTCCATCATCAAAGATGCCACTTATTTTGTAGCTGACCTGAGCTTATAGGAAACAATGAGAAAATCCATGATTTATTTGTACCACTGCCCTTCCCACCAGGAAAAAAGACAGAAGCAAAGGCAGTTCTGTTCTCTTATTTTCTGTGAATGTTTTTGTTTTGTATGTGTAGATTTTCCAATGAAAATGCAAATATTGTTCTTTGTTATTATCCTAGTGTAACAAGTTGAAAAGGAGTTTGTGGCTCTGCATGGTTCATGTCAACTCTGCAGTGTAGTCCGCTATTAACATTGCAGGTGAAAGGTTAGGACAATTCAGAGATATACACAAGAAACTTGCAACAGAATTCAGTATTATTATACCTAAATTGGAGGTAAAGACAGCAATCAGGGAAGGAGGCCTATAAAACCTCAGGAGAGGTGAATTTCTGTGTAAATTTAAGATCAAAGACTGGTTGGATTATTTCTTCCACAGAAACAGAGGTGTATTATAAGCAACCCTGATCATCCAAACACTGCAGATCATATGCAAAAAATGAAGTGATGGCAGTGTGTCCCAACCTCCAGATGAACTGTTGTTCTCAGGTATTTGGAAATTAATCCAAGCCACCCTCCTATTGGCACATACAGTAACCATCAAAAAGGTAAAAAGCAGTAGACCAGCAGTTATTTTGTAATAAGATTATGACTCACCTCACAAACTACAGCACGATTCTCTTCATCTTGTGCTTCTATCAGTTCAGCAAGGAAGTAATCTCCATAGGTTTTTCTCAGGGTATCATTGTGGCGTGCAAAGATAGGGGTGAGATCATCATGGTCTTCCACTCTACAGATGAGATGACTTGTTTAAGAATGTCTGGAAACAATCTACATTTTACTTTGCAGAAGACAAAGTTTGCAAAAAATCATGTGGAAGATGTTCAATGTATAGAGGATCTTCTTAAAATCAGGATGAGCATTTAGAGTAGGTGACCCTGAAATATATTCCAGTTATTTGATATTTCAGTGCACTTGTGAAATGGCCCTTGCACCCAAATTAAAGTCATTCAAATGAATGACTTCATTTGAACCAAAGCTTACCACATACCAACAAATTTCACTTTGTGTTTCAGCACTGCAGCATGCAAAACAATAAAACAGGCATAGGCAAACTCGACCCTCCAGATGTTTTGGGACTACAACTCCCATCATCCCTAGGTAACAGGACCGGTGGTCAGGGATGATGGGAAGTGTAGTCTCAAAACAGCTGGAGGGCCGAGTTTGCCTATGCTTGCAATAAAACAGAGTTTCTCTGATCACGTTTAGAATGCCTCTCTCTCAAAAGTAATGAAAAAATATCAGTTATTTACCATTCTCTCTCTCCCTCTCTCTCTCTCTATCACACACACACACACACACACACACAGAGTTCCAAGAAGGTGAACATGTTCCATGTTAGAAATTAGATACAGTAATTTCTTATCCTCTTTTTTGTCTTACATAGCAGACTATTATTGGGATTAAACGCTTAAGTAACATTTTTAATATTGAAAAATATCATATATAAAAATGGTTGGACTTCACTTGCTCATTCGTGGGAATAGCAAATATGGTCTGTAAAAGAGTCAGAGTCACTCTGGAGATCTGAAAATGAAGAAAGACTGGAGATCTAAGTGTCTAAATATGTGATGTGTTAACTTTCGTAATAGCAGACAGAATTTTAGTAAAGAGAATTCAAATGGAAAAGAAAAGGATGTCTCCGCTTCACAGACAAAAAGGGTGTCTCCCCTTCACAGACAAATACCCCTTCCTCTTGGTTCATGTGGGAACCAATGACACTGCAAGCAATAGCCTCCAGAAGATCAAGAGAGACTACGAGGCTCTGGGCAGGAAATTGAAGCAATTAAATGCACAAATTGTCATCTCATCTGTCCTCCCAGTTGAACGACGTGGCCCAGGGAGAGAGGGAAAAATAGTGGAAGTGAACAACTGGCTTCGCAAATGGTGTAAACAGGAACGGTTTGGATTCTTAGATCACGGACTGCAGTTTCTTAAAGATGGACTTCTGGCAAGCGATGGGCTGCACCTCACAATGGTTGGGAGGAATGTTTTTGCCAAAAATCTTAGAAACCTCATCAGGAGGGCTTTAAAATGACTAATGTGGGGGAGGGAGACAGTGCTCCTGAAGGTAGGAGTCTATCAATTGATGAAGATGATCATTCAAATGTCATAGATCAAATGGAGCAAACAGCACGCAGACCTAGTGGTGGGAGGAAAAAATCCTTAAATAAGAGACATGGGGCAATGATTAATGGACTTCAATGTCTGTACACTAATGCGCAAAGCATGGGAAATAAACAAGATGAGCTTGAGCTCTTGGTACAGCAAACTAAATATGACATAATAGGCATCACTGAAACCTGGTGGGATAAGTCCCACAATTGGAATGTAATAATGGAGGGATACAATCTATTTCAGAGAAACAGACCAGACAAGAAAGGAGGAGGAGTGGCGTTATATGTCAGGGATGTGTATCCTGTGAAGAGATCCAAGATTTAGAACCTCAAAGCCAAAGTGAGAGCATTTGGGTCAAAATTAAGGGGGAGAAGAATAACAGGGACCTCATTGTGGGAGTTTACTATAGATCCCCAAGCCAAACGGAGGACATAGATGATGCCTTCCTGGAACAGATGGCCAAGCATGCAAAAGGGAGGGAGATAGTAGTAATGGGGGACTTCAATTACCCGGATATTTGTTGGATGTCAAACTCAGCCAAGAGCATAAGGTCAAACAGATTCCTCACTGGCCTTGCAGACAACTTCATTGTCCAGAAAGTGGGAGAAGCAACAAGAGGAACAGCCATTTTAGACCTGGTCCCAACCAATGTTGATGACCTGGTTAGTGGGGTAGAAGTGGAAGGATCATTAGGCGCGAGTGATCATGCTCTTCTGAAGTTTACTATACAGCAGAAAGGAGCAGCCAAGCATACTAGGACTCAATTTCTTGACTTTAAGAAAGCCGACTTCATAAAACTTAGGGAAGTGCTGGGTGAGATCCCATGGACTAAAAGTAATACTAAAAGGAAAGGGAGTTCATGATGGCTGTGAGTTTGTTAAGAGGGAGATAATAAAAGCACAACTTCAGGCAATACCAATGAGACGGAAACATGGAAGGTGCCTAAAGAAGCCAGGGTGGCTATCTAAATAACTTTTAACTGAGTTAAGATTAAAAAAGGATGTGTACAAAAAATGGAAAAGGGGGGAAACCACCAAAGAGGATTTCAAACAAATAGCCAGCACGTGTAGACACAAAGTCAGAAAAGCTAAAGCACAGAATGAACTCAGGCTTGCTAGAGAGGTTAAAAGCAACAAAAAAGGCTTTTATGGGTATGTTCATAGCAAAAGGAAGAACAAAGAAACCGTGGGGTCACTCAGAGGAGAAGATGGTGAAATGCAAACAGGGGACACAGAAAGGGCTGAACTCCTCACTGCCTTCTTTGCCTCAGTCTTCTCTGATAAAGAAAACAATGCCCGACCTGAAGAATTTGGAGCAAATGATTCAGCAGAGGAAACACAGCCCAGAATAACTAAGGAGATAGTACAAGAATACTTGGCTAGTCTAGATGTATTCAAGTCTCCAGGGCCAGATGAACTGCATCCAAGAGTATTAAAAGAACTGGCAGATGTGAATCTCAGAACCACTGGCAGTCATCTTTGAGAATTCCTGGAGAACAGGCGAAGTCCCGGCAGACTGGAGGAGGGCAAATGTTGTCCCTATTTTCAAAAAGGGGAAAAGAGAGGACCCAAATAATTACCGCCCAGTCAGTCTGACATCAATACCAGGGAAGATTCTGGAGCAGATCATTAAGCAAACAGTCTGTGAGCACCTAGAAAGGAATGCTGTGATCACCAATAGTCAGCATGGATTTCTGAAAAATAAGTCATGTCAGACTAACCTGATCTCGTTTTTTGACAGAATTACAACCCTGGTAGATGAAGGGAACGCAGTGGATGTAGCCTACTTTGATTTCAGCAAGGCATTTGACAAGGTGCCCCATGATATTCTTGTAAAGAAGCTGGTAAAATGCGGTCTTGACTATGCTACTACTCAGTGGATTTGTAACTGGCTGACTGACCAAACCCAAAGGGTGCTCATCAATGGTTCCTCTTCATCCTGGAGAAGAGTGACTAGTGGGGTGCCACAGGGTTCTGTCTTGGGCCTTGTCTTATTCAACATCTTTATCAACAACTTGGATGATGGACTCAAGGGCATCCTGATCAAATTTGCAGATGACACCAAACTGGGAGGCGTGGCTAACACCCCAGAGGACAGGATCACACTTCAAAACGACCTTGACAGATTAGAGAACTGGGCCAAAACAAACAAGATGAATTTTAACAGGGAGAAATGTAAAGTATTGCACTTGGGCAAAAAAAATGAGAGGCACAAATACAAGATGGGTGACACCTGGCTTGAGAGCAGTCCATGTGAAAAGGATCCAGGGGTCTTGGTTGACCACAAACTTGACATGAGCCAACAGTGTGACGCGGCAGCTAAAAAAGCCAATGCAATTCTGGGCTGCATCAATAGGAGTATAGCATCTAGATCAAGGGAAGTAATAGTGCCACTGTATTCTGCTCTGGTCAGACCTCACCTGGAGTACTGTGTTCAGTTCTGGGCACCACAGTTCAAGAAGGACACTGACAAACTGGAATGTGTCCAGAGGAGGGCAACCAAAATGGTCAAAGGCCTGGAAACGATGCCTTATGAGGAACGGCTAAGGGAGCTGGGCATGTTTAGCCTGGAGAAGAGGAGGTTAAGGGGTGATATGATAGCCATGTTCAAATATATAAAAGGATGTCACATAGAGGAGGGAGAAAGGTTGTTTTCTGCTGCTCCAGAGAAGCGGACGCGGAGCAATGGATCCAAACTACAAGAAAGAAGATTCCACCTAAACATTAGGAAGAACTTCCTGACAGCAAGAGCTGTTCGACAGTGGAATTTGCTGCCAAGGAGTCTGGTGGAGTCTCCTTCTTTGGAGGTCTTTAAGACAACCATATGTCATGAGTGCTCTGATGGTGTTTCCTGCTTGGCAGGGGGTTGGACTCGATGGCCCTTGTGGTCTCTTCCAACTCTATGATTCTATGATTCTATGACTTGATCAGCCTCAGATTGGTGAAATGCATTTGACTTAGCAGCTAGGAACATCTCTTTACATGGACAAGCTGTTTATGAGTAAATCTAACTTGGCTTTACAACACACACACAGCTATTGATGAATATATTTTTGATGCAGTAGCACATTCTAGAAGCTCTGTTTACCACTAAATTTATTTTAAAAGCAGCATAAAATTAAATAAGCACCTTGTATACACAAAACTATACAATCAAAGCGCTCCTGGAATCATCTGCAAAATGCCTTGGTTTTGCAAGTATGCAGCTAGGAGCAGTGAAGAATGGAGCGACTTATATTTGGTTTTTTTTTTTCTTTTTTTCTTTCCCCCCCTCCAATTTTAAAGGTGCAGCTTATATTTGGGCCAGTACAGTACATAACAAAGGAGAAGGCATGGGAATGTTGGTGATTTCTTTTCCAATCAAGATGGCACAATACCATCCTGGCACAGATTACTGTGTAATGCTATAGCACACCATTGCTGGAAAGAGGTCCTTGTTAGTTAAGGTTATACTTATTTGCACTGACTGCAGCCCAGAGATGGGAGTTCCCTCCCTTCAGGGTCTCTTTGAGCAATGTGAGAGACACCTGGTTTGCAAGCAGAAGGTCCAAGGTTCAAACCCTGGCATATTCATGTATAACTGGGAGAGACCTCTGTGAACTTCTTGAGAGCCATTTCCAGTCAGTGTAAATAGACAGCTTTCTATGTCATTGATGACAAACTTTGTGGGGAGTGATTAGCGATTCTTTTGCACTGTCGTCATCCAGCATCTCTAGAAAGGAAAGGTGAAATAATAGACAGTAAAAGGAGAAGGGGGTAACTGAAAGGAAGGAAAGAGTATAGAAGGGAATGAAGAGTACCCCCCTCCTGCCACAGCCATACACCCACTCCAAATCCACCCATCAAACTGACATGCCATTAACTAGCATTTAATTAAACTGCATTTGGTAAACAAACCCAAAGCTAAAGAGTGCTTTTAGACACTGTGTTAATGTTCTGATATGAAAAGTACTTCTGGCCATTCATTAATCCCCTCCGTACAAAGGGATTTCTATAGCACAGGTTCTTTGTTACAAGGCTTATGATGACCTCTACTGGTGAACTAACTATTGTGCTTCTTCCATTTTGGTACTCCTAACTCATTTATTGCTTGCTGGTATTTGAAAATATCATACAGTTCAATAAACTATTTCAGAAATCTACTAGACAATTGAACCCTTGAAAATGCTCCAAATCCTATAATGAATTTAATATAAATCTCTTCATAATTATTTTTTTTAAATGATGTGCATGGGGCAAATGAGAACACTTGCTGAAGTTAGTTGCCAAAAAGGTGGTAGACACACAGCGGACTGGTTCACAAGACAAACCTTGGCTTAGTTCAGTGCAGTGTGGGAAGAAAAAGAACCAGCGAGGAGGAAAGCAACTGTGAGCTCCTCTTTGGGAGCCAGCGGCCTGCATATTTTGTGCTCCCTATAAGCCACTAGAAACTAGAATGATTCTCCCTCGCACTTAGTTTTATACATATACTGTAGAAGGGTTTGTTTTTTTAAAAAAATGTGGTAGAACATTCAGTCATGTGCACCCTCATCTGAAGAATAAAGTGCTGGAGTTCAGACACAAAAACTGCCCCAGTGAGAACTAGGCCACAGGAAGTTCCAGCATTTAGAAATTGCTGGAGAATGAGAACTCTGAAATATCACTGGTTTCTTTGCTTATGTAATACAGAATTTCTTTGCAATATAAAAAATATTGAACTTTGTATTTAAACATAGGGAAATACTTCATGAATAGAACAGATAATTAGCCAACTCATAACCATATAAATTATTGACCCAACTAAAACTTGAAAAGGAACAAAAGGTATATATGGAAATGACTGACTTAGAATTTGTGAGGCTACAAATGAAGGAGGGAGTAGGAAGTTAACTATCACAAAAATCACATAATAATGCATAACTGTTACCTGGCACAGCGGACATACAGCTGGGGACAATATTGGTGCCTGTGTGACACATACAGATTACAGTCGGAATCCCACGTTGAACCTGCTATGCTCTCCACTGGTGAAAAAGCAGTTGCTAAGTCTATGCCTGAAGACAATAAAATATTCTGAAAATGATTCATGATTTGCACTAAATATCTTCAGCCACTAGTAAACATGCTTCAGTAGACAATGTTTTTGGATTCTGATACAAATCTTGCTATTAGTTGAACATTTTTAATAAAGAGCGATGTCACATACTTAAAGTGAAATAAGGGTTATGAACCAAGATAGGCTGGATGATTTGTGTTAGTTTCTCAATTTTTCCTCATTATACTTTTTTATTAATCATTATAAAATGAATAACTACCAAGAGCTTTTGAACAAAATATGAGCTCAAACCCAAGCTAATACTTTTATATTAAAAGTTGATGTCAGAGAGGACAGAAAAATTCTATAAATTTTGACTCTTGTCTTAATCAGTACACAAGTGTTTCCATATCTAGTATATGCTAGACCTGCTGTTGTCATTTAATCATGGTATATTTTCCAAATGCTCTTATTATAAAATATTTTACTAGTTCATTATTTTTCTCAACTTTTGGCAGGTATTATCCAGTACAGATCAATAAGTATTTTTTAGAGTGCATGTTCTGTCTAGATGTATAGAATGGCTTTTTACCATAATACTAAGAATATAATAAAATAGTATAATCTTATACATGTCCACTCAGAAAGAAGTCACAGGACTGAAGACTTAGAACCTGGTTGGTAGTTTAGAACTAGGTTTTGCAAAGATGTAGTTAATGACTTGTTCAGTTTTCCAGTATGTTAACACTGCCAAGAACTAACAATATATATACCGTATTCCCTCTTGCTGTTCTGGCTTCTGTGATAGCTGCGCAGCCTGCATTCACTCCATAAGACGCACACACATTTCCCCTTACTTTTTAGGAGGGGAAAAGTGAGTCTTATAGAGCAAAAAATACAGTACTTATAGCCTGATCCTGCATTGGAAGCTGGTGTTGTATAGGGGCTAGAGCATGAGTGCAAGTTGGGAAATGCTTGCTTAATATCTCATTTCAAAAGGGAGCGTTCATCAAGCCATTATATCTCAGCCTTGGTCTCCCTTCTGATGTTATAAGAATTACTGAGAATATGTGAGATATTTTGGGTGGTATCCAACTGAGTCGCACTGAGAAGAGACCCACTGAAATCAATGGGCTTCAGTAATTATTGACAAGTAGTTTTACATAATTGTTTATATTGGTTGTTGTTGTTGTTTAGTTGTTTAGTCGTGTCCGACTCTTCGTGACCCCATGGACCAGAGCACGCCAGGCACTTCTGTCTTCAACTGCCTCCCGCAGTTTGGTCAAACTCATGCTGGTAGCTTCAAAGACACTATCCAACCATCTCGTCCTCTGTCGTCCCCTTCTCCTTGTGCCCTCCATCTTTCCCAACATCAGGGTCTTTTCCAGGGAGTCTTCTCTTCTCACGAGGTGGCCAAAGTATTGGAGCCTCAGCTTCAGGATCTGTCCTTCCAGTGAGCACTCAGGGCTGATTTCCTTAAGAATGGATAGGTTTGATCTTCTTGCAGTCCATGGGACTCTCAAGAGTCTCCTCCAGCACCATAATTCAAAAGTGTCAATTCTTCGGTGTTCAGCCTTCTTTATAGTCCAGCTCTCACCTCCATACATCACTACTGGGAAAACCATAGCTTTTACTATACAGACCTTTGTTGGCAAGGTGATGTCTCTACTTTTTAAGATGCTGTCTAGGTTGGTCATTGCTTTCCTCCCAAGAAGCAGGCGTCTCTTAATTACGTGGCTGCTGTCACCATCTGCAGTGATCATGGAGCCCAATAAAGTAAAATCTCTCACTGCCTCCATTTCTTCCCCTTCTATTTGCCAGGAGGTGATGGGACCAGTGGCCATGATCTTCGTTTTTTTGATGTTGAGCTTCAGACCATATTTTGCGCTCTCCTCTTTCACCCTCAATAAAAGGTTCTTTAATTCCTCCTCACTTTCTGCCATCAAGGTTGTGTCATCTGCATATCTGAGGTTGTTGATATTTCTTCCAGCAATCTTAATTCCAGCTAGTGATTCATCCAGCCCAGCCTTTCGCATGATGAATTCTGCATATAAGTTAAATAAGCAGGGAGACAAAATACAGCCTTGTCATACTCCTTTCCCAATTTTGAACCAATCAGTTGTTCCATATCCAGTTCTAACTGTAGCTTCTTGTCCCACATAGAGATTTCTCAGGAGACAGATGAGGTGATCAGGCACTCCCATTTCTTTAAGAACTTGCCATAGTTTGCTGTAGTCGACACAGTCAAAGGCTTTTGCATAGTCAATGAAGCAGAAGTAGATGTCTTTCTGGAACTCTCTAGCTTTCTCCATAATCCAGCACATGTTTGCAATTTGGTCTCTGGTTCCTCTGCCTCTTCTAAATCCAGCTTGCACTTCTGGGAGTTCTTGATCCACATACTGCTTAAGCCTTCCTTGTAGAATTTTAAGCATAACTTTGCTGGCGTATGAAATAAGTGCAATTGTGCGGTAGTTGGAGCATTCTTTGGCACTGCCCTTCTTTGGGATTGGGATGTAGACTGATCTTCTCCAATCCTCTGGCCACTGCTGAGTTTACCAAATTTGCTGGCATATTGAGTGTAGCACCTTAACAGCATCATCTTTTAAAATTTTAAATAGTTCAGCTGGAATACCATCACTTCCACTGGCCTTGTTATTTGCAGTGCTTTCCAAGGCCCATTTGACTTCACTCTCCAGGATGTCTGGCTCAAGGTCAGCAACCACACTACCTGGGGTGTATGAGACATCCATATCTTTCTGGTATAATTCCTCTGTGTATTCTTGCCACCTCTTCTTGATGTCTTCTGCTTCTGTTAGGTCCTTACCACTTTTGTCCTTTATTATAGTAATCTTTAAACGAAATGTTCCTTTCATATCTCCAATTTTCTTGAACAGATCTCTGGTTCTTCCCATTCTGTTGTTTTCCTCTATTTCTTTGCATTGCTCGTTTAAGAAGGCCTTCTTGTCTCTCCTTGCTATTTTTTCGAAATCTGCATTCAATTTCCTGTATCTTTCTCTATCTCCCTCGCATTTTGCTTGCCTTCTCTCCCCCGCTATTTGTAAGGCCTCGTTGGACAGCCACTTTGCTTTCTTGCATTTCCTTTTCATTGGGATGGTTTTCGTTGCTGCCTCCTGTATAATGTTGCGAGCCTCCATCCATAGTTCTTCAGGCACTCTGTCCAGCAAATCTAAATCCTTAAACCTGTTCCTCACTTCCGCTGTGTATTCATAAGGGATTTGACTTAGATTGTATCTTACCGGCCCAGTGGTTTTTCCTACTTTCTTCAGTTTAAGCTTGAATTTTGCTATAAGAAGCTGATGATCTGAGCCACAGTCAGCTCCAGGTCTTGTTTTTGCTGACTGTATAGAGCTTCTCCATCTTTGGCTGCAGAGAATATAATCAATCTGATTTCGATGCTGCCCATCTGGTGATGTCCACGTGTAGAGTCGTCCTCTGTGTTGTTGGAAAAGCGTGTTTGTGATGACCAGCTTGTTCGCTTGACAGAACTCTATTAGCCTTAGCCCTGCTTCATTTTGCTCTCCAAGGCCAAACTTGCCAGTTGTTCCTTTTATCTCTTGATTCCCTACTTTAGCATTCCAATCCCCTATAATGAGAAGAACATCCTTCTTTGGTGTCACTTCTATAAGGTCTTGTAAGTCTTCATAGAATTGATCAATTTCAGTTTCTTCAGCACCAGTTGTTGGTGCATAAACTTGGATTACTGTTATATTAAAAGGTCTGCCTTGGATTCGTATCGAGATCATTCTATCATTTTTGAGATTGCATCCCAGTACAGCTTTCGCCACTCTTTTGTTGACTATGAGGCAACTCCATTTCTTTTGCGGGTTTCTTGCCCACAGTAGTAGATATGATGGTCATCCGAACTGAATTCACCCATTCCCGTCCATTTTAGTTCACTGATGCCCAGGATGTCAATATTAATTCTTGCCATCTCATTTTTGACCACATCCAACTTACCCAGGTTCATGGTTCTTACATTCCAGGTTCCTATGCAATATTTTTCTTTACAGCATTGGACTTTCCTTTCGCTTCCAGGCATACCCGCAACTGAGCGTCCTTTCGGCTTTAGCCCAGCCGCTTCATCAGCTCTGGATCTACTTGTACTTGTCCTCCGCTCTTCCCCAGTAGCATGTTGGACGCCTTCCAACCTGAGGAGCTCATCTTCCAGCGTCATAACTTTTATATGCCTGTTGTCTTTGTCCATGGAGTTTTCTTGGCAGGGATACTGGAGTGGCTTGCCGGTTCCTCCTCCAGGTGGATCACGTTTGGTCAAAACTCTCAACTATGACCTGTTCATCTTGGGTGCCCTGCTCGGCATAGTTCATAGCTTCTCTGAGTTCTTCAAGCCCCTTCGCCACGGCAAGGCAGTGATCCATGAAGGGGGTTTATATTGGTACCAAGTAAAATATAGGATCTGGAGTTCAAGCTGAAGAATAGAATAGTAGGACACACTATTTGTTTCCTCTTTTACCAATATTGAGAGCCATCTAAGCATAGCCGTCAACATTTCTCTTTTTAAAAGGGAAATTCCCTTATTCCGAATAGGATTCCTTGCAAGAAAAGGGAAAAGTTGACAGCTATGCATCTAAGGCACAGGAACATGGGTTTGCTGGCGAGCTTTCACATTACATCCAGGAGTGTATTGGAGGAGCCCATATTACAGGACTTTTAGGGAAGTAAAATTGTAAAAATAAAAAACAATGCATAGCTGTGCACACTTATGCAGTTTGAAGGCCAACTGCAAGTTACTTGTTGATATGTATCATTTTATTTCATTTTTAAAGGATCCATTGATCCTCATATTTTTTTCCTCCACTCATAAAAACCGGGGGGTGGTTTTATTTTTATTTTGACTAAATGAATAAGTGGTTGGAAAAAGATTAAGTAGTCCCCTCCCCACAGCTGACCATCCCTCCCATAGATGCTGTTCCTTGGGGGTGAGAAACATGTTTGGGAAAATCTACATTATATGCAGTTTAGGCCTTAGATGATCTGGCAAAAAAAACCCCCACACCTCTGCTTCAAGAGAAACCATACCACCTGCCCCCTAAATGTTTTAGGACCTCAACATGTCTTACCTAAATCCTCCTCGTATGGTACAAAGAGAAGTATGAAATGTAGCTCTGGGATAGTTTTAAAAACAGTCCTGAATAAAAAAGAGAATTATATATAGTAATAGTTTCTGTTTTAGTTTTGAAAAACATTTATTTTGCACTCAAATATTGGTTATTGTGTTTGAAATTTCTCTGTTAAATAAGATGGGCAATAAGATATAGTAAAACAGGAAGGCATTTTTACAAAAGGAGAAACTGTACCACATCAAATGATGAAGAAATTCCAGAGACAATTTATTTTAAGGCCAGATGAGAGCTTGCAGAAAACCAACCTGATCTCTGGCTGAAGCAAATAAATTAAGCTTAATCATTCAGGCGAAATCTGCAGGTTTCTTATTAAACTGAGGTATGAGCTATAGGAAGCATAAGAGGTATTATGTAATTCAGCCTTATCCTGATTTCAGGCAAAGGTTATCTAACTGGAGCAATGAGTTCTACCAAACACACTTTTAATATTCCATAGGAAACTGCCCCACAGCCTACTGAACAAAGTGGGACTACTGTCACGATATCTGCTTCATCCTACTAAAGACTGAGTCAGTATACTTGATATGGGATTGAAAGAATTAACTGCAAGATGTTTACAGTAAATGTTTACTGTGCTACATGATGAAGCACAGTAAACATTTATTTATTTTCATTCTAATAAATGTTTCCAAAGCTAACCTAACCCATGTAATTTTTCATAAAGAAGTCTGATTTTGTCCTCTATTTGGAGAATTCAGACTGTATTTTTCTTGTAATTTCTGTTCAATCTGCACAAATACTGGCTAGCTGAGCAGAAGACAAAATGAACCAAATATCTCATGATCAAGTACCACATACAAAATTCAACGTTAATTCTGTCTGTCTCTATGACACACACACACACAGCATGTGAATCAATACCTCAAAGTTTGTGCAAATACTTGGAACCTGTGGCTAATTCACACAGATCTTTTTGTCTGTCACTAGGGAGGTTGTTATGCTTGTGAGAACTAAAATAGATAATGTAGAAGTTATCTGTTTACCTAACCAAGACTCTCCTTGTGACAGTAAAACTTAAAAATAGAGACTGAAAACAGCATTACCTACAATCCAGTGAATATTTGTACATACATGCTACCAGCTAAAATGGGATTTAAGCACTTTCATTATTATTTAATTAAAACATCAACCAGGACCTCCACATTCGCTATATAAATCAACTTACGTCATAATTTCATGGCAACAGTCAACAGCATATCCGTCTGTTGCCACAAAAAGATGCATAAATAGTGTATTTAAAGGCTGTGAATGAAAGATACAAACAATTCAGGACAACTTCCATTCAATTAAATAAATTGCAAAATGGTAGCTTAGGCACTGATCTTGTAAAATATGTGTACAAAATGCTGCAACAAAATAGTCACATAATAATTAGATAGCTACAGAATTAAGTCATTTAAAAAACATCTATTTAAAGCGCAATAGTATCAATTATGTTCATTAGCAAGGATAACAGTGCAATTCTATGAGTGTCTACACAGGATCACACTTCAAAACGATATTGGACAGAGCAAAGGGAGTTCACTCCTTCATGGGGATTTGAACCACCAACTTTCTAATCAGGAAGCCCAAGAGGCTCAGTGGTTTAGACCACAGCGCCACCCGTTTGCCTTATGATGGCTATATATAAAGTCAGTGAGAATATATGTTAGAAGACATGTATATGCTTCTGACAGCAAAACTTGAGGGTGCACATGCTAGCTAGATAGCAGTTTCATGCGAAGAGTGTAACATCAATGTGTAAATTCAGCTCTGTTCAGAATTGTGGGGGCTTCCCCACAAATAGACAAAGAAAGCTGAGTGGAGATTATACAGGTGCTGCCTATTTTGGCTTTTTGTTGTTTTTCTCTTCTTATCCTATACCTTCCTCTCTACCAACACTTTGGGAAAATTAGCTGCTAAAGGAGATATAGAACATGCATGAAGAAAAGTTACATTTGATAGTCTCTACTTTTTCTATTTACTTCAGGGAGTCTTCCAAATTATTTTACCATTTAGAGCCCAGCATGCACAGAGGATGGTTTTGACATGATCAGTAGAATAGACAGGATTTGAATTGGAGTGTAAAATAAGCCTCTTCTTAGATTCTATAGATCCCACCCCTTTTGGCTTATGACCAAGAAAACGTTTATTTCCACTTATCTTCAATCTGTAGTACATCTTTCCAATGAAGAGTGTGGCTATTCTCCAATATATTCAAGGAGGTATTCCACAGGAAAGAGGCACTGAATCAATGAATTAAAGCAAAATAGCCTGGTTTGCTCATAATACTAAGCCAAAATATGGCTTAGCATAAATGAGCAGTACAGGTACAGAGATCAAAAACCAGACTGCCTCACTCAGTTCTGCTGCTGTTATGGTATTAGAAGTGACACATAGCATTATATGTGAATCTGGGCTTGTAGTTTATTTGGTGTTTACTACTTATGGTTTGCTTGGAACAAGACAAACCACAAGCTGCGATTCACACATAATGCTAAGCCAAATCATGGCTTAGCTCCACGTACTGTGGCAATAGCAGGAGCAGGAAAGGAGGGAAATGCCTGCATTTTCACTCTGTGGAGCAGCACACTTGCTCATTAATGCTTAGCAGTGGTTTGGCTTAGTGTCATGTACATTTCCACATTTACCTTCTTGAACAGGACAATTAAAATTACTGTGCTCAAGCATGCACAGTATAAGCGGGCCTTGTCTATTCTCTGCAATGACCACACACAATATGTAAAACCTTTATCATTAACATTTTGAAGGGAAAAATGTTCCTTACCGTACACTTGTTTTGAACATAATTTTGTTCTAAGTACTGTTCCCAATTGGCTTGATCAACAACATCCCAATTGGGATAGTCCAGAAATACAGCATGAGCAACAGTTACATTCTTCTGATTAACTAAAGTCACTGCAAGATTGGCTTTTTCTCTGTAAAACAAACATTTAACTTTTGTTAATGAAACAACTAACAGGAAATTAGATGCACTATAAATGGTTGCAATGTTGCTACTTACAAAAGATAGATGACATTAATTCTGCCAAATAATCTTTCTGTATTGTATTTCATGTGTTGGACAATATTAGGAATATCATGGGATTCTGTTCTTCTAGCACTGAATATGACAGAAGATGGTGGGGTAGATGATGTTGTTGCAGGAGACAGTGAAGACATTGTGCATTCTGCAGCAAAAAAGAAAAGAAAATATTTCCTATTCTTCAAATAAATGACTGACAGTAAAACATATCACTGAGAATCACAAAAATGAATTCATACAATTTAAACAAAAAATGATCTCAACAGCCAGATACTAGCCACATTTCCCTAAAAGTAGGTCAGATGTATTTGAATTAAACCTACACTTACAATGAAATATGCTCACTTAGAATTGTAGACTGACGTTTATTTGGTTAGGATTGGGAAATTTGTGATTTATGCTTTATCTGAATAAATGTTACAGAATTTCTATAACTGCTCTGCTTTCACAAAGCAGGTCTACAACACCACCACCAGAGTCTTCTTGTATTTGTCAGCTGTCGCACTTAAATAATGGGAGTTACCGTTTTGTACAGAGATTGACAGATCAGTCTAATTCTGTTTGGTTTCCCTTTTGCATGGTTTGCCCCTCATTCCCTTCCATCCCATTTCTGCATAAATGTGTGACAATAAAAAATCACACAAACCTCTGGATCCCCCCATCCCCCACTTACATTTTCACAACGTAGTCGGCCATTTACATTTTTTATAATCCTGGTAATTGCTGCTTGGAGCAGTTAGGAAGCAAGGTTCTTGTGATAAGAGTGGAAAACAGAGCTACAAATGGTCTTGGGAGCACTCCGCTCAGAGCACCTCACAGAACTTCAGGGTGTGTGTGTGTGTGTAGATTCCCATGAAGAATTTGTCTGATCTGTCTGTTATCCAGGTGGTGTGGATCAGGTGAATTCACCTGAAATAGAGGACAGGAGAGGAATCCCACCAAATTTCTCCAGAATCCCTAGTTTTGTAAGGTTATGCTACTGTCCTTAACACCACTACAGAACTCTAGGAATGGCATTTGAAGTAGCTGTCTGCGCAAAGTGATGGGAGAGTAGGCCTAAATGTGTCGAATGGAGATTATTTCAAAGTGAATGGAGATTATTTCAAAGTGAAGTGTGCATAGAAATGGCCTGCCTCGAGTACATTCAGGTATAGAGAAGGAAGTTGATAATTTTTGGAGTGTTACTGAGTGTTAAAAGGAGTCAAAAACATGAAAGGTTATACTAACAAGTGCAATTCTGTCACTACAATCTGCAAGAGTGAAGTCATATTAAATGCTCTCTCTCACAAAAAGTTCCCTACACATTGTAAGTGGCACATCAAGGACAGGACAATTATAACCCTTAATTAATTATACATATATACATACATATCCTGCCTTTGTCCCAAAACAGGACTCAAGGTAGTTCACAGATAAAAAAAAGAACCACTAAAAATGTAGGGAAAAATCATTAAAGACAATTAAACATTGATAGAATTAAAACTATACATATATAAAATCTATTAAAAACATACAAATAATTGCAATAAAAAGCACATAAACCTTTCCTGGTGATGTGCTAGCTTACTAGGTGGAGATCATTACAAGACATGAGCATCTCCAACCTGCAGGCTGAAGCAATACTGGATTTTACCACCTCATTGCTGTTCTTGGGCTGTTCTACAGAGCTTATGTAACAGAGAAAGGTGGTAGAGTTATTGTGAGGAGAGTTCTCTGATCTGCACCCTGGACAGAGTATGAATCGATAAATTCTCCACACTAAGAAAGAGTTCCAAAGTTTTACTGCAAATTGTCTTTAACTCGGTTCAAAAAAGCACACGTCATAAATACAAACCAACACATTGCTCTTACATACAAACCAACAACTAGCAATGCTGTTCAGTTACCTTTAACTTCTTATTCTTAATATAGTCCAAGAACTATTCTCTCTCTGACCCCAGATAAGCAAGTTACTTCAGAGAGAGAGAGAGAGAGAGAGAGAGAGAGAGAGAGAGAGAGAGAGAGCGCCAGCCTCCCGGTTAACATAAAGACGAAACCAGAGACTCCGCCCTCTCCTTGCAGCTTTTAGCCGCGAAAGCACCTCCTGCGCTGGATGCTAGTCCGGACCAGCCACTCCTGAAGCAAAGCGAGCCCCCTGCCTCCCGGGGCAGCAGGATCCCGCCCAGGCCCGCCTCGCCCCCGGCTGCCCCTCCGCCCCTCAGGGGTCTCCACCTGCTGCTCGGCTGACGCAGAGAAGCCACCAGGCCTTGGACTCCCCCGTCAGCCTGGACGCAGCTCTTCTTCCCTCCCCTGTTCCTGATGCCGCTTTGCCCCGACCCTCCTTCCCCGGGCGAATCCCGCCCCGCAGCAAGTTCGGGGTTCGCCTCGGGTGTCAACCCGTCACGCTTCTCTCCCCGGCAAGCATTTCACGCGCGTGACGCCTGGCTCCCTCGCCGGCTGGGTGGGGATGAAGGAGCCCTGCCCGGGACCCCGGTTCGCGCTGCCGGCCTTAGGGCTCCCAAATGGCGGGGTCAGACCAGGTGCTGCAGCAGCTTCGGATCAGGGCCGTGTGGAGTTGGAAGGGATCCCTGAGGGTCATCTGGCCTCTGCCGGGGGACAGCCGGGGACTCACCCGCCCAGCCGGGGCTGCCGCCGGCCCGCCCGCCCGCGCCGCTTTCTTCCGGGGCTCGCCAACTGGCTCGGACGCGCTTGGCCGTTGCTATGGCGACGCAGAGGCCCGGCCTCCCGCCGCGCGCGGCATGCTGGGATGCTGCCGGGGTCAAAGGGGAGGGGGCGGGGCCGGAGAGCCGCTCGAGACGGAGGGGAAGATGGCGTCTACGGCGGCCGGCAAGCAGCGGATCCCTAAAGTGGCGAAGGTGGGGCGCGGGATGCGGCCTGTGGCGTTTATCCGGGCCTGGGCCTCCGTGGGCCTCGCGAGGCCTTTGCTTCCCGGGCAAAGCTGGATGGGGGGGAGGAAGCAGGCGGGAAGGCGGCGGCGGCGGCGGGTGAAAGCCGAGAGAGATGGCGGGGACCGAGAAGGGGGAGGCAGGAGCCTTCCTTCGGGCTCTGGTCGGCCGGAGGAGGAAGGCGGGGGGCAAATAAACGCGTTACTTATTGACTTAGAGCATTTGCACCCCGCTCGTCAGCCCAAAAGGCTTACACGAAATCGAAACAAGACATTCCCAACCCGCAGGCTTACATTCTAATGAACAAACAAACAGGCAAATTAATAAAAATGCAACGCACAAGGAACGAGGAGGCAAGTGGGAAATAAAACTCTAGAAAAAAGCACCAATTTCTAGACAGTTAACTATATCTATAATGGGTCCCACTGGTTGGCCTCCCGTGGATGCTTTGCTTGAGATTCCTGCATTGCAGGGGTTGGATTAGGTGACCCTCCGGGAACCTTACAGCTCTGTAGTTGTAGGATAGTGCAGTAGTAGTAGTAGTAATAAAGATGCATAGGAAGGCAGGTGCAACCTGATGCAGAAGAAGATGGGGCATTTCATGAACCTGGGACCCCCAGGGTCATGTATGCCCCTACAGGAAATACCGGAGTAGACATGCAGCGTTTCCACCATACAGACCTAGTGCATTGAATCAAGAGGAGAGGATGTGGTCAAAGTTCCCCCAAGTAGAAGGCAGTGATAATTAAGAACTAAGCCTGGGAGCTGTAACCCCCACCCCCAGATTCCTCATGAAACTGATCTGCATCATGACATCAGTCTGGTCAGAGGGCGGAATCAAGGGGGAAAACAAAACCCAGATGATGATGACCACCAGCAGAACACTGCTGCTGCTGATGCCGCCAGTAAATTTTGTGCCCCCTAATTTCACTCTTCTGGAGGGCAGTCCAAATGCCCAACCCTCATTTTTGGCACTTGCAAAATGGAACGGCAAAATAGGAGGGATACCTCCTGTTGGCTCAGCCACACAAATGCAACCTTTTCCCATGGAGTTGCATGCTTATTCAGAAGTAAGCAACACTACTAGGTTTGACCATACTGAAACCCTAAATGACAGTTTTTGTTTTGTTTTGTTTATTAAATGTATATGCCACCCTTCATCCAAGCATCGCAGGATGGCTTACAGTATAAAAGCACAAAAATACATTTGGACCGGGGCTTGCTTTTGAGGACCAGGCTTAGATTCTATGCACATATGGTTCTACGTAGTGGGATTTGGTTCTGAGTAGATGCGGGCTATAAAGTAGTTTTACTTTTTTAGAGAAGAAAGTTTAGCAGGCACAGTTTGTTGTGCAGAAAGCGAGAAAAGCTGCACTTGCTGAAATTTCTTTTCCTTCACAACTGTTAAAACAAATGGGAGTCATTTGTATCTTGCCACCCTCCCTGAAAGGGAAGTTGAAATAAAGTATAGCCACCACCCTTTTATTAAGCAAATTTTGGATGACCCAACCATTTGCTGTCTTGAGCAGCACAAAACAAGTGGACCAAAAAGGATTTTATTGTGACCACAGTAAAACTATAGATTTACATTGTTTTTTATTGTTGAATTCAGAGGCAACACCTGCCCTATCGGGCAACATTGTGTCAAGCTGCATGCAGTCAGCCATCATCTTAATGGCAGGGCATTGGTAGAGGGCATGCTGATTAATTCTACCTTTCCTAATGGTCATCATGATCCATGCAAAATCTACAGTTATCTATTAGGATACCTTTTTTTAATGAGAAATTGCTCCTGACAGCAAAAGCAATGTCTGTAAAAACTCATTGTGTAATTCCCAAATTACAAATAACTAAAAATGCTATAAATAGATTACATCCTGGAATCAAAAAGTGTTCTGATAAGAATGGAACAACCAAAACTTCAAACAAAATTGAATCATTTAGATTGTGTGAGTGTAAAGAAAGAGTTAATTCCTCTTCTGGTGAATGACTTAATTTTTTATTTTTGAAAGGCAAATTGACCTGAAAGATTGCATTTTGTCATAGCCAACATTTCTATCATAGCATCACATACACTGCATGAGCGAACTTTATTGATTTTTTAAAAATGACTTTGTGCATATATTTCTGTTTCACAAGAAACCCTCTAGGTAACTTTTAAGAATAAAATAAAATATTAAGAATATCTGTTGCAGTGTTGTGCTGAATTACAGAAGGTTTTTGGTACTTTTACATAAAATTATAGTGAACACTTGTGGAATTACATTTGTTACCTCCATGCATAGAATGCTAAAATATGTCATTACAAGAAATGGTTTGTCCCCCAGGTGAAAAACAAAGCCCCAGCCGAGGTACAGATCACAGCAGAGCAACTTTTAAGAGAAGCTAAAGAAAGAGAACTTGAGCTTCTTCCCCCACCTCCTCAACAGAAGATCACAGATGAAGAGGAGCTAAATGATTATAAACTTCGAAAAAGAAAGGCAAGTAAACATCATGCTTATCGAATGCTAAATATTTGGGTTTTATTTATTTGAACTTGTATCCCAGAATCTCTTGATGTGTAATAACTTGTTGAAACATACTGTAACCTTAAAAAACCCTTTCCCTCCTTGGCTTAAGTCTGGCTGCCTGATGCTAACCATACAATAAATTGCTTCCTAAAAGGTTTCATTCTAGGGACGCTCAAGAGGAAGGAGTTCTATACACGTGGAAGAGCTACTCCAGACTTTCACTAGCTATTAAGAACACATCTTCATATGCAGTTGTCACTTGCTGGGTTTTGGGGGAACATGATGATATATAAGAAAAGTAGTATTCTCTAAGATAGTTGCTTCTGAGAAGTGCTATCAGTGGATCGATTGATAAAATTATCCTTTAATAGTGGCATTTCAGTATTTGTCATTATTCTTTCAACAACATATATCATTCAACACTTTAGTCTCTAAGCAGTGTACAGTAAAGTTAAAAAGATAAAATCAGTAAAGCCATAAAAAATTAAATGCCTGCTGAAATAAAGGTGCCAAAAGTTTGACAGGGAGGGGGCCTGTCTGATCCCAGCTGGGAAGAAATTCTACAGAGTTGGGCCAACAATACTGAATACATAGTTGTGCACCTGAGCCATGGGACCCCACTATCACAAACTCTCCTGAAGACCTCAGTGATCAAGGCAGGGTTATAAGGAATCAGGCAGTCCTTAAGGTATGCTGGACCTAAATCACATGACTGAATACTTCTCCATGATTAAAAAACAACAACACCAGAACTCAGACAGTCAAATTCCTTACCAATCTCCTTTTGGTTACACAGTACAGTTACACACTCTACTTTTCTCCCTAGACCTTTGAAGATAATATAAGAAAAAACCGGACAGTTATCAGTAACTGGATCAAGTACGCACAATGGGAGGAAAGCCTCAAGGAAGTACAAAGGTACTTTGTTAAGAGTTGCGTTTCAAGCACCACCAGCCGTATGAATAACTTACAGTGCCCAGCTCTCTTAATATGAATCACACATGTATTAATTTCAACAATGTTTGGCTCTCAGGGCTCGTTCCATCTACGAACGTGCTCTAGATGTAGACTACCGAAATGTCACCCTTTGGCTGAAGTATGCCGAGATGGAAATGAAGAACCGCCAAGTTAATCATGCCCGAAACATCTGGGATCGCGCTATTACTACTCTACCAAGAGTCAACCAGTTCTGGTAAGCGAAGTATGGTTTGCTGCTTGGCAGACAAATCAGTAGACCATAGTATATCTTCCTCTCTAAATGGGAGACAAAGCATCTATTTCTGATCATCTGAAAAGTATTTGATAAAAATAAATAAATACTGTATTGGAAAGTGTATACATTGTATTCTATAGATTGTAGTTTTCTGAGAAAGAGACGTCACTGCATCTTGCATAGTTATTGGTGAACTATTTGCTTGCCCTGGGCGATGACCAGGATCCAGAATAGGAATCTGCACTTGGGTGTGCTAGATACCAAATGTGCAAGCACTCTGTATTCAGGAACCATATGTGATTTTTTAAAAAAGATATTAACTAGAACATAGACTTAGGTGTGGAGAGTGATTAGCCTGGGTTAAGCTTCTTACGTTGCTTTTATTTGGAAAGGTACAAATATACATACATGGAAGAGATGCTGGGAAATGTTGCTGGAGCCCGCCAGGTGTTTGAGCGCTGGATGGAATGGCAGCCAGAAGAACAATCCTGGCATTCTTACATTAACTTTGAGCTGAGGTACAAGGAGGTGGACAGAGCACGCTCTATATATGAGAGATATATCCTTTTGAGGCTGCTTCTATTTCAGCCTAAGGTTTTACTTTTCTGTTGTTGCTTTGTTCACATTTTGTCTTTAGGCCAAATGAAAGCAGCATCTTTCCAACCTGGTTATCTGCAGAATGTAGAAATTATAGGAATTTGGAAGTTGAAGGAGAAGGGTACTAACTTACCTGTCTTCCTGACAGCTAATTTCCTATGTTGAGGAATATTGTTTTTACTTTGAAGGGGCCTTCAGTCATGTGATGATTCTCTTGCCATCTGAATCCTTAGAGGCCAGGTACAAGTGTATCACTTCAGAGACATTTGGGCCCTGGGTGTCACCTTTTCATCTGCTGCTGAAACTTAGCAGCAAAAGACGCCATCCCAAAAGCATGATCCTATGCAGACATAGGTGCACCTTGGCTCCCTGTTGGATGAGAATACATGTTGTGCATTCAGTTATGCTCAGTGACCGCAATGCTTTCACTAACTCTGCCTGGTATGAATTAGGCTTTGAAGAAACCAGTTTTTATCTTGAATGTTGTTGGGTTGAGAGTAACATAACAGGAGACGTGCTGAAACATATGAAAAGCATGCAATATTGGAAGGAAGGGATTTGCTTTCACATCAGGACCCACATGCACAAAGGTTTATTGGAGGTTATATAGGATAAAGGTCCCCTAAAGTGCTGCCAGCTTGATTGAGATTTAAAAACAACAACAAATTATTTGAGTCTTGCTGCATTTACCAGTTTCCCAAAATCTTAGATCTGTATCCTAAATCATTCTGTTTCCCCATGAAATATAAAACTTCACCATCCTTTTGTTATCCTTGCATAATATATTTGTGGCATTTTATTCTTAAAAGTTAGAAGTTAAAATGAAATTCTTCATACTTTGAATTCCTTAACATCTTCCACTTGTCATTGTGCATCCCGATGTTAAGAACTGGATCAAGTATGCCCGTTTTGAAGAAAAACATAGTTATTTTGCCCATGCAAGGAAAGTATTTGAGAGAGCAGTGGAATTCTTTGGGGAAGAACATATGAATGAGCATCTGTATGTAGCTTTTGCCAAATTTGAAGAGAACCAGAAAGAGGTAACATTTTGCTTATTAGAAAATATAGCTTGCATTTTGCAATCAAAAGTATGTTTTTGACTGATACTGCAAAACCTTCCTTTCCCATTCAATGTTTCCCACCGCCAGATTCCCATCCATCTGTGCTTGTTCTCCAGCTTGCTCTGTATGGGTTTGTTAGTTGCCTGAGAAGGTGAAGGTGTCTTGCTTTCAGAGTTCCTATTTATCAGGTCTGCATGTGTGTGCTAAAGTCCACCTATCAATTGTGGACATTCTTTAAGAATTTTATACCTTAGTGAGCAAGTGAAGCCCAAACATCTTCATTCATTTTCTTTCTCAATATTTCAAGGCAGTTTGAGGGTTGGGGGAGGAAGTGGGAATGGGGGAAAAAAGTTAATTTTTTTCATATTGGGCATGATTTATAGAATCATAGAACTGTAGAGTTGGAGGGGGGCCAAGGGTCATCTAGTCCAACCCCCTGCAATGCAGGAATCTCAGCTAAAGCATCCATGACAGATGGCCATCCAACTTCTGCTTAAAAAGCTCCAAGGCAGGAGAGTCCACAACCTCCCAAGGGAGTCTGTTCCACTGTCGGAACAGCTCTTACTGTCAGAAAGTTTTCCTGATGTTTAGTCGGAATCTCTTTTCTTGTAACTTGAAGCCATTGGTTCAGCTCCTACCCTGTGGAGCAGGAGAAAGCAAGCTTGCTTCATTTTCCATGTGACAGCCCTTGAGATATTTGAAGATGACTTTCATCTCTCCTCTCAGGCTAAACATCACCAGCTCCTTCAACTGTTCTACACAATTTTAATATGGAGATAACATTATTTCAGTAGAACATTACTTACAAATAAATTGCTTAAGTATTGTGACTTGGGTCTATTTGTTTCTGTTGTTGTCGGTTTCTAGCAACTAGACCACAGTGCAACATAGAACTTATATTGGACTTCTTGGTTTTATAAAAAATGTTAGCTTATATATATTTGAGTAAAATGAGAACCTTGTTATATGCTCAAGCTGATAGTTGTATCTCTTGCCTTGTAGAACTTTACTCTGAGAAATGGCTGAGGATTTGAGTTGTGAGTCAGTGCACGCAGAGTCAGATTGTTGGTTCATCTAGTCCTGTACTGTTTATTCTTCAAGGTCTCAGCCAGGGTTCTTTCCCAAGATCATCTACCTATCCTTTAACTGAAAAGCTTGTGGTACTACGCATTCATGTAGAGCATATTTCTTCGTGCTTTCTAAGCTGTTGCTTTTTCCAGTTTGAAAGGGTGAGAGTAATCTATAAATACGCCCTGGACAGAATCCCAAAGCATGAAGCTCAAGAGCTCTTCAAAAATTACACCATTTTTGAGAAGAAGTTTGGGGACCGACGAGGAATTGAGGATATTATAGTTAGCAAGAGAAGATTCCAGTATGAAGAAGAAGTGAAAGTGAGTGCAGCAACTGCTGGGGGCAAATGGAAGCATTAACTGCCATCTCCAGAATACTACTAAGAGCTTGTATTTCTGAAGTTCTCTGTTCTCTCTTAAAGGCTAATCCACATAATTATGATGCCTGGTTTGATTACCTGAGGCTTGTGGAAAGTGATGCAGATCCTGATGCTGTACGTGAAGTTTATGAACGAGCCATTGCCAATGTTCCTCCAATTCAAGAAAAGAGGCACTGGAAGAGGTATATTTATCTGTGGATCAATTATGCACTGTATGAAGAGCTAGAGGCAAAGGTACAACTCCTGAATTTCTTTGATTTTCTGAGTAACAAAATGTGACTAGTGTTTACCTATGGAATTATTTTAAATAAATTATTAATTTTTGTGTGTGTATGTGTGTATATTTGTGTATATGTATATGTATAAATGATGACTCATTCAAGTGGGCAAAATCCATTTGCTGCCCTTTTATTCTGCCTCCTCCCGGTCAATTAAAAAACAGTAAATATCAGAACAACATAAACAGTAGAACAGTGATTAAAAGCAGCATTTAAAAACTAAAACAGAGATAAAAATACGCATCATTTATTTAAAAGCCTTGGAAGTGAAAAGGCTTCCACCCAGTGGCCACAGCATGGGCACCATGGGAGCCTCTCTGGGAAAAGAGTTCCACTGCCATGGTGCAAGAGGGAAAAGGAGCACCTAGCGTTCTTTCACCCTCTGGTTACTTCCAGAGGTCCTGTTAAACAGTCTCAATGCATAGGCAGTTTGGTTGTCAAGAAAATGGTCCCTGAGGAAAGGGGGCCACAGGTTGTATAGGGCTTTAAAGGAGTCTGAATTGTGCTCCGAAATGGAGCAGAAAACACTGAAACACTTCAAGCTACTGGTGTGATATGTGCCCAATATCTAGTTGCAATTAGTAGTATAGCAGCTATATTTTGAACCCCCTAGAGAGTAAAAGAGGGAATGAGGAGAAATGGGGACGTGAAGAAGGGGGAAAGCTGATGGTGGAGAGCTGTAAGCAGGTCTAGGTTTCTAGAGTAGGAGTACAGGTTTAAGTAGTATAACTAACACAGGCAGCAAGATAGACAACTTTCCTAAGGGGCATTCTGAATATAATTGCTTAGAAGCATTTGTTCTGAATATGTGACATAGAATGTGTTCTTTCTCAGGATCCAGAGCGGACAAGACAAGTGTATCAAGCTTGTGTTGAACTCATTCCTCATAAAAAGGTACTACATTCTGTTGTATGCCTGGGGTTCATACATAAGGGTGTACATGTGTGAGTGGAGGTCATTTTTCACCTCAGTTCTAAGTTCAAGAGTCCCCCTGTATAGAAATATTGGCCCTGTTTTGGCCAAAGTTTTGGCTATGGTTCACTGAACCAATAAAAGCTGGTTGCAGTTGATTTCTCCCGTAGTCTAAACCTGTTCACATCCCCTCAGAAACAAGTTACACTTTGCCCCATGGAACCTGCAGGAAGGCAAGTGAACATAGGCTTGGCAGAGACAAAAAAGACAGCTACACAGTGATGTGAGTTCCCTGGGAAAACTTGAATTGGAAAATTACCTATGCAAATTAGAACATTTTCTGAAGTCCCTAGAGAGTGATATTATATGGCAATGTATTTACTTCTATTTATTAAACTAATTCAGAATTTTGAAACTGCCAAGCTTTTCTAATATTTATTTGCAACTGGCATCATTAATTGTTACTCTTGAACTTATGAAACAAAATATTCAATGGAAAAGAAAGCACTGGACAGTTTTCTGCAGAATTTACCCCCTGCCATCACTGCAGCAACACACACAGATATGGCTCTCCATGTGTTTCAAAAAAAACTCTTTATCAGGGAAAATGCTTTGTGCTTGTTAATAACCATTCTTTGGGTTTCTGCATTGGCATATTTAAGAAGACTTTATTTTAGTTGAATTGGAGGCATTGCTCTTAGAGAATCTTTATTATTTCTCTTTTCAGTTTACATTTGCCAAAATATGGCTGTTGTATGCTCAATTTGAAATAAGACAGAAGAATCTCCAGTTTGCCAGGCGAGCATTGGTAAGGGAAATAAAGTGATTCTCCAAGTTAATTCCTTTGTGATATAATGAGGGTGATCAGCTGATCTGCCATGATTTTTCATCATTTTTTAAAGAAAAATGTTTTGTATTTGCATATTGAACAACAGTTACAGATAACAAAACTTGCTATCTTGTTTCATATAAAAGCAACAGTATTACTCCAGCTCTGTAATTCTATAATTATGGGGCTGTGCAGTTACTGAAAGTATCTCATTCAAATGGTTAGTCGGTACAGCTAAAGATCCTTCCATATTTTATCAAGGGGCAGTTTTTGAATTTTGTTGTTAGCTGTTGAAGTGAGGGTTAAGTGTAACACTGCATTTCTCAATGCCATAGATAACCTTCTACCAGTGATCATTTGCATTTGTCCCCAGAGATGAACCGATCTACCCAGTGGGGTTTCTAAGCTGAATTGGAAGGGGAGGTTCAGGCCACTTCCTTCCCGGCAAATTGATTTAGCCTATAGAAATGCTTCATCCCTAGTTTGCTTCTTTAACCAAGTTCTGGTAAGGAAAAGGAACCCACTGGACCTGATCAAAACTGTGGGCACCACAGGGTAATTGACTTTCATTTAAGGAAGTATCTTCATACCACCATTAGCCATTGGACCACTTGCCAGAAGTTTTGTCTTTCTTCCTCCTGCACATGTTTCCTGGTGGGTTTGACCTTTTGTAATGTATATTGAACAGGTCCAAAATATAACGTTCTAACCATGATAGCTGTAGTTGTCAGGGCATGTCAAAACTGGGAGTGAGAATCAGACCTTAGAAGCCCACTCACTGTAATTTTGGGTGTGCCTCAAAAAAGCATGTTTGAATCTCGTGCTCTTTCTCTAACAGGCTTTGGGCAATTTCTGACTCTACTCTTTACAGGGAACATCCATAGGTAAATGTCCAAAGAACAAACTGTTTAAAGGCTACATTGAACTGGAGTTGCAGCTACGAGAGTTTGATCGTTGCCGGAAACTGTATGAGAAATTTCTAGAGTTTGCACCTGAAAACTGCACATCATGGATCAAGTTTGCAGAGTTAGAAACCATTCTTGGTGATGTTGATAGGGCCAGAGCTATATATGAGTTGGCTATTGGCCAGCCACGATTAGACATGCCAGAGGTAAGAGGGGTGCTGGAGTTTGCTGTGCTCTGCAACATATTTTTCTCTGGAGGGAATATAACTCGGCTAATATGGGAGTAATAAACAGATTTGGGTTTTGAATACAAAGTGCAATGGTCTGCTGCAGCTGATTGCCCAGACAACCTATTGATGTGGGAATGTTCACTTTGCTGTACCTTAATAACTGGCCTATCTGCTTTCCTACTAGGTTCTTTGGAAATCTTACATAGACTTTGAAATTGAACAAGAGGAATATGAGAACACAAGAAATCTTTATCGGCGATTGCTTCAGAGAACACAGCATGTCAAGGTATGTACTCGGTTAGGCAGAACGAGATTCCACTGTAGTTCATTGGTATAAAAGGCTGTGTGCAGGTTTTTTTTAAAGCATTTATTAATTTTCCAATAAAAACATCCAATTAACATATCAAATCAAATCCAATAAAAATAAAAAACTAAAATAAAAAGGTCCAATTGTCTTCCAAATTGTAATAATTTTGTTTTGACTTCCCACGGTCTCAATTTCGAAGCGCGTTCAACATCATAGTCCTGCCTCTCATCATCCTCAAGGTTATTCATAATTCTATGTCCGATTTTTCCCTTCCACATTTTGACTCTGGTTCTACGATCCTCATTCATGTCAGAAAACAGATACTTTTTTTTTCTATGGAGTGCAGATTTGTCCGTATATTGTACTCCTTCAGCTGTTTTTTCATCGCACCGCTTCATTTAATTGCATCCAATTTCAAAGTTCTGTCCAGCTCTTTGAGAGTTGTTATTTTGGCAGCTCCCAGATCGTTAATCTTTCCTGTCCAGGTGTTATCAAAGAAACAGAGAGAAATTTCCTTCTGTAACCTCCTTGTTGATTTATCTTAAACAGACTGTTTGCAGTGTAGCCATATATCAGACAGTTAGCAATAGGCGTTTGGAATCCTCTCAGTCCCCCCTCCGGGCCCTAGAGGGGGGCTGCCAGACATCCATTTAGCCCTCTCTCTCGCTTGTAATAATAAAAAAAATCTTTTTGCAAACAGTTGTATATGTAATATACAATATGTAATATTGTTTCCAGTCTTTATAACCAACCATCCGTTAGCTCCTGTTTCTCTTAATCAGGGAAGTATCTCAGATATTCAGTAACGACGTGGTGGGTGGGAGCCGTTTTGTCCTTTGTCCTTTGTTTTCGTCTTTAACAGACATTTCCGGTCTTAGAAGAGAAGTGGCTGCGAGTAGATCCCAATTATATATGAAAGTCCATCTGAACTCACTTTTTGAAGAGCAATTTAAGTTCTTAATGAGACTTGGCATGCATTACGGATTGTTGATATTAAGGATAAAAGAATGTTTTTTTACATACCAAGCCCCTCCACATTCCAAACGTCATGATGAGGATCTCTTTGAAGTTGTCTGTTTGTTTTCCAAATCTTTATATTTTCCCAAACAGATGCGTCCGGCTATGGGGTGGCATCGCACGAGTGTCAGCCGTCCCTAGCTCCGTGACCTAGTGCCCCTGCCGTCTGCCACATCGGCAGTCTGGGGCAGACCGCGGGTCATTGAGACAGTCCTCCCCAATTACCCCCATATCAGCCCTGAATTATTGGAACGGCTGAGGTCCGATTGTGTGGGATCAGCCATTTTCCACTGCCGGAAACAGGAAGTCTGTGTGCAGTTTTTTTGAAGCTTATGAAACCCACTGGAGAAGTCAGCAAGCTTGTAATTTAGGCTACCTTGATAGAACTGTTAATTTAATTCTGGTTTGCTTAGAAAATGAATGAGTTTATTTTGATGGGGTTGCCTTTAAAATTGCTACAGAATTTTAAGGCCTGGGGCAATATAGGCCAGGAGAACTTACCGAGCTCTTAAACAGCATTCAGCATGGCCCACATCACACCCAAACTGATCCATCTTTCAGGGCTTTGGAACCAATAGAGCAAAGAAGCCAACTTACTACTACATACAGTGGTACCTTGGGTCAAGAACATAATTCGTTCTGGAGGTCTGTTCTTAACCTGAAACTGTTCTTAACCTGAAGCACCACTTTAGCTAATGGGGTCTCCCGCTGCCGCTGTGCTGCCGCCGCCCAATTTCTGTTCTCATCCTGAAGCAAAGTTCTTAATCGGAGGTACTATTTCTGGTTTAGCAGAGTCTGTAACCTGAAGTGTTTGTAACCCGAGGTACCACTGTATTGAAAAGCAAATGCTGTGGTGCCTCGGTTTAAGAACAGCCCTGTTTACAAACTATTCAGTATACGAACTTTGCAAACTGGAAGTAGTGTTCCGGTTAGCAAACTTTACCTTGGTCTAAGAACGGAATCTGAATGGTGAAAGTGCACCGGTGGCAGGAGGTTTCATTAGGGAAAGCACGCCTCGGTTTAAGAACATTTCGGTTTAAGAACGGACTTCCAGAACGGATTAAGTTCATAAACCGAGGTACCACTGTAGATGTTGCCAACAGTGTAGGGACAGCTTGCATTTTTTCCAGTTGGAGTGATGGTCCAATAAACAGTCTGCCTTTCTTGTCTTTGGCCACAAGGTGGAGCTACAACCTGTCATATCCATGACATTTGTCATGCGGAATTTAGTGAGGGGAAATGTGGATAGGGAATTCAGCCATCCATCATTTTAAGTTTTAATGCCTCTGGTATAGGGAGTGACTAAATTAGAGACCTGCTCCATAATCCACATCTTCATACCTTTGTCCAGACACCACTCACAATCACCCCTGGGCAATACAGCTACTGGGCAATACAGTCTTTGTTTAGCAGATCCCCTATATGTCTTGTTCCTCCATTCTAAATGTATGACAATTCTTCTGTTCAGGTGGTACTTTCTCTCCCTCACCTTTCCTTACCCAGTTTTTTTAAAAATTGTTATTTTTGTGTGTGCTTCTGAGAGCAATCTGACTTCTAAGTGATACACTTAGAAATAAAATAATTTAATTCAATGCTCCATTTTAATAAGAACTATAAAAAATCCAAAGCACCTTTTCTCACTTCTATAATATATTCTCTTATTTATTGCTATGAGCGCTGCATGCAACATATACAGCTCTAGAGCAGAGCACTTGATATGCATTATATAACAATGGATTAGTGTTAAACCCTTTGGCAGCCTGATTTCCTGGGTAAAGATTTGCCATATACCCTAATATGGACTTATTTGGTTTTGCTGTAGGTGTGGATCAGTTTTGCTCAGTTTGAACTCTCAGCAGGGAAAGATGACAGCTTACCACGGTGTCGGCAAGTATATGAAGAGGCTAATAAAACAATGAGAAATTGTGAGGAAAAAGAGGAGAGGCTTATGCTTCTGGAATCCTGGAGAAACTTTGAAGAGGAATTTGGAACCGAATCCAGCAAAGAGAGGGTAGACAAACTCATGCCAGAGAAAGTCAAGAAGAGGAGGAAACTTCAAGCTGAAGATGGGGTAAGAGCACAAGCTGGAGACCTGGCTTTGCATGCTTGGGGGTGGCTTTTCAAAAAGCAGTTTATACAACAGCAGAATCAAGTGAAGGTTTGTGTGAGCTATACTGGTGTGGGCTGTGTGGAGTGTAGAAGTGTGCATGGGCACACACAATTCATTGATTTACCGTGCAATTTTATTCATAAGTTCTGTTGTTCAGTAGGACTTGCTATCAGGTACATATGTATAGCAGCCTTCATTTGTGTACTGCTTCATAGCAGTGCTTTTGAAGTGGTATGGAATAAAAATTAAGTATTCACACAAGTAATAATATAAAAGTTTTCTAAAACACATGGCAGGTGGAGCCTAGGCTTCTCCCCGGCATTAGTTTTCTTTGGGCAGCTTTTTCTGGAAAGGGGGGCATTCAAAGATGCAGCTTCCTAATATGCAGCATGAAGTGCTATTATGCTGCTATTTTAAACTGTCTATGAAACATCAACTATTGCATGGAAACACTAGTGAGAGCAGGAAAATTTATGTCTGATAAAGAAGCAAGCAGGCATAATGTTTTGGGTGTCTAATTATGTTAACTTTTCTCCTTCTAGTCTGATGCTGGCTGGGAAGAATACTATGATTACATCTTCCCAGAAGATGCTGCCAATCAGCCCAACCTCAAACTGCTTGCAATGGCTAAACTCTGGAAGAAGCAGCAACAAGATGATGATCCAGAGAGAGATCCAGACAAGGATGTGGATGAAAGCAGCCCCTAATACCACACTTGTTTTCCCTGTTCGATTTTGTACAGAATTTTTGCCAATGAATACAATAAATATTTCCAAAAAATATCACTGGCAACGTTTGAAATGCAAGAAAGAACCATTAACACTTCATCTAGTAGTAGTAATGTTATGTGTCCATATGTGGGAAAAAGAGATGGGCAGCACCAGAAAACGAACTTAGAAGTAAAGCCCTGAAGCATTATTCACAGATGGAAATTTATTCTTTTATAAAAGATTTCCATTGCCCCAATTACAAAATCTATAGACCGGAGAGGTTCAGGCCTGAGAAATGAGCTATTACTGCTAGCCCTGTGTGATATAATGATTCAAAACCTGTTTGAAGACCACATCATAACTGTTTCATTATACAGTGGTACCTTGGATTAAGAACTTAATTCGTTCCGGAGGTCCGTTCTTAACCTGAAACTGTTCTTAACCTAAGGTACCAATTTAGCTAATGGGGCCTCCCACTGCTGTCACATGATTTCTGTTCTCATCCTGAAGCAAAGTTCTTAACCTGAGGTACTATTTCTGGGTTAGTGGAGTCTGTAACCTGAAGCATCTGTAACCCGAGGTACCACTGTATTTGACCCAGCAATACATTGTGAACAGTGTTCAAAATTTCAGGGGGTGGTATAATTGTGAGCAATTTGATAAGTCAGCCTCGGCACTTCCCCTTAACCATGGTGTTGATGCTTTAAGAAAGAGCTCTGCCTGCCTGCTTGCCCCTTCCTTCTCCTAGTCGCTCCTCCTGCTAGGAAGGACAGCCGAGCGCTGCCAGCCCAGCATTGCCAGCCCAGGTACAGCGATCAAGGACGTGTTGCTGGGAAGCAAAGAGCACTATCTGCCCAAGTGGTGCGATCCTTCCATAGAATCACAGAGTTGGAAGAGACCACAAGGGCCATCGAGTCCAACCCCCTGCCAAGCAGGAAACACCATCAGAGCACTCCTGACATATGGTTGTCAAGCCTCTGCTTAAAGACCTCCAAAGAAGGAGACTCCACCACACTCCTTGGCAGCAAATTCCACTGTCAAACAGCTCTTACTGTCAGGAAGTTCTTCCTATTGTTTAGGTGGAATCTTCTTACTTGTAGTTTGGATCCATTGCTCCGTGTCCGCTTCTCTGGAGCAGCAGAAAACAACCTTTCTCCCTCCTCTATGTGACATCCTTTTATATACAGATAGGTAGCCGTGTTGGTCTGCCATAGTCAGTCTGAAGAAGTGTGCATGCACACGAAAGCTCATAACAAGAACTAACTTAGTTGGTCTTTAAGGTGCTACTGGAAGGAATCCTTTTATATATTTGAACATGGCTATCATATCACCCCTTAACCTCCTCTTCTCCAGGCTAAACATGCCCAGCTCCCTTAGCTGTTCCTCATAAGGCATCGTTTCCAGGCCTTTGACCATTTTGGTTGCCCTCCTCTGGACACGTTCCAGTTTGTCAGTGTTCCTTCTCCTGGTCGTTCTTTCCGCTCCCCAGCCCAGGTGCCTTGGTTGTGCATGCTGCTGGAAAGGACCACCCAGAGCTTTAAGAAAGAGCATGGAGATCATGCAACAAAAAGCCTCCTTCCCTCCACAGCCCAGCCACCCCTCCTTATTTCACACATCATGCTATACTGGTATATCATGATGGTTAGCTAATGAGATGGTGTTGAAAACCTGATATTGCCTAGCCTTAATTGCTACTGCAAAGTGAGATGACTGCAACTTATTTTTATTGATTTCATGTTTCTTCAATCTGGTGCATACATGGTCCATTCCATGGGCACCGATATAGACCATTTAAGCACTCCTACAGGCTGTGAAATCTTTATAGCCTATTATCAAATGGCTTACGAAATACAACATTTTGGAAGTTTGTTTTGAAGTATGCATGGCTTCCAAGTAGAAATGGGCTTCTAGGAGACCCTTGATAGTGCTTGTTTAATTGAGTTCTGGGGATACTGTTCATTCTGATTAGCCACCCACTGTATCTAGTTCTCTTCTATGTAATGACAGATTTATTCTTACATCTGTGTATTGTATGTACTGGGTACCAAAATGAGGATCAATATAGAAAACAACAAAACTTATGCCAAAGCTATTTCTTACTCATTACAGAGTTGTTTTTCTTGACTGGGATTGCCTGAGTACAAAATTCTATTAAAACAAGGCCAAGGAGTGCTGATTATAGCCACTTTACTTGCATGTTACTATTATTAGTAACTATGGCTAGAGAAGCAGCCTACCTACAAACCAGAGGCCCTGATAATAAGAACCTTGTCTGAGTAAGGTGACATATTAGCACCACTCTACTTACTACTTTGCGAAGCAGCCACTGGCAAGAATAATAGTCTGAATAACTCAAACAGCATTCATACTAGCAAAACGTACCGTATTTTTCGCTCTATAAGACACACTTTTTCCCTCCTAAAAAGTAGGGGCAATGTGTGTGCGTCTTATGGAGCGAATGCAGGCTGCGCAGCTATCCCAGAAGCCACTGGCAAGAGGGATCACTGCGCACTGCTCCCTCTCGCTGTTCTAGCTTCTGGCGAAGCCTCTTCACGGCAGTGGCAGCCTTCCTCCTGCTGCCCTGAAGAGGCTTTGTGCGGCTATCCCAGAAGCCAGAACAGCAAGAGGGATCGTTGTGCAACACTCCCTCTCGCTGTTCTAGCTTCTGGCTTAGCCCCTCAGTCCCTTCCCCAACCTCCCGGAAAAGCCCCCAAGAGCTATGTGGGGTGTGTGTGCGGCTCTTGGGGAAAAGCCTGCAAGCACCGGCTTATAATTTTTTTCTTGCATTCCCCCTCTAAAAAATAGGTCCGTCTTATGGTCAGGTGCGTCTTATGGAGCGAAAAATACGGTAACTTTTCATGATGCTTTTTAATTCATTAAAGGGAAAGGGCAAACTGCCTATCAATAACAGATTAAATAAACCTTCGGCTTATGTAAGGGTCGGGGGGGGGCCAGCATCCACGTATAGATGCATAAAGAGAGGAATCCCTGGAACTGAACCCCCCTCCCCCGCTCAGCAAGGTGGAAGGCTGCTTCCCAGAGCCATCGTACTGCCTTCCAAAGTAAGCCCGCAATTGCAGCTGTGCATTGAAGGGAGGAATAAACACCGTATTTTTCGCCCTATAGGACGCACTTTTTCCCCTCCAAAAATGAAGGGGAAATGTGTGTGCATCCTATGGGGCGAATGCAGGCTTTCGCTGAAGCCTGGAGAGCGAGGGGGGTCGGTGCGCACTGACCCCTCTCGCTCTCCAGGCTTCAGGAAGCTATCCGTCTCCCATGGCTAGCGAAGAGCTTGCCGGCACCCAGAAGCTTGGAGCCGCTGAGCTCAGCACGCCCCAAGCTTTGGGCTTCGCGCAGCTCTCCCATGGCTTGCGGATAGCAGCCTGTTCTGGGGGCTGGGGTCGGGGAAAGCTCGGGCTTCCCCAGCCCCAGCCCCGCACCTAGGGGGGAAATAATTCCCCCCCCCTTTATTTCCCCCCCCAAAAAACTAGGTGTGTCCTATGGGCTGGTGCACCCTATGGGGCAAAAAATACAGTAAATTTAGAGTGAGTTGTCTTTGTTCTCCATTTATTTATTTTCCTCCACCCCACAAAAGCTGTGGTTGCATAAGTGAAAGAAGTGTAAAATGTGAGTTGCCTGTATTTACCAAAGTGAATCAAGTACAAGAGGAATTCATTTTAAATCCGTTGATTTTATTTTTTCCCAATATATACTTTAAGGCTCCAATGCTCAAAGCATGAATGAGTGACACCAATGAGCTCCAGGCTCCTAAAAATTTTTAATCTACTAGATTTTTAGAAATAGTTCTGTACAGCCAAGGATTTAATGATTTTTGTAAAAAAGATTAAACCCTAAGCGGCCAATAGTGCAGCTGCAAACCTGTGTGGGGTTTGGGGGCCATCAGCCCAGTAGCCTAAAAATGAAGCTTTTCCTTCGTTTCTGCACACACTTTCCTTGTTGCTCTCGGGTTTCCAAGTACATTCATAATTAAACACCATTTTCCATAGATGGTCCAAAATGCTTTCAAAGATGTTATTTTCAACATGTCTAAATATCCACAGCTTAAGCTTATTCTATATCTTCTGGTCTGACAGGATGGGGTAATGGTATAATTGATTTCTTCTCTGTATCTCTGGACAGAGCTTTCCTCATATCTGTGGAAAATGATTAATAACATATTTACAACATAATACACTTCAAGTGGCCGTCTATTTCAGTGGGAGAAGACTGAGTACTTCTTTTTGGTCAGTTGTGCCCTTACACTGGCTTATCATTCTACTCGAGATCAAGAGTGGGGAACCTCTAGCCCTCAGGTCTCTCTGTCTAAGCTCCAACTCCTCTGCCTAGGAGCCCCTCGAGAGCTCTGGCTCACAGCTTCCTCAAGTGATTTTGCCTGGCTGGAATGAGTCCGTGAAGGGTGGAGAGCGAGCTTCTGCATGCCTGAAATACACCCTGCCCCACACAGCTCACAGTCACATCTCCTGTTCCAATCACTTTGGGCAAAAAACTTTGCTCATCCTAAGCAATTTCACATTTTCATTTTAACGGCATGGGAATTTATTACATGACAAGGACTGTCCAAAGTGTCTCTTTCTGCACAACACTTACCATAAGCATCTTCATCAGGCTCCCCGTTGCTGGCAGAGTAGTATTCCAGAACTGTTCTGTACACGCTGTAGCCTAGTTGTTTGTACATGTTCACCGCAACCTGATTTGATACTCTTACAAAGAGATCCACAAAAAATCCGCCCTTTCTTCATTAAGAAAAGAAAATGACACAATAAGACAAAATAACTAACAGAAAACAGCATAGTTTGTAATAGGCTACACAGGGATCTACATAAAAAAACATAAGAATTAAGCAGTGAACAATGGGGGTGGGTGGGAATTCTGCACTAAACAGGCAAGCTGACAAATAGGCCATGCCTCATGACAAACCATGTTTACATTTAGTTTGTCTGAACTGGCAAACCAGAATAAGGGGCACTTCTGATTTAGTATGATGTTTGTCTTGATAATCTGTTCAGGTTGCTGCTCCAGCCTCCAGAGGCCATTGAGCCTTCGGGTTAGAATACTTTGGAGCAAATGGAAAATGAAACCAAGAAGCAGCTCCTCCCGCTTTGCCTATTTGTCTGGATGTTAAAACAATGGTTTGGAATTGGCACAAACCAAAGTTTGATTCCATGACTTTGGCTGTTTCAAACTATGGTTTGCCTTTAAATAAATGAGCTTCGGAAACCATCATCCTTGTACTTATTTCATTCTTCTGTCCTGATTTATCAGTTTAGAGTTATGTCTGAATTTGCTTTATGAAGCTAGCTTATTTCAATATACCATAATTAAGATGAGCCAAGGAGTTCTGGATTCAGGAATAATGTGGAATTCTACTTATTTGATAATGGAAGAGAAAGGTTCTGACACAGCTACTCTGGAGGAAGAAACAGGAGTCAAGTCTCAACCAGGCTCATTTCTGTAATAACAAACCATAGCTTATAATTGCTTCCAAATGCAGCCAGTGTTGTACCACGATGGGACACTAGTAAATTGCAATTAAAATACGGAAATAAAATGAAGTCTTGAAAACCTAGGAATATATCAAACTAAATCTTTGTACATGTGGAACAACTTCCGTGAACATCCCCATCCTCTCCTTGCATAGTCCCATCCCCTGCAAATCTGATCCTGAGGATTTGGGGGAACCCAGAGCAGATTTGGGATGTGGGTGGTGCTGTGGGTTAAACCACAGAGCGTAGGACTTGCCGATCAGAAGACTGACGGTTCGAATCCCCATGACGGGGTGAGCTCCTGTTGCTCGGTCCCTGCTCCTGCCCACCTAGCAGTTTGAAAGCACGTCAAAGTGCAAGTAGATAAATAGGTACCGCTCCGGCGGGAAGGTAAACGGTGTTTCCGTGCACTGCTCTGGTTCGCCAGAAGCGGCTTAGTCCTGCTGGCCACATGACCCGGAAGCTGTACGCCAGCTCCCTCGGCCAATAAAGCGAGATGAGCGCCGCAGCCCCAGAGTCAGCCACGACTGGACCAAATGGTCAGGGGTCCCTTTCCTTTTCCTTTAGAGTAGATTTGGAGGACTTACTGGTGGAGGAGAGAAGCAGGAAATTCAGTTTGATGCAATACATAGCTTAAAGTAGGGGAAACAGTGCTGATATAGTGACTGCTATATAACAGATGAATTTGAAGAGCAAACACTGGCATCGGAAGCCCTGCACCAAGGCTCTCCTCCCCCTGTGCTCCCCCAAGTTGGTTTAGGGAGGGACAGGAAAATACATCGCTAAGAGAGGAAAATAGATGTTTATCATGCAGGCATCCCTCACCTTTCTGATATTTCTTCAAGCAGTTCCATCAACTTAGCAGCCAAACCTAGCCGCCGAAATTCAGGTGCAACGGAGAGTGCAGTAACATGGCCATGCCACTCTTCTCTGGCTACTGAACCTTCAGCTTTCCCCATGACTACAAGGAAAAGTAGGATAAAATGGGTTAGTTTGTTTGGACTAGACCATGGCCATCCCACAGAAACTTAGCTATTGGATTTATGGTGTTTGACATAAAACCAGAAAAAATGCTTTACTACAGATGCAGGCAATTAAAAAGGACTCAAACTAGAAGTTGAACATCAGGACTATACAGATTCCAGAATGCCTCACACACAGCAAATTAAGCACTGAACAAAATGTTCAGAGAGTCTCCAATTTCAAGAAAGAAACAGAATGTTTCTAACTCTTATGTCTCCTAAAACCAGCTTTGAAGTGAATGAGCTTTAAAACCCTGAGGAGGGTTTCTAGTGGGTAGGGAGCAGTCTTTCAGGTCAGTACCCTAGCAGACTCTTCTTGCCACCTTCCTATCACTACGAGGAAATACTAAAAATGTATGCAACTCTTTGACCACAGACAACATCAAAGTGAAGTCTGTGATTAGGACTCCAGGGAGAAAGATACTAATAGATGCGGAACTGTAGGAGAACAACAAAAGCTATAATTGTAAGTGTATTCACTTCCAAGTAGTAGTAGTAATAATAATAATAATAATAATAATAATAATAATAATAATAATTTTATTTGTATGTCACCCATCTGACTGGGTTGCCACAGCCACTCTGGGTGGCTCCAAACAGAATATTAAAAACATGATAAAACATCAAACATTAACAACTTCCCTAAACAGGGATGCCTTCAGATATCTTTTAAAAGTCAGTTGCTTATTCCTTGACATCTGATGGGAGGGCTGAAACCCAATTAAAGAAATTCTAATTGATTACTATGAGTAATACTCATACTATGTATCAATTAAATTGGGATACATTTGCATATGGTAAAAACTATTACTAAAGCAAGAAGCACATTTTGTGTTTAGAAGATACATATATGGATGTGCTGTAGCCAAATGCACATCAGATGAAGCATTCATTTTGGATGTGTGAGAGAAGGGGAAATACTTTAAGACAGGCGCTGCCAGCCTTTATGGACCAGGGGGCACATTTCAAATTTTGAGGAAGTACTAGTCACAAAATAGCTGCTATGGGAGGCATGACATATCAGTTAGAGAGAGAACCATCACTGCTGCTTCCAACACACACACACACACGGACAACTTCAGGCTTACCAAGGGAAGTCACTACATCCTGCTGGTCCTGACTATGAAGATCACAAAATATTGGCTTTTGCCCCATACACACAATGATGCTGTTGCTAGCTAATAACAGAGAGCATTCCCTTGAACCAGGGAAAATATCCAAGGTGGCCCCACCACACTCTCACACACACATTCATTCATGCACACACTTACTGATCAGACACACATGCATTGCTCACACACTCATACACACACTTCACACACCTCTCTCTCTCTCTCTCTCTCTGCCCAAGTCCATTTCTTTCTCTGACCACACATAAACAGATTTATACATACCTCTCTCTCCCTCACAGATCACATATGCATACAATTTTCTTCTTCTTCTTTTCTCTCTCTCTCTCTCTCTCTCTCTCTCTCTCACACACACACACACACACACACACATCTTTTCCTCCGCTCCCAAGTGTGTAGCACCATTTCTCTCACATATGGGCTTTTGCAAGTTTTTTTGGAGGGGAGAAGGTGCAGGGTGGGAGATGTGTCAGTAAGGGTGGTACGGACAAAAAAAGAATGTGTGTACCTTTTGCCTCATACTGGAGATTATAAAAACTAGAAAGTTACTTTTAAAAAAAATGAAGACTGTGAGTCTGGGGGCTATGGTTCATCCTTACAGGCATCTGGATGCCTGCAGGTGATGGGCTGCCAACCCCTACCTTAAGATGTTACTTTCCATATGCGGTTTTTATATGCTCATACTAAAACTAATAATAATAATAATAATAATAATAATAATTTATTATTTGTACCCCGCCCATCTGGCTGGGTTTCCCCAGCCACTCTGGGCGGCTTCCAACAGAGATGAAAAATACACTAAAATGTCACATATTAAAAACTTCCCTGAACAGGGCTGCCTTCAGATGTCTTCTGAATGTCAGGTAGTTGCTTATCGCTTTGACATCTGATGGTAGGGCATTCCACAGGGCGGGCGCCACTACCGAGAAGGCCCTCTGCCTGGTTCCCTGTAACTTGGCCTCTCGCAGTGAGGGAACTGCCAGAAGGCCCTCGGAGCTGGACCTCAGTGTCCGGGTAGAACGATGGGGGAGGAGACAAAAGGTTCTGCCCAATTTATCAAGGACATCTTCATGGTTGATAAAAAGCCCTTAAAAACTGAGTAAATGTTGCAGTGCTACTGCCAAATAATTAAAGGGTTAGTCAAAGATTGGTCACACAGAAACAAGGAAAATTAACCTACTTACTGTAGCCCATCAGTTCTCCACCAGGAGCTTCTGCAACAATAAAATACTCAGGCCAGTGAGCCAAGTACTGCAAGTAAAATGGAATTCCATACTATGGAGTATTGCATGTTAAGAAAATATCACCTCAGTAAGCAAGTGAGGGGTGACAATCTGTAGCATGCCGTCTATTGCTGAACTCCAACTCCCATCAATCCCAGACAGCATGGTCAAGGGTAAAGGACTATAGAAGCTGTAGTTCTGTAATATCTGGAGGACCTTAAGTTGCTCACCCCCAAAGTAACTGTTTTCCAAACAGTTCTGGTTTTGCACAGTAAGATACTAAAATAATTAAGACTACTGTCTGTTTCTGAGTAAAAAATAAATAATAACAATACAATACAGGTAAACCAAGAATGTAAAATCAGAATCAGAAGAAGAATCAGAAGAATGTTTATTTGCATCAGCCACTAGCCATAGCAATAAAACAAAATTTAAAAAGTGATTAAAAAAAATAATATGATTAAAAAATTCCAAAACATTTGTATTGATTATTTAATATTTCTAAGAGCTACCTGCAAAATTTCATATTGGGATCTCAGTGGGATCACATTAAAAAATGTGTACATACATGTCTGCCTTATTGGGTTCTATTTAGGATAAATGGGTCTTCTTGGAGTAAGATATAACAGAATAAACAAGACGTCAAGTTATAATATCAGTTCCTTCAGGCATTTATTTAGAAAGTTATTCAATTAAAAGGTATCTGAAAAGCTGGTCAGGCATTTCTTTTAAAAATGTGTTCCAAAGCCAAGTGATAGCTTGCTATTGCATGATAGAATTAACGCTTTGAAAGAATTCTTGTTAGTACATATTGTGAACATTACAACAAAATACATGACATCACTTGATATGGAATGACCCATTTTAGAACGAATAGCAATTAAGAGTAAGAACTGATAATTCTCTGGTTCGTCTCTCTCCTCAGCTTCGACTATACCACTATTTATCAGCCCAGCTGCATCCACACAGCCAAGAAGTGGCTAATTATACTGATCTTCCTTGCAGGCTATTGGATGGGTTACTAAGATACATATTATTTGACCACTTGAAATGTACCAGTTCTAAGTAAGTATTGATTACTATGACATTTTTTAAATCTTTGAGACATAAGACACTATACAGAAAAAAGGAAATACAGAACCTCTTAGACGAAGTGATTTTAGCTTGGACATAATATTGAAGGACAGCACTGGCACTGGGCTATGAATCAGAAAGTGTCTCGTTCAATTTTGCCATAAGCTCATTTGTATTATAGGGATAACATCACATACATTTTCCATATTATTGTATGGATTACAAATAAACATTGTATAAACAATTTGAACAGTCAAAGTGATACATTCAAAATATTACTTCAGAGGGCAGGAAGCTGATATTATTAACTTTAAGAAGAAACTGAAAAGCATTCCTGTTTAATCAGGCATTTGATGGTCAAAAGATACTTGATCCAGATATTATTTGCTGTGGGGTTATATGACTGTTTTTAAGTGTTTTAAATAAGTTTTGTTTATTTAAAAAAATACAATTGTTTTATTATTTTGGTGTTTGCTGCCCTGGGCCCCTTAGGGAGGGTGAGATGGAAATTTAATAATTAAATAATAAATGCAACACACTGCTGTTTGGCATCCATAGTAACTTCCATATTAGAAGCTTCTCAAGGCTGCCCCATATATTGTATTTTTATGGACTGCCCATATAAGAATAAAGAATGAACGCAATAACAAACATTTCTGCCATGTAGGTACACTTGCCAGACGCCAGGAATAACTGCAGCTCCCTGATAAAAATATTCAGGGACAACATATGTTTTCTGTAGTATAATGCATGAAGAGGCTCACAGAGCATTCAGAGGTCTTGAGGCTTAAAAGGATACAGTTTCTGTGAGGGGATCCAAGTTGCTGTGGGAAACAAGAACTGATTAAACACCCAAAGTATTACTAGGGAGAAACTTTGAGCCAGTTACCACTGGGTATGGGGCAAACCTTTCAATCTCTTCCATCCCACACACCAATTTTGAAACCTCAATTTGCCTCTTGAACAATTATTAATTTTGTGATCTACCCTGGGTATACAACTCGGTTGGTCAGGGAATAAAGTATAACCAAAGAAGAGCAAGAGGCAAGTTCTAACATCCCTTTAATTCCAAGAGATCCTGAAATATTCAATAGAGGAGAGCTATTTCCTTGTGCCAACTAAATTGCCAAATTTTAAAATAGCTACTGTAGCTGTGCCTTTAATAACAGTTTGGGTTACAGAAATGAGCAGGTGATAATGCCTATCTTTATCTGCAACAAGCTTCATCTGATTTCTGCTCATCAATTGGATGTTTAAAGGTACAGGTAACTGATCAAGGCTCGCTGCTGGGCACTTGGCAATCCTAGGCAAAACTCCGTTTCCCCTTTTCTCAGGCGGCAGCCCAAAGAGGCGGCGCGGCAGCGCCTGCTCCGAACCGGGCCGGCTCCGGTGTTGGCTGGGCGGCAATTCCGACCCTCCTTCGCTAGCAGGACCCGGGGGGAGAGCGCCGGAGGCGCCTCCAGGCCAGAGACCGGGCGGAGAAGGCAGAGACACGCGCCGCCCGCCCGCCCGCCCGCCGGCCCCCTCCCCGCCCCGGGCCCCGAGGCCTCGGGCTCACATGTTGTTGAATCGGAAGAGGTCGTTGCAGGTGAAGGCGCGCAGCGAAGTCATCTTCTCCCCGGCGACAGCAGCCCAAGACCCGGAACCACTTCTCGCCGGCGCCGGGCAACGAAGACGCCACTTCCGTTCCACCGGTTGCCAGGGCGACCCTTCGAGAAAGAGGCGAAGGTCCAACGGAGGGGCGGAAGCCACGCCCCCTTGCGTCAGAATTGTCCACAGAGATAAAAAAGGGAAGAAGCGTCGCCCTCCCGCCCCGCGGACAGCAGCTCGCGCTCTTCAATGTTTGTTTCGTTCCTCTGTTTTTAGATGTTCTTTTTTCTGTGGGCCACCAAGAGTCTCTGTCGGGGAAAAATTGGGGAGGGCATTTTGGACTTTTGCTGCCCTGCATATATTAAAACATATTCGTGGCCCTCCTCCTTTGAGGATGAGCAACATTAAAATACACCCCCACAGCCGGTTGGGTTTCCTCTCCGGAAACGGCGAAAAGGCGGAGCCAGCTGATTTTAAACGGATCCTCATGAATTCATATGATTTTTTCATTCAAATTAAATAAAACTGCCATGACACTGTAGACCATGTCTTAGTCTGTAGGCAGCATCAAAAAAATCACGCATCCACTGTTTCGTGGGGCCGCAATGGCCCAAAAACATGGTTAAAAAACAAGGATCCTCGTGGATCCTCATGATTTTTGCACTAGATCAGCCCGAGGTCACGATCAGATCAACTTCCCCAAATCTCTTGCTAATCCGCAAAACTCTGTATTGCTGGGTCTGCCTGCTGGCAAATATAACATCACAATCACAATGGTACAAAATAACTCAGCAAGCTGACATTTATCAAGAGTTAAACAAAGGTTATTGTACTAAATATTATTTTCAATTCTAGGTAGTTTGCTATTGGAGAAATACCATATATGATTAATGCTAAGGGCATTTTTGTGATTTTTGTAGTGCAACTCATGATTTTTGTGGTGCAGGGTGTGCCCCTGGCTATGATGTGTGATTTGGTGGTGAGTTTGGGGGTGGCCCAATGCAAAAAGCGTGAGGATCCATAAGGATCCGTGCTTCAGAACCACGTTTTTGGGCCACGGAGTTGCCATGAAGCCGTGGATCTGTGATTTTTGTGGTGCAGGCTGTGCCCATGGCCATAATATTTGATCTGATGGTGACTTTGGGCTGATTTAGTGCAAAAATCATGAGGATCCATGAGGATGCGTGTTTTTTAACCATGTTTTTGCACCATTGCGGTACCACAAAACAGCGGGTGCATGATTTTTTTGGTTCTGCCTACAGACAAATACGTGGTGTAGAGTATCATGGTGTTTTTATTTTGTTTCAATATAAAAATCATATGAATTCATGATCCATGTTTTTGTGGTGCTGCAGCGTGGCTAAGTGTTGGATCCACGTTTTTTAATAGTCTAGTCTGTAGGTGTGCCTTCCAGATGTAATTTGACACTGGATTTGTTGGAGTTATTTTTTTAAAAGTGGAGGATCCATGAGGATCCGTGTAGATCTGCCTTTAACCCAGACCCTTGGTCTCCCTGCAAGAGTGCTGCCTCTGGAGCTTCTCTCGGGCTCAGCTCGCCTCTCTGGTCCCAGCGGCTGCCCTGCAGTCTGAGGCTAGAGGTCAAGATGGGTTGCCATATTTCAAAAAGGAAAAACCAGGACACCCCCAAAATGGTGGATTTTCTTTCCAAAAAAGACGTATGTCAGCCCTCCTATAGAATACAGAATTGTGGAGTTGGAAGGGTCTAGTTTTCTAGACTCTTGTCTTTCTGGCAATGCAGGAATCTTTGCCCAGTGTGGGGCTTGAAGCTACAACCCCGGGATTAAGAGTCTCATGTTTTACCGACTGAGCCATGTATGGAAGCTTCCTTAGAAGACGTCCCGCCATTATCAGTGGAACTAATTCCAAAGTGTGTGCAGTTTTCTTGGCTACAGGTACCTATCAGGGCACTGAATAGCTTCTCTAAGAGCATAACCCTAACCAATAAGGCATTCCTCTTTACCCTGGCCTTTGACGATGAAGATACTTATTTTCAGGACCCACCCTGGTTTGAGTGACTGTATTTTTAATTCTCGTTTTTTAACTGTATTTTAAATTGTTGCAACTTGCCCTCAGACTTTAGCGTGAAGGGCAGGTAAGATATTTAAATAATACGAATACCAAAACACCACCACCAGGCCCAGCAGTTTGGCCCCAGGACTGCGGGTGCCCGAGGCCACGCACGCTGCAGGCGCCTGACATCAGCACACCCCTGCAACGTGAGCAGCCCCGGTGCAAAAATTTGTGGGTGCCCTTTCATGGGGAGCTGTGGGGACTGGAGCCCCCAGGGCCCCTGGCACACAGTGCCTATGAACAACACCATTATTATAAGCTTATGTTTAAATAAATATCAGGCCTACACTTAAAAAACACTCAATACAGCTATCCTGACAGATGAGAGCAGTAACAGCACTGCCTCTAGAAACAGTATTAAGGTGCCAGAAATCTGCTGGTGGAAGTCTAGCAGCAGAGCCCTATTGTTCACTGTTCCCATAGGGGTCAGCAACCAGAGGCAATGGAAGGTTGGATAACATCATATAACACCTCCTAACTCGGCAAATTGGAAAGGTTTTCAGAACAGAGCTGCAACATATAATTATGAATTTAAATTAGCCCATTAGTGAACTGTCTGATTCAAAGACAAAATGTAATTCAGTTTAAACTCCTGACCGTTAGGTCCAGTCGTGGCCGACTCTGGGGTTGCGGCGCTCATCTCGCTTTATTGGCCAAGGGAGCTGGCGTACAGCTTCCAGGTCATGTGGCCAGCATGACTAAGCTGCTTCTGGCGAACCGGAGCAGTGCACGGAAGCGTCGTTTACCTCCCCGCCAGAACCACCAACTTTCCGATCAGCAAGCCCTAGGCTTTGTGGTTTAACCTACAGTGCCACCTGTGTCCCACGAATTCAGTTTACAAATCTGCTTATTAAAAGGCTGAGGTATTGCTTAATGACACAACTTTAATGTGGGAAGATCAGTGGGTGGGAATCTCAACATTAAGATTCAATATGAGAGCCTGAATCCATTTTCAGTCATTGAAAAAGACATTGTGCAGCCTTCAGACACTTAGCAGTTCCTAAACGTGGTTGATTTATTTATGCAGGGGATTTTTGAGCACATTTGTAATAAATTGGATTTAACTGTTGCTGGATTATTATTTTTGTGATTCTAAGCCTGCATTCCTATACACTTACCAGCAAATTACTCTCATTGAAGTCTGAGGTTTACATGCAAACTATCACACATTGCATAGTTAAGGAAGCATTCCCTGCTTTAGTCATACTTTCTGCTCATATATTCAGGTGACTTGTTTTTAAAGCTGATAAATCTTCTCTGCCACTCCTTTCTACCAGTGAGCATTCTTGGAAAGTTATCAAGTGTCTTAATATTTTACAACACATTTTTCTTCTGCAAGGATGGAACTTGCTTTAACCATCATGAAGACAGTATCTTTGTCACCTGTTTCCAGCCACGGAAAGAAATAGGTTTTCACCTAAGAGTGGAAATTAATGATTACATTTTTAAAAAATGTGCACCAATAAACAAAGATGCCCGTGATCTTGAGCTTTTTGACTGCTTCAGCTCTTTCTCTGCATACCAGCAGGGTATGCCTAATCTTCTGATTTATTTATTTTTAAGTAAAATGACATGAAGAATAATTAGGTGTTGGTTCTGAATTGTGGCAAAAATTTCAGTTATGTTTAGTACAGAAGAAGCAAATTGTAAGTGTGTATAGGAGCATGGCAAAGAACACGAGATTGTTATAGATACTGGAATAAATGATTCAATGCCAAAACGTTTCTGGAAGGGAAAACAGAGCACAAAGCACCCACCTTAAAAGAATCCTGAGGGTGTGGTTTCTTCCATCCAACTCCTCAGATACAACTCACCATTTCAGAAACACGAACTTTTCTCACATATAGTATCCAGTTGTGAGTCGTCTCCTGCACTTGTTTCAGTCTTCCCATGGTGCCAATTTCAGGAAAATTAAGCATTTATTCCAGTGATGTATGGTGATTTTTTTCCACAGGGGAACAGTTAGGGCCAGAGGCGCCAGCTTGCAAGGGTACTTGGGAACGGGCACAACATTGTGATGTCCTGATGTCGCGTGTGTGAGCATTGTGCCTTCCTCCTTAAGCCAGCAGAAGCTTCCCAGGCTTTGGGAAGGTGGTGGAAGGGCTTTTGGACCTGTCGGAGCATCACACCTCCCTCCCTATCCTAGTCCCCCTAGTCCACTGACTGCACACCACTGATATATGCATAAAATGAAAGAAGATCAAACGACACAAATCATTTTCAATCTAAGGCAGAGCTGCCACTATGTCCTTAGGATGTTCCAGATGTCCTCATCCTCCAAATATCAGAGTGCTTTTGGCCAGTGTGAGCTCTGCTGATCCCTACAGTGACTGTTGCTGGCACAAGTTTACTAGTAGCAATTGGCACAGGGGAACAAGAGCTCAAAACATGATAGCAATAATTTCCACCCAACCTGTTCACATTAAAATAGGTATACACCCAAGATGTTTTTAAAGTATAATGTGTGAATTGGTCCTCAGGGCTAGTTCACAGATCTATAGCCATTATTGCAGCAGAAGTTACCACAGATCTGTAACAGGAGAAAGTGCCATATATCACCTCAAAAATACAATGTTTTCCAGTGCAGTCAGTTTACACATTCAACTGGCAGTTAGTAAATGATAAAAATGAAGGGATAGATATGAGTGTGTGAACCAGCTCCAAGACTCCAATGTACAGCAAACCACATGAGCTGGACTAAAGAATAGTTTCAGGAGACTAGAAAATGGCTATGTCTCCTGTGCAAGAAATGGATAAATACAGACTATTCACATATACACAAACATGCTCATTATAGTAAAGTATTACAATGTATTATGTGCAAAACTACTGTTTTATCATTTACAAAATGAAATACAACATAGACACATGTCAAGGTGGCAGGTAAGTGGCAAATCAACATGCATACATTTACATACAAAATGCACTTGCAGAGCCAGACACCAATATTCTTTTGGTAACTCCAGAGCATTAAGGCATTAAGGTACAGCAATTCATAACTCAGCACTGGAGTGCATTCACATAGTTTGGAAGCCACCCTAGATGGACAAGATCCTTGGCTTTTGATAAGATCAGTAAGGGACTTATGATCCAAGATTTTCAACCACATCTTACACAATGACTTGGATTGGTTGGTGCTCAGTGTAGGTCTTAATATTTCTGTTACAACATTAAACTATTACAACATTGTCCAGATTTATTTTTGTATCTATTGGATAATTTAATTGTTCGGTCATGATGTATAGGGGACAGCAAAATCCACCCCATGAAATATCTCTCCTCTCCCGCCTCCTCTGGGGTCGCACAGAAGATTAGGAGGGAGCGATTACTTTTATTCAAAATTACAACCCAGTTTTAGTTATCTAATATGGAAAGAAGCTTACAATTTGTATGCCTATGGAAAACATTTACTTTTTCAGCCACAGTAAAATGCATGTGATGTTGCTCGTTTCAGTCTGCATAAATCTGTTTAACCTGTAAATTCAGTTCCTTGCTGTTTCTAACATAACAGATGACAAATCAATATTTGTATATGTACAATATTTCAAACTTTGAAAATCCCGCCCCCCCAACTTCCTTCACTTACGTTCTGCAAGACGCCTGAACCAGCAGACTAGGGGTAACCTCACAACCTCTCTCTCTCCCCCCCCCCCATTTTGAGTGACTGTCCCTCACATCTACCTTCAACAATGTCCAGTCACTCTTCCACAAAGAGGAGTGATGGAGCTCTCAGCTATCTTTCTTTGGCTAACTTTCTGTACAACAATGGAGTAACTAAACTGTGTTATTTGAAACACATGCCCTAAAACATCTCATTTCTAAAGCAGCCACACTATGTTTTCTCACTTTCCTGGTCTCTATATTCACTTCTTTCAAATACTGCTCTCCACTTTATCTGTCCATTCAGGATTGCAGTATATAAATAATAATTCAGTAAGTGATACATCAGGTTTGTAAAAGGCTTTGGGTAGCCAATGTCAAAAATACAAATTACTTACAGAATTTTATCAACCCTAAAATGAGTGATAGATTTAAAAACACTTAAATCAGGGAAGAAAAGGCAATAAACCATCTAAATCTCACAGGAGTGTTCAATGTAATACTCTAAAACCAGCAAGAGATTTATTTTGTATATTAAATGTTAAAAATCACATGCAGAATTATAGAACATTTTATAGTTTTAAAAAATACTTTAAGGATCAACCATGACAGTTTACCTGCAACTGTTTTAAAATTTCTGTGATATATATGTATATATATAAACAAGCTGCCTTCAGTAAAATAATAATAATTAAATAACTATTTTAGAGAAGGCTGCTACCATCCATATAAGAGAGTTTATTGATGCCCTGCATCGGACAGTTTTGCATATATATGTACACTGGTGAAATGGATTGCCCACCAGTTAGCTTATAGATAATCTGGCCATCAGTAAAGTTAATGCAAACTAGGGCTTGAACTAAGGATGAGAGTAAAATGCAATACAGATGTGCTGATGTGATGTGCAGTATATTTGAGAAGATCAGTGATCCATGAAGTTCAGCCCGCCTTCTGTTCTACAGCTGTACAATGGCCCTGTATATATACTACATTTAGTCAGTGACAGGGATTGCTGTTCATGTTCTTATCAGACATTTGGTTTAGAGCCCTGCAGACAGTGTCTAATGAACTCAAGTCAGCAAGCAAAGGGTGCTTTCAGCAACTTAAAACCCAACCATAAAACACATGAGCTTTATGATGTGTGGTCGCTGTTGTCGTTTTGAAAAATGGCACCATAATTGTCACTGTTGATGCGCTTATAAACAAAATGAAAGACCTGGGGCTGTGGTCGGCTGTGCAGTTCAGCTTTGATTTTTTGGGGATAGGTATCTTCTGTCAGCTGCTGCCAGGTGTCATCAATAAAGAGAAACAGGCTATACTCATCAGGAATGTCCACTTTAAACTTCTCAGCACAAAGCCGACACACATCTTCTGTGGTAATATATGGTCTCACGAGCAAGGTTTTCCCTGTACAGCCACTGTTTACTTCCTGGAATGCAACTCGCAAATAGTTCTGCAAAGTGGGGAAATGCATGAGAAGAATAAATATTCAAATTCAAGACCTAATAAAAAAACCCACACACAATTTCACCTGGTTTGTTGGGCTAATCAATGTGAAATATACGTAGTTGTTCCTCTTGTTATTAATCAGAGGTCCTCTGTGTTCCAGGAAACCTTAAGGGTGGTATACAACTAAATTTTACTCAGAGCAGATCCTCAGAAATTAATGAACCTGACATTAGAGCCATTAATTGCAACAGGTCTACTCAAAGCAAAATGTTCTCAAGCACCCTCAATTCACATATAAGATATTGAGGCCTCACCAGTGCTCTGTTCAAATGGAATGCATATTCTGTAACAAGGGTGCCATGGCAGACAAACTGATGCAGTAAATCTTCCCTGAAGGCAGGAACTGAAAACCCCTGCTGTAAGGAAGTAGTGTCAGGGTCCATTCACAGGACCTTGACTGAAATTTTATTCAACCTGCCCATGTGAGTAAAGGACTTACTTACTAGCCCCAACACTTCCTCTGCTTATTCATTATTAGCATGCCATGAGGATTGTACTTTTGAGCTCACTTTATTGTGTCCTGACAGCAAGCTAAGTGAACTGCAAAGCTATCATCTATGGCCAGACAGAGTTCACTCAGCTGAGACCTGGGCATATGCCAGAGGGTGGCAAAGCGTCACTGAGCCTGCTCTGGGGAACGGTGGTCATGCTAAGAAACTCCTGTTGTTGAAGAGGCTAACACAAGATGCAGCAGAGCTCAGGGAAGAAAGTGGGCTGAGCCCTATTCACACAAATCAGACTTTATCAGCCAGCGATGCAGATGAAAAGCATACTTTGCAATTCTACAGAGCACACATGTCTGGCATTTGCTTTTTAATATTGAAGCAAGGAGCTGGTTTCAGGAAACTCATTTGGGAATATGATTCATGTCTCTTTTCCTGAGTCCAATTTGATAATAATTCAAGCTTCATTAATTCTAGGCAAGGTCTGTGGGAGCTTTTGGAGAACATGTGAGTTGTTATTAGTTATGCCCACCTTTGTTGCATTTTCATTTAGTGGGAATGCCGGTCTTTTTTATTTATTTTGCCCACTGCAGAAGCAGTATATTTGCTTCTTCATAAATTCATTTCTATGCCACTTTTTGGCCCAAGAAAGGCCTCCAATCAACTCAAAATAAAACAATGCAAGAGATAATAAAAGCAATTTAAATGTAACAAAACCCAGAGCAGAATAAAACAAGTAAAGCACAGTCAACAGTGAAGGCGGAGGTGGGGAATAATTGCTTTTCATTGTTAACATTTTTTCTTCCAGTAAAATAATTAGGAATGCTTTTTTAAAAAAAGACACAAAAAGCATACGCACACATGCTGGCCATAAGCGGAAACAGACATCATCTAGAATCTAAGGGAAGACATGAAAGGGGGAGATTTGAGGAAGGAAAAAAAGGAGGGAGGGGAGAGAGAAGGGGAGAAAATAGAAATGAGGAAGGAAGGGAAGAAAGAAGAGCAGAGTGTGCATGTTGGAACACAGCTTGTTCTGACATGAAATGAAATGAGTCATTGGAGGGAGTCCGTCAAATATAGGGCAAAATGTACATTCAGGATGCACCAACAAATACTTTTGTTTCTAAGGGGAAGAAACATCCTCCACATTTATTCTCTAACATGTTTGCAAGTATGGCAACCCAAATCTTGGAGGTTTTTTTGCTAACCATAAAATTCAAACAGTGAAACATGCTTTAGCTTTCCCAAAAGTATCAGTGCTGAACTATCATGATACACAGTGCTTTCTTCTTCTTCAGGGGGTACTCAAGGGTATGCAGTACCGGCACCTAGGACTCAGCAACATTCGTAAAGAAATAATGCGTTATAACACTGTGACACCAGATGGCCCAGTGGAGCCCCGTCTTTCACCAGTGGAATTTCCCTGTATGAAGTTTACAGTGCGTTTAACTGAATCGCTTCTTGGCTGTGTCTAGATCCAGCCTTACTTTAACAACTTCATGCTGAGTACCAGCACCTATTTTTCTAGAAAAAAAGCACCAATGATACATAAACTGAAGTTAAGCTTGATTTGCAATTCCATTATCACTACCAAATTAACAAGCCTACACCAAAATTGCAAGTTATATATGAAAAGTAATTTTCTCAGACCATGCAAGATCAAAGTACACAACAATTTTAACAGTATGTGTACTTCCATCTTGTTTAGGTGCTCAGACCAAACAGGAATCCTGTAAGGAGGTGTTAAGGAAGAAGCAGCTGCCCATAATCACTCCAGGATCTCCCCAAGAAGAATATGAAACTCTGCAGTCACTTCACATTCAGTGTTATTAAAGTCCTTCCAGGCACTGCAACATGGAGAAGACTCCCTTCCCCCAACGTCATGGCCAAATTAGATGAGATGGTGACAGACACCTGTTTCTCTTTATATATCTGCCCCTTGCACATATAAACAAAGACTGAGGATCATGCAGGTGAGGGGCAATGTATATCTTACTGCCCACAGTTGTCTATTTCCTCCTTGGCTCAATTCCAACATTGAAGCTTAAAAAAAGGAGAACAAAAGATGGAGGGGAACAAAGGCATCAGGGTTTGTATATATTTTATTCTAACTTCACCCCATCCCTGGCTTTACCAGTGAATGGAGTGGGGACATGAATGGCAGCCCTGTCAGAACTAGTTTTGCCCTGAGCTTCACAAATGAGGGGGAACCAGAACTAACATCACCAAGGACAATCTACATCTACCACGCTGTCTGTCATATCACAATTATACTCTGCCCACAGTAGAAAAGTCATCATATGGAAAAGTCATTAACTGTACCTGAAAATCATCCACAGATGGAATCGTTCTATTGGTTGTCCTACGCTTATGCCATTGTCGGAGCGTATTCCGGGCTTCTGAGCACAGCAGCCGAGCCGCTTGTTCTTCTTGAAAGTTCTTTATCAAAGAAAGTGCTCCATATGCACTTGTCAAGTAGTAGCCACCTGCGAAGGAATCAGGAGAAGAGTGTTCCAGAGACAATTACCAACAGCTTCATTACTTATATATATATATATAAAATCAGTGTAAAACTCAGTATGTCTGTAATTTTCCAAGACAGACAAGAGTGATCTGCTGTCTTGCATTAAATCAAAGTGCAAGGGGGAGGGGGAACTGTGACCCTCCAGATGTTGGACTCCAATTTCCATCAGCCGCTGCCCGCAGGGCCAATGCTCAAGAAGGATGGGAGGTGTGCATCTGGATAGCAACGGGTTAGCTATCAATGTACTAGTAGTTCGTTCTTGTTCTTGTTTTTATTATGTATTTTGTGCTTTTATTTTGTATTTTTATACTGTGAACCACCCTGAAATCTACAGATCATAAAATAGTAGAGTTGGAACGGACACCACCCCTGCCCCCCGCAATGCAGAGTGCAGGAATCTCAGCTAAAGCATCCCTGACAGATGGACATGCAACCTCTGCTTAAACACCTCCAATGAAGGAGAGTCCATCACCTCCCAAGGGAGTCTGTTCCACTGTCGGAACAGCTCTTACTGTCAGAAAGTTTTTTCTGATGTTTAGTTGGAATCTCCTTTCTTGTAACCTGAAGCCATTGGTTCGGGTCCTACCCTGTGGAGCAGGAGTAAACAAGCTTGCTCCATCTTCCATGTGGCAGCCCTTGAGATATTTGAAGATGGCTATCCTATCTCTTCTCAGTCTCCTCTTGAAGAGTGGTATCCAAATTTAATAAATACTGTACTACTGCTACTACTACAAATTGGGGGTCTGCCATCCTTCTGAGGTGTGCTTTTGAAACCACAGCCATGCCAGTGGGTTTCAAACTTTGTTCCAAAGAACTAGAGTCTGGATCCAACCCTCTGAGTTGCTTTCTTCTCCTGGTTTCTTGACACCACACACTGTGGCAAGTATAGCACAAACATCAGGAAGATTACTTAAAGCAAACTCTGGTGTTTGTTGCAGTTCTCATTCCAGCTGTACTCAAATGCTCTTCCCCATTAGATGGAATTCTGTTCATGCCCCCGCCCACCATTGGATTTCTGGAAAAGACAAATGCAATTTGTTGCAAATAGTAACACAGAGAAATCTGATGCAGTTTGGAGGCCAAGGAAGTATCAACATCCAGCTGCTTGGCCAGAAGCTTGGCCTGCTTGTTTTTGTTTTGCTGTTGGAAACAGAAGTTCCTTGCCAGATTCAACAGCTTCAGCATTCTTCTGCTCTCAGCTGCCCAGGAGGGGAGGGGCCTCTGGAATCCTTCCCTACTCCAGGCTTAGAAGGAGCCAAACAACTGCAGAGGCAGGAAAAGTTTCAGAGCCACAAGCAGGAGACATATTCCAGGCCATATTTTAAGAGCTAAATCATTGTTGGTTTGTTTTTTTGTTTTTGTTTTTTGCAAATGTCACCTTAATAACAAGCCCCTTGTTCTCAAGCAACCTAAATAAAAGTCAAGAGGAATTTCTAGTAATAAAACTGATTCACATATTCTTCTCCCATTCTTTCTGCGTGGGAGAAAGAGTGTATTTTTGGTTGCCTGAGTATGAACTGGAGAGCTGCTGCTACCTCTGTGTGGCTTCTCCACTCCATGCCTTTTTGACAAAAATGACTAACCTGTGTGTTAAAATATAATAATGAAGTGTTCCTCAAAGGGTTTCAAGTACAGGCAAAGACCATTTTACATTTGTTCAATGCATATACGATTGTGACGCACACACTGCTGCAACCCAGAAGTGGCCAGAAAAGGGGGTGGAATGGGGGGGGGGCTTACACGCACTCCACTAACACACGAGTGGGCCAGGAACGCAACCCCTGCACAAATAACGTGATTCCACTATGAAACAATCCTCAGTTAAAAAATCCTGCCTCTGTTATCAACTCTCTCACATCCTCAGTGCTTTCCCCTTTTGGTAAGATGAGTATCTGCTTGCTATACAGGGCTTTGGTGCTGTGGTCTAAACCTCCGGGCCTCTTGGGCTTGTCGATCAGAATGTCGGTGGTTTGAATCCCCGCAACGGGGTGAGCTCCCGTTGTTCGGTCCCAGCTCCTGCCAACCTAGCAGTTTGAAAGCACACCAGCGCAAGTAGATTCCTGTGGCAGGAAGGTAAATGGCATTTCCATGCGCTCTGGTTTCTGTCACGGTGTCCCGCTGCATCGGAAGCAGTTTAGTCATGCTGGCCACATGACCCAGAAAGCTGTCTGTGGAGAAACGCCGGCTCCCTCGGCCTGAAGCAAGATGAGTGCCATACCTCATAGTCACCTTTGACTGGACTTAACCGTCCAGGGGTCTTTTACCTTTACCTATCTGCTTGCTATACAGGGCTTTGGTAAGGATTGCTGAATCTCATGCTCTACCAACTGAACAAGGAAATGTTTTTCTTTTTCAATGAACTGTCATGCAGGAGGCAGGATGACCATGATAATACTACTAAATGCCAATATGAATGTGAAAGAAGACTTGTGGTAATATCCTGGCCTCTGAAGGAAGCCTGCTCTGAAATACAAGTTATTCCTGATGTTTAGGAAAGCTAATTTATAAGCTAACATAATTCAAAATTCTCAGTAAGTTAAAACAAAGTTTTCCATACTGGAGAAAGGGAGAATTGAAGGGAGAAATTGTCACATATCATTTCATATCCTGCCACAAGATGTATGGCCTGATCTATCATTCCAAACTGAACTAAGGCTGCAACCCTAACCTCACTGACCTGGGCGTATGCCCCATTGAATTCAATAGGACTTCTGCAAAGACACGGTTAAGAGTTTACTGTAAATCACTACCGCCCAAGTTGCTAGGCCAAACGACAGTTTCCTCCTTCCAGAATCACAAAGAAAAGCATCTTACTATTTTTAATTAAAAATACCCTCTCTCTATGCGGGTAGGAACACAAGGCTTTTTATCTTCATTGGTTGGGGTTATCTTTATGTTTTGTTTGTAGGCATTACTCGATAAGCTGTGGCAACAAGTTAGAGGCTTTCAGGATTCTTTTAAAGGCTGTCTATTCAGGCAGGCTACAAATAAACAAATTCCTGGCAAAAGAGTCATCTCAGAGCTTCAAGGACATTTACCTTCTCCATGTAGCAAGGAGGGGTCCAGCAGCTCCATCATGTACTCAATTTCAGCATCTAGCTCCAGCATGTCACACTGAGCCACAACGTAGGTCAGCACTGGCAAAAAGTCATCAGCTCCATACATCCTCCCTTGACGAAGGGTAAGGAAGAGTGGGGAAAGAAAATATAGGCATTAATCACACCCCTCTGTCAGTTTTGTCTGCCTCTTTCCGTGTTTAAAGGCAGTCTTCTGCACTGCTGCTTCCATTCAGCTGAATCATTTTAGATTCATGACAAGCGAATTTTACTCAAACATATATGCTATTATCACAGGATCCATTGGTAAATGGCGTTTCCGTGTGCTCTGGCATCCATCACGGTGTTCTGTTGCCCTGGAAAGCTATCTGTGGACAAACGCCGGTTCCCTCGGCCTGAAAGTGAGATGAGTGCCACAGCCCATAGTCGCCTTTGACTGGACTTAACCGTCCAGGGATCCTTTACCTTTACCTTTTACCATTGGTGTAAAATTAAAGAGAACGTGATTCTAGGACAGACACACATATTCATATACTTTATATGCCATCACTGGAGTGGATAAGTGGATTAAAGGATGGCAACTGGCTGCAGCAAAGTTAAATACTGTACTGAAGTAAGGTAAAGGTAAAGGTACCCCTGACCATAAGGTCCAGTTGCAGACGACTCTGGGGTTACGCGCTCATCTCACTCTATAGGCTGACGGAGCCGGCGTACAGTTTCCAGGTCATGTGGCCAGCATGACTAAGCTGCTTCTGGCGAACCAGAGCAGCACATGGAAACACCATTAACCTTCCCGCTGGAGCAGTACGTATTTATCTGCTTGCACTTTGACATGCTTTCAAACTGCTAGGTGGGCAGGTACCAAACAACGGGAGCTCACTCCGTCGCAGGGATTCGAACCGCTGACCTTCCGATCGGGAAGCCCTAGGCTCTGTGGTTTAACCCACACCGCCAGCAGGGTACAACTCAGTTAAAGCTTGGGATTTGTGCTAAGCAACTGCCTTCTGGTTTAAGCAATGTCTGGATTAAGCAGTGTCTGGTTTAAGCAATGTCCATGTTAGCTCAGCAGTGAGATGTTCTTGTGGGGCTCTTGACCAGCTTCATGGTTTACTGAAAACTTATGTGAGGAGCTAGCTTGCTCCAGGTGAGTACAATTCTATGCTACCTACCCCTGAGTGGCTGGGACTGTGCTCATACTTGCACCAACACTTCTGTTCCACCTAAAAGGATTAGCCACACCTTGTATACCTTGCAGCACCCTAGAAAGGGAAAAGCCTGCACTAGTCTTTGGGCATAGATTTTTTTCAAGGCTCAGACCATTTTCAAATTATTCAGACTAAGCTTCTAAAACAAGTGTGATGTAACACCATGTTTTTCACAATGCAAAAATGGGTGGAATTCAATTTCACACTTTTCTAACCCCTCTATCTGGACCATCACTCCAGCTTGCCAGATCCTACCCACCTCATGTGCTGTTCTCCTGAAACCTCCAGGCCAATTTCAGGAAGCATGCGGAGGGTGCAGGAATTCTAGCAAGCGATATTTGCATGTGTGCACGCACCATTCATAATTGACAGGACCACACATGTATTTGCCCATTTAAATTGTGCCCTTTTTGTATCAGACTTTAAAAAAAAGGCATGAACTGGCACCAGTGTCACAGTCTCACACTACAGCAATGCATACATAGTGTTTGAATACACAATTTAAATGCAGAACCAATGCTAAATTGTTTTATTGCTTTCACAAGTTACTGTATTCAGAAATGCCCATCTATGGTTAGCTAGATTCCCTGTTGTTTTTCCCAGAGTGCTCCAATATCTGGGCCCATCAATCCCCTTTTAGTTCATTCCAGATACATGTTACACCAAAGAGTCACTGCAACATGCTAGAAATAGTGCAGGTATGAAAACAAATAGAACCAAACTGCAGACTATCAGATTACTAATTACAAAACCTGTGAGATAAAGAAAAAGGGAGATTTGAAACTGTTGTGAGATAAAACATTTGCTCTTCCTCCAGAAGCTTCCTGAACAGCAAAGAAATCTTTGGTCAAGAGACAGCATTTACCTGAATTATTTTCCATCACAGTGTAAATTAGTTTGCAGACTCGTAGCAGCAGCATGACTTTCTTTTCAGGAGAATACATCTTCTGCATGGTCATGAACTTGACTTTAATCTTTTCAACATCTACAAAGTCTGGTGTTGGGACAAACACCCCAAGCTCCTGAGGATTCCGTTGTCGGACCAGTTGAAGGTTCTCTTTCAACTGTTTCCAAGAGCCGTCAGCTGTATGGAACTCCTTTAACATCACCTCCACGTGACCCTTGAGGGGCTTCAGGATGCACTTATGCATGGCCTTCTCCAACACCACATCTGCAAAGAGACGGGCAAACTTGGTTCATTAGCTGGCCAGGAACCGGCCATGATTTTTGCTCTCTTGAGGGAGAGAAAGAATGGAAACCATTTACTGAGGCCAGAATAATCATTTCGTTAAATTGCCAGGTTCATTTTTAATGTCAAAACTAGTTCTAGATGCATTCTTGCCAGGAAGAAAGACAGTCCACAATTCAGACATCATCTTTATTCATGCTAATTTTTTAAAAAGAAAAACTCTAAAATAAAGAAAGTCAACGGTGCAAAATACAGTCCCTATTTGTATGAATGTACAAAGAGCCCTGCTGGATCAACCCAAAGGTCCATCAAGTCTAGCATCCTTTTCCCATAATAGCTATCCAGTTGCCTCTGGAAACCCCACAACAGGAGCTAAGTGAAACTGCACGCTCCCCACCAACTAGCCTTCAGAGACACACTGCTTCCAGCAATGGAGACAGGGCTCACCATTGCAGCTATTAGCCACTGATAGCCTTACTCTCCCTGAACTTGTCCAATCCTCTTTTAAAGCCACACACATTTCCAGCTATCCCTTAATCTTCTGGGAGCAAATTCCATAGTGTAACTATGTGCTGCATGATGCAGTTCAGTGCTTAGTTTTGTCAGTCATGAATCCCATGTTCAGCTTCACTGAATGGTCCCAGCTTCCAGTACTGTGAGAGCCGGAGAGTAACTTCTTTCTATCCACCTTCTCCACTTTCTTTTTTTAAAAAATATATTTTTACTAAAGATTTCTTTGTTTACAAAAATACAGACATTGTTTCAAGATCAGTTTCATTTGTTGTGAGACATTAGTGTTGCATGCAGTATTAGGTTGGGAAGAAAAGAGGAGAACGGAAGGGGAAGGGGAAGGGTGGGTGGGGAGGGTGCGGGTGGCAATGCTTCTATTCTTCTACTGTATGTGTGGGGTTTTGTGTCGGCGTCACTTGTGTGGATCCTCTTTCTATTCGCTTGTTGTATTTCCTTGGTGGGGAGAGAGGTTGGCGGTGGCCTAGGGTGTGGTTGGCTGTATTTGATTGGCTTTAGTGAGATTTGTTTATGCATGTGAGTGTGTGAGAGGGTGGGTTTTGGGTTAGCTAGATTGATTTGTATGCTGTTGGCAGATTGTTGTTGTTGTATTGTTGGGCTATGTATGTGATAAAGGGGACATACCGTGGTGACTAGGACCAACTAGGACTCAATTTCTTGACTTTGAGAAAGCCGACTTCATAAAACTTAGGAAAGTGCTGGGTGAGATCCCATGGACAGTAATACTAAAAGGAAAGGGAGTTCATGATGGCTGGGAGTTTGTTAAGAGGGAGATAGTAAAAGCACAACTTCAGGCAATACCAATGAGACGGAAAAATGGAAGGTGCCTAAAGAAGCCAGGGTGGCTATCTAAAGAACTTTTAACTGAGTTAAGATTAAAAAAGGATGTGTACAAAAAATGGAAAAGAGGTCCTGGAGGTGCTCTTGAATAGGATTAGAGGGGACCGGTTGGTGCAAGGGATTCAGGTCGGAGCGAAACAATATAAACTTAAAGCTTTTGCAGATGACCTAGTTTTGACCTTGCAGGAGCCAGAATCTAGTACAAAAAGAGTATTACAACTGATTCAAGACTTTGGTCGGGTGGCGGGATTTAAACTAAATAAACAGAAAACCAAGGTGTTGGGGAAAAACTTGACAGATACAGAGTCAGAACGGTTTCAGAGAGAAACAGAACTAACTGTGGTTAAAAAAGTAAAGTACCTAGGGGTAAACATAACAGCAAAAAATCTGAGTCTATTTAAGGATAATTATGAAAAATGTTGGTCTGAAATTAAGAGAGACTTGGACAGTTGGTCAAAATTGAAGCTTTCTTTGCTTGGCCGAATTGCTGCTATTAAGATGAATGTATTGCCTAAGATGTTGTTTTTGTTTCAAACATTGCAAATTGTGGACAAGACGGAGTGTTTCAGGAAGTGGCAGAGAGATATTTCTAAATTTGTCTGGCAGGGCAAAAAGCCCAGAATTAAGTTTAAGATATTAACTGATGTGAAAGAAAGAGGGGGCTTCGCCCTGCCAGACTTAAAACTGTATTATGAAGCCGCAGCTTTCTGCTGGCTAAAAGACTGGCTACTTCTTGAAGACACTGATGTGTTGGATTTGGAAGGTTTTAACAATGCTTTTGGTTGGCATGCATACTTATGGTATGACAAAGTTAAGATCAATAAGGCCTTTAAGAACCATATTGTCAGGAAAGCAGTATTTAATGTCTGGATAAAATACAAAGACTTATTGGAAAACAAGACTCCGAGGTGGCTTTCGCCTCTGGAAGCTAAGGCCCGAAAAAGACCCAATATGGAGGCCAAATGGCCAAAATATTGGGAAATATTAGAAAAAGATGGAGACAATTGGAAATTGCAGAGTTTGGAGAAAATGAAGGATAAAGTGCGAGACTGGTTACATTACGCTCAGATTAAAGAAGTTTTTAAAAATGACAGAAAGTTAGGGTTCCAGGTGGAGAAATCGAAATTGGAAACAGAATTGCTAGAACCAAAGACTAAGGTACTATCTAGAATGTACAACTTGCTGTTAAAATGGAATACACAAGACGAAACGGTTAAATCGGCTATGATAAAATGGGCACAGGACATTGGGCATAACATTATGTTTGAGGACTGGGAAAGGTTGTGGACCACTGGGTTGAACTTCACCGCATGTAATGCTCTGAAGGAAAATGTAATGAAAATGATGTATAGGTGGTACATGACCCCAGCTAAACTTGCCAAAATATATCATTCGTCTGACAATAAATGTTGGAAATGTAAGGAAAATGAAGGAACATTCTTTCATCTCTGGTGGAGGCCTTCTGGGAAATGATATATAATGAGTTGAAAAAGGTATTTAAGTATACCTTCACTAAGAAACCAGAGGCCTTCCTTCTGGGTATTGTCGGCCAGAAGGTGTTAAAGAAGGACCGAACATTTTTTCTGTACGCAACAACGGCAGCAAGGATACTTATCGCCAAGAACTGGAAAATGCAAGATCTACCCACATTGGAAGAGTGGCAGATGCAGCTGATGGACTATATGCAACTGGCCGAGATGACTGGCAGAATCCGAGACCTGGGAGAAGAGAGGATTGAGGAAGACTGGAAGAAATTTAAGATGTACTTACAAAAACATTGTAATTTGTTTGAATGTTAAGAAGGATGCTAGATTATAAATAATTGGCCACCACTAAATTAGATCTGAATTTGATTATAAGTGAGGTTAAAGAAAACACAAACCTTTTGGAGAATTACTAGATTGTATTTAAATGAGTGGATACAAGATTGTAAACAAGTTGATAATTTGCTTGGAAAAACTTTTTAACGATGTAAGTGGGAGCGGGAGACGTGAGGGAGTCCAAAGAAGTGATGAAACCACGTTTTGATATAAGCAATGTTGTTTATTATTTGGGTATTTGTATCAAAAAACTTTAATAAATATTTATTTAAAAAAAAAATGGAAAAGGGGGGAACCACCAAAGAGGAATTCAAACAAATAGCCAGCACGTGTAGACACAAAGTCAGAAAAGCTAAAGCACAGAATGAACTCAGGCTTGCTAGAGAAGTTAAAAGCAACAAAAAAAAGGCTTTTATGGGTATGTCCGTAGCAAAGGAAAGAACAAAGAAACAGTGTGGTCACTCAGAGGAGAAGATGGTGAAATGCAAACAGGGGACACAGAAAGGGCTGAACTCCTCAATGCCTTCTTTGCCTCAGTCTTCTCTGATAAAGAAAACAATGCTCGACCTGAAGAATTTGGAGCAAAGGATTCAGCAGAGGAAACACAGCCCAGAATAACTAAGGAGATAGTACAAGAATACTTGGCTAGTCTAGGTGTATTCAAGTCTCCAGGGCCAGATGAACTGCATCCAAGAGTATTAAAAGAACTGGCAGATGTGATCTCAGAACCACTGGCAGTCATCTTTGAGAATTCCTGGAGAACAGGCGAAGTCCCGGCAGACTGGAGGAGGGCAAATGTTGTCCCTATTTTCAAAAAGGGGAAAAGAGAGGACCCAAATAATTACCGCTCAGTCAGTCTGACATCAATACCAGGGAAGATTCTGGAGCAGATCATTAAGCAAACAGTCTGTGAGCACCTAGAAAGGAATACTGTGATCACCAATAGTCAGCATGGATTTCTGAAAAATAAGTCATGTCAGACTAACCTGATCTCGTTTTTTGACAGAATTACAAGCCTGGTAGATGAAGGGAACGCAGTGGATGTAGTCTACCTTGATTTCAGCAAGGCATTTGACAAGGTGCCCCATGATATTCTTGTAAAGAAGCTGGTAAAATGCGGTCTTGACTATGCTACTACTCAGTGGATTTGTAACTGGCTGACTGACCGAACCTAAAGGGTGCTCATCAATGGTTCCTCTTCATCCTGGAGAAGAGTGACTAGTGGGGTGCCACAGGGTTCTGTCTTGGGCCCGGTCTTATTCAACATCTTGATCAACGACTTGGATGATGGACTCAAGGGCATCCTGATCAAATTTGCAGATGACACCAAACTGGGAGGGGTGGCTAACACCCCAGAGGACAGGATCACACTTCAAAACGACCTTGACAGATTAGAGAACTGGGCCAAAACAAAGAAGATGAATTTTAACAGGGAGAAATGTAAAGTATTGCACTTGGGCAAAAAAAATGAGAGGCACAAATACAAGATGGGTGACACCTGGCTTGAGAGCAGTACATGTGAAAAGGATCTAGGAGTCTTGGTTGACCACAAACTTGACATGAGCCAACAGTGTGATGCGGGAGCTAAAAAAGCCAATGCAATTCTGGGCTGCATCAATGAGTATAGCATCTAGATCAAGGGAAGTAATAGTGCCACTGTATTCTGCTCTGGTCAGACCTCACCTGGAGTACTGTGTCCAGTTCTGGGCACCACAGTTCAAGAAGGACACTGACAAACTGGAACGTGCCCAGAGCAGGGCAACCAAAACAGTCAAAGGCCTGAAAATAATGCCTTATGAGGAACGGCTAAGGGAGCTGGGCATGTTTAGCCTGGAGAAGAGGAGGTTAAGGGGTGATATGATAGCCATGTTCAAATATATAAAAGGATGTCACATAGAGGAGGGAGAAAGGTTGTTTTCTGCTGCTCCTGAGAAGCGGACACGGAGCAATGGATCCAAACTACAAGAAAGAAGATTCCACCTAAACATTAGGAAGAACTTCCTGACAGTAAGAGCTGTTCGACAGTGGAATTTGCTGCCAAGGAGTGTGGTGGAGTCTCCTTCTTTGGATGTCTTTAAGCAGAGGCTTGACAACCATATGTCAGGAGTGCTCTGATGGTGCTTCCTGCTTGGCAGGGGATTGGACTTGATGGCCCTTGTGGTCTCTTCCAACTCTAGGATTCAATGATTCTATGAAGGCATCTTCTTCTATTTGTCCCCATGTCAGTTTCAGTTTATTGGTTAGTTTTTCTACTAAGGCTGTTTCCCATACTATTTGATACCATGGTCCAAGCTTACTCCTAACAGGTCTCTCCAGTGTCTGGCTTTGAGGCTTCTGGCTGCTGAGAGTAGGTTGGTTATGAGCTCTTCATAATGTGAGTGGGCATTATTATCTTGGAAGATGTTCAGTAGGGCCAGTTCTGGGGTAACTTCTAATACTTGCTTAGTTATTTTGAATATTTCTTATATGACTGATGTCCAGAAGAGTTGGATTTTGGGACATTCTCACCACATGTGGAGGTATGTGCCTGTGGAGGTGCATCCTCTCCAGCATTTTAGTGAGGTTCCTGGGCATATGAGCACTAGTTTCTGTGGTGTTCTGTGCATTTGGTTCTTATTTTCTAGACTGGAGATGGTGTTAGTGAGGGTTTCCACTCTGGAGGTCAGGTTGCTGATTATTTTCTTCAGGGGAGTCACTGTGTTCTTCAATAGTTCTGCTAGTCTCAGCTCCATTTCCCTCAGGCCTCATTTTGTTGTTGGGTTGTTGTCATCCTGGGGCTATGTTGTGGTCTCAGTGCTGTTCGTCATCTCCCTGGTTGGTGCCATCTCAATCTCCCTGGTGACCTTGTTTTGAGATGTGGTGGTATCTTTTTGGAGTGGTGTGTTGTGCTTAGGAGTTTTGGAGGTGGTGGTTCCTGGGTATTGTTGAGTTGCTGAGTTGAACCAGCATTGTTGACTAGTGGCTTTTATAGAAGGTCTGGATTAGGCGGCTATTTTTGTGATGTCAGGGCTGTATTTTAAGGACTTCTCTAGGGTCACCGTACTCGCCTCAGTGATGTTGGTGAAGCCAGAAGCAGACAAGCAGACAGGCAGAAAGACAAGCAGAACAGACAAACAGTTGACATAAAGGGATTAACAAACAGAGATGCAAGAGACCAATGGAGTGGGGCCAGAGGGAGGGTGTGTGTTGTTTGTGGACACACCCCTGCACACTCATACACACAAATGAGGGAGTGGGGTCCAGTTAAGGGTGGGAAGTGGGGTTGGGATTTCGTAGTAAAAAGTTAAAAATTAAAGGCTGGCAGGGTAGTATTCAAAAAACAAAAAAAGGGGGGGGGGAGAAAAGGAACAGTAGAGTAAAATAAAAAGGGAAAATAAAGGAAAAAAATAGTAATAGTAATAGTAATAGTAATAGTAATAGTAATAGTAATGATAAAAAATTGCAGTGGTGGTTCAAGTTATAGTATGAGGTAAGGTAAAGGTACCCCTGACCATTAGGTCCAGTCGTGGATGACTCTGGGGTTGCGGCGCTCATCTTGCTCTATAGGCTGAGGGAGCTGGCGTTTGTCTGCAGACAGCTTCCGGGTCATGTGACCAGCATGACTAAGTTGCTTCTGGCGAAACCAGAGCAGCACACGGAAATGCCATTTACCTTCCCGCCAGAGCGGTACCTATTTATCTACTTGCATTTTGAAGTGCTTTCATACTGCTAGGTGGGCAGGAGCAGGGACCGAGCAACGGGAGCTCACCCGATCGTGGGGCCTCGAACCGGCCACCTTATGATCGGCAAGTCCTAGGCTCTGTGGTTTAGACCACAGAGCACAAAAGTGGGAGGTGCTATTGAAAGTGGATGGCGAGATATATGAAGGTGTGTGGTATTATTATTATTATTAGTTGGGCAGGAAGGAGAAAGAAGAGAAAAGGAAGGGGATGGGGGATGAAAAGAGTAGGGATTTTATGAGAAAGAAAGAAAGAAAGAAAGAAAGAAAGAAAGAAAGAAAGAAAGATAGATGGATGTTGAGGTGGTGGTATCTGAAAGTTTTGTGTGTGTGTGTGTGTGTGTGTGTGTGTGTGTAAAAATAAAAAGTATATAAAAAGTGTATATAAAAGGGGGAGAGGAAAAAAACCCTGTCATTTCCCCTCTATTTAATTTAAAAAATGAGAAATAAAAAATATATAAAGAGGAGGAAGTTAGGGTGGAAGCTGCAGTCCCAGGAAGTGGCCTTTGTTGGTTCAGGGCCCCTTTACCGGTGCTGCCATTTTAATTCTTGAGCGTTTAAAAAATAAAATAAAATAAAATAAATGTATTAAAATACTTTTTTAAATTTAGAAAATAACTTTTTTGTATCCTGTGTCCATTTCCAATCACCAGCGGCACCCCTCTGCTGGCAGGGGGGACTTGCACTGTGCCCATCTTCTCCTGGGCGATCCTTTTTGTGTGGCTCCCTGACAGGCCCTGGCCTGCTTCCCTCGCACCAGTCACCAGATAGGTCGATCCCTCGTCAGGGGTTGGGGTTCCACACAGCCTTCTCAACCTTTGCGTCATCTGGGCAGCCAGGACTTCCGGACACACTGCCCAGGCTTGCACCCCAGAGAGGTCACTTTGGTGCTACTAATGCAGCAGTTTGACTTCATCGCTGGAGGCACACTCCATTGTCTCTCGAACAGGCGGATGCTAACAACAAGTCTCGCAAGTACAGCGGCCCCATTGTCAAGTGTTTCGTTCTCAGCACTTTTGTCAGGGTTTGCTGGCCTGTGCTTTCATCATCTTTTTCTTTTTAAAAAAGTTGTATGATGTCATGCTTAAACATCCGTATGTACCGTTTTTTTCCACTGCTACTGCTATCATTTTACTAAATGGCCATGTATACAGTAAAATAGAAACATTATGAGATCATGTTCTTACCGTCATTTGTTGGGCAGCTCAGACACAGAAGCCGAAAAGAGACCAATGATTTGGCCAAAGCCAAGCACATTCAGCCTCAATGCTACACTCAACAGCAATCCCTTAACTCTACAGAAAACAGTGAACAGCCCATCTCCTCACCCATGTTAGATATTCCGCAAGGACCAGGCAGGCTTTCTCCCAGGTAGACACCTGTTTGCTAATACAAGGAACATTATTGATATTTTGGAACTTTTGCAAACAGATATAAATACAAAAGCAGTGTTAATTTTTATAGATGCGGAGAAGGCCTTTGACAATATCTCCTGGAAATTTATGAAGGGAAATTTAAAAGAAATGGGAGTGGGACGGGGTTTTGAGAATGGGATTGATGCAATATATTCAGAACAAAAGGCTAAACTGATAGTCAACAATGTGGTTACAGAAGAGTTTAAAATCGAAAAAGGAACACGACAAGGCTGCCCTATTTCCCCTTTGCTATTTATTTCGGTTCTGGAGGTGCTCTTGAATATGATTAGAGGGGACCGGTTGGTGGAAGGAATTCAGGTCGGAGCGAAACAATATAAACTTAAAGCTTTTGCAGATGACCTAATTCTGACCCTGCAGGAGCCAGAATCTAGTACGAAAAGAGCATTACAATTGATTCAAGACTTTGGTCGGGTGGCGGGATTTAAATTAAACAAACAGAAAACCAAGGTATTGGAAAAAAAATTGACAGATACAGAGTCAGAACGGTTTCAGAGAGAGACAGAATTAAATGTGGTTAAAAAAGTAAAGTACCTAGGGGTAAACATAACAGCAAAAAATCTGAGTCTATTTAAGGACAACTATGAAAAATGTTGGTCAGAAATCAAGAGAGACTTAGATAGTTGGACAAAATTGAAACTTTCCTTGTTAGGCCGAATTGCTGCTATCAAGATGAATGTATTGCCAAAAATGTTGTTTTTGTTCCAAACACTACAGATTGTGGACAAGACGGAGTGCTTCCGGAAGTGGCAGAGAGACATCTCTAAGTTTGTCTGGCAGGGCAAAAAGCCCAGAATCAAGTTTAAGATATTAACTGATGCGAAAGAAAGAGGGGGCTTTGCCCTGCCAGACCTAAAGTTGTATTATGAGGCCGCAGCTTTCTGCTGGCTAAAAGATTGGCTACTTCTTGAAGACACTGATGTACTGGATCTGGAAGGTTTTAACAATGCTTTTGGTTGGCATGCATACTTATGGTATGACAAGGTTAAGATCAATAAGGCCTTTAAGAACCATATTGTCAGAAAAGCAGTGTTTAATGTCTGGACAAAATATAAAGACTTATTGGAAAACAAAACTCCAAGGTGGCTTTCACCTCTGGAAGCTAAGGCCCGAAAAAGACCCAATATGGAGGCCAAATGGCCAAAATATTGGGAAATACTAGAAAAAGATGGAGACAACTGGAAATTGCAGAGTTTGGAGAAAATGAAGGATAAAGTGCGAGACTGGTTACATTACGCTCAGATTAAAGAAGTTTTTAAAAATGACAAAAAGTTAGGATTCCAGGTGGAGAAATCGAAATTGGAAACAGAACTGTTAGAACCTAAGACTAAGGTACTTTCAAGAATGTATAACTTGCTGTTAAAATGGAATACACAAGATGAAATGGTTAAATCGGCTATGATAAAGTGGGCACAGGATATTGGGCATAATATTATGTTTGAGGACTGGGAAAGGTTGTGGACCACTGGGTTGAACTTCACCGCATGTAATGCTCTGAAGGAAAATGTAATGAAAATGATGTATAGGTGGTACATGACCCCAGCTAAACTTGCCAAAATATATCATTCGTCTGACAATAAATGTTGGAAATGTAAGGAAAATGAAGGAACATTCTTTCATCTCTGGTGGAGGCCTTCTGGGAAATGATATATAATGAGTTGAAAAAGGTATTTAAGTATACCTTCACTAAGAAACCAGAGGCCTTCCTTCTGGGTATTGTCGGCCAGAAGGTGTTAAAGAAGGACCGAACATTTTTTCTGTACGCAACAACGGCAGCAAGGATACTCATCGCTAAGCATTGGAAGACTCAAGATCTACCCACACTGGAAGAATGGCAGATGCAACTGATAGACTACATGGAACTGGCTGAGATGACCGGCAGAATCCGAGACCTGGGAGAGGAGAAGGTTGAAGAAGACTGGAAGAAATTTAAGATTTATTTACAAAAATATTGTAATTTGGTTGAATGTTAAGAAGAATGCTAGATCATAAATAATTGAGCACCACTAAATTAGATGGAATTAGGATGATAAGCGAGACTGAGGAAAATATAAAACTTTTGGAGATTTATTATATTATACTTAAAAGAGCGGGACATAAAAACGCAAACAAGATGATAAATTGCTGGTAAAAATCTATACTGATGTAAGTGGGAGCGGGAGACGTGAGGGAGTCCAAAGAAGTTATGAAACTATGTTATGATATATGTTATATTGTTTATTATTTTTGCATTTGTACTTAAAATTTGTAATAAATATTTTATATATATAAAAAATAGAAATTCCGCGGGTGCCAGGTGCATTTTGCTACTGGTGCAAATCCAGTTGTGACTACATGGAGATTTCTGGGCGCCAACTTGGAGACTGACATCTCCACTGAGCCAGCTGACTCGTGAGCAGTCCTCTATCATCACATCAAGGAAAGTAAGTGCAGGGCTGAGTACAGATATATTTGATGGCAGCTGTCTAGTCCCCTCTCCAAACCCCAGTAATAGGCTGTGTATGTAGCCACGAAAAGATGGTCATAAGCATTAATTAACTGACAATATAATGGAATGACCATGCAACCCACTGCAGAGGCAGAATAACATCCATTTTCAAAAACCCAAAGTGCAACTTCTAACCATACAAATAAAAACAAAACATGGAGGAATAAATAGGAGGTAAATGTACTTTTGAAGACAAGAGTGCCTGGTGTGCTCTGGTCCATGGGGTCACGAAGAGTCGGACACGACTAAACAACTAAACAACAACAACAAATGTACTTTTGTAAAATACAGTGGTACCTCGGGTTACATACGCTTCAGGTTACAGACTCCACTAACCCATAAATAGTACCTTGGGTTAAGAACTTTGCTTCAGGATGAGAACAGAAATCGTGCTTAATCGTGGAAGCAGGAGGCCCCATTAGCTAAAGTGGTGCTTCAGGTTAAGAACAGTTTCAGGTTAAGAACGGACCTCCGGAACGAATTAAGTACTTAACCCGAGGTACCACTGTATTCGAATTATGGATCAGTATGAAGATATACATACTTTCCTTGAGAATTCAAACAAACTACCCCATCGAAAAATTGAAGGATGGCACATGAGCAGTGATGCACAACTCTCATAGGCCTAAAGGGATTTGTTATGAATCAGTTCCTTAGTAAGATGACACACACCTCTTTGGGATTAAAGAAGCACATTGGTGTGGATGGAGGAAGTGATTCTGCAGCAGGAAGCACTTACACATGACACATGGGCTTATGAAGTCAATAACAACCACTGTAAAAAGCATTAGGGGTGACAGAGTTGCACTTTAAAAAATTGAAGAAGGAATTGTTGTAGCCAGCTTTTAGCTCTAAAAATTCATCCTCCTTCCACTCCCACATGCAAGCTGCTTTGCAGCTAAAATCTGGGAACTAAATGCAACACTGTTTCCCAGCTTATGAGCCTAAGATACACAATACAGGGTCAATATTTGTAACCTTGAAGTAATGTTTGCACACCTAAGAGATAACCACAAAGGCAGCCCTTTATCAGTTGTGCATAGCTTGGCTTCTTCTAGGCCACATTCTTTCAAAATTCCTGACACCTTCTCCTAAACCCAGGGCTCAACTTTCCTGTCTCTTTGTTAACAAGGGGAAAACTGCCTCCTGGTGCAATTAGTGCAATGCAAACAGCAGCAAAATGGATGGGACAACTGCTTATCCCAGGCTGTATACAACACAGCTCTAAGCCGGTGGTGCTCAGCAGGTTTCATCATTGCACAACTGAACGCCCCCCCCCTTTCTTTCCCCCATGAAGTTCCTAAATCTGTTCTGAGAGTCTCCCTCAGCCCTCTGGAGCAGATTTGGGGATGACGGGGGCACACACAGGGTGTGATGAGCAAAGTCCCATTGTGCCATCCCTTTTATTTTGCTCAATGCCCATTTGTTACTGGGCATATAAATATTTTTAATTAAGTGCTCATCCACAAGTCCATTTGCCCTGCCACCTTCCCCCGGGAAAACCTGTGGTTTACAGCTGAATTGGAAGAAATGGCAGACTTAGAGGTAAAGAGCAAGCTTTCCAGGGGAAAGCTGCAAGGCAAATGCAAAACCACTTGGACCCGTGCCTAGAAATAGAGGACAAGCAGGAAACGGCTCAGAGCCGTGCTTTCTAAGCAGGGGGCACTTCGGGACATCCAGAAGTCTGAACAAGCAATAAGTAAATGTATGGACTGATGGTTCTGGGAACTGGAAAGAGATTTTTTTTTTAAACAGTCCCATTATAATCTTTGGCAAAACTGTGGGCTTATTAGACCTTACTCCTTCCTTCTTTTCTTTTTTTTATCATGCTTGGTTACTTCTGAGCAGCAAGATGTTAATGTCAGACAAGTAAAAAATAGTAGCTACTTTGCTATAAAATTCAACACATGTATGAGAAAAGTCTCCCAAAAACTAATAGTACACAGAAACATCTGTCAACAGACCTTCCAATGATTTTGTTGGCAAATCTACCGTATTGACCTGAATATAAGCTTCACCTTTCCCCCAAATTCCGACCGTGAAAAGCTAAAGTGCGGCTTATATTCATGACCTTAAGGTATGCAGCCAGGAGTGCGGGGCAAACAGCGCCAGGAGCATGGCACAGCGGTGCCCACCCTGTGCATAGTCCCCCGTCCTCTCCCACAAGGCCGGGGAGGGAGAGAGCGAGGAAGGGGAAAGGCCACCAGCAACGCAGCGCGAGCCCCCCCCCCCCCATATGTGTGGGATGTGAAACACATAGTACAAGATTCCTAGAGTGGACATGCTAGAGAATGCTCTGTATCACTCAGGAGATACAAAGCACCCACAAACTCATTATGTTTACTGGGAAGTCTCAAGTAGTATGTTTAGGTTTACAATCTCAAAGTATTTTTAATCACCACATACCTCTCTCCAATGTTATGACAGAAACTAACGAGGCAGATGAGAATAGTTGTCATAGATAATTTGTAATTATGTTGACCGACTTAATTAAAGCTGTCTTAGCCATTTGAAAGTGGAAAGAGGAAGTGCTTTGATAGAGTGAGCAGTTTCCTTGTGACTTCAGGAATGTCCATCTGCATCCTGTACTGAAACAGTCTTTTGCAATCTTTTAAAGCAGCACATTATTTTAATAAAACAAAAAATACTTGCATGATCTGCTACCATTAAAGGGGCTCCTGTATTATAGACTCACAGAGCTGGGAGGGATTCTGAGGGTTATCTAATCCAACCTTCTGCAATGCAGGAATATCAGCTAAAACATACCTGAGAGATGGCCATCCAACCTCTGCTTAAAAACCTCCAAGGAAGGAGAACCCACCGTTTCCTAAGCTCTTACTGTCAGAAAGGTCTTCCTGGTGTTTAGTCAGAATCCATTGATTCAGGTCCACAGCAGCAGAAAACAAGTTTGCTTCATCTTCCATGTGACAGCCCTTTAGATATTTGAAGATGGCTATCACATCTCCTCTCAGTCTGCTCTTAACCAGGCTAAACATACCTCAACCATTCCTTATAAGGCTTGGTTTCCAGACCCTGGTTCATCTTGGCCACCCTCATCTGCACACATTCTAGCTTGTCATTATCCTTCTTAAACTATGTCACCCAGAACTGGACACAGGACTCCAGGTGTGATGTGGCCAATGCACATAGAGCAGGACAATAGACCAGATGTTGATGCAGCCTAGAAGAGCATTAGCTTATTTTGCAGCTGCATCACATTCTTGACTCTTATGAAGTTTGTGGTCTACTAGGACCCCTAGATCATTTACACATGTTCTACTGGCAAGCCAGGTGTTCCCCATCTTATATTTGTGCATCTGGTTCGTCCTGCCTAAGTGAAATTCATGTTGTTAGTTTGGCCCCAGTTCTCCAATACGTTAAGGTCAATGCCAAGTGGCATTGGCTGCTCCTCCCAGTTTTGTATCATTTGCAAATTTGCTGAGCATCCCCTTGATTCCTTCATCCAAACCATTTATAGACATTGAACAATAACAGGCCCAGGACAGAACCCTGTGGCACCTAACTTGTCACTTTTGTCCAAGAAGATGAGGATCTATTAGTGAGCACACTTTGGATTCTATCAGGCAAACGGCTACAAATCCACCTAACAGTTACCTTGTCCAGTCCACATTCTACCAACTTCTCCACAAGAATATCATAGGGGACTATGTCAAAAACCTTACTGAAATCTGGATGCACTTCATCCATAGCATTTATCTGATTCATCAAGCTTGCAACTCTATCAACAAGAAAAGAGAAAAGAGATTCATCTGGTGCTCACATAACAACCATTTAATTATTTGCTGTAGGATTCATATTTTATTTTGGGATTTTGTTTTTATTATTTTCTCTCTCTCTTTTCGTTACATATTGGAAATCAAAAAAACTATTTTTAAAAATACACTACGTCCACTGATCCACCAAGTTTGTAACTCTATCAAAAAAAGAAATGAGATTCGTCTGGCATGACCCATGCAGGGTCTTCGTAATCACAGTGCTTTACAAAATCAAAAACAAAATACTAAAGCATTCTACACACACTCTTGACACTCAATTGTCAACATCTGCCGCAGTGGATTTCCCACCTAGAAACTTATTCAAAAGCACTATACCCTGCTTGGTTTCCCCACCTATTGGATAGGATGTTTTAATGTATTTTCCCCCTTCTACACTGCCTTGGTTTTAATGTGTGTATGTGGGATCTTTTTGTTTGTTTGGTTATAAATCACTTTGGATTGCAACTTACAAATTAAATCAATAAAAAAAATAATGATCAAAAATCATTTCAGTTTTAGTGGAGCAATGGAGACAAGTTTTTCCTACTGTCTGGGGACAGGCAATTTGTGGTAATATCACAAATTTTATGGTCTATTTTTAGTACAGTGGTACCTCAGGTTACATACGCTTCAGGTTACATATGCTTCAGGTTACATACGCTTCAGGTTACAGACTCCGCTAACCCAGAAATAGTGCCTCAGGTTAAGAACTTTGCTTCAGGATGAGAACAGAAATCGTGCTCCAGTGGTGCGGCGGCAGCAGGAGGCCCCATTAGCTAAAGTGGTAAAAAGGTAAAGGTACCCCTGCCTGGACGGGCCAGTCTCACTTAAGAGGCCGGGGGCCAGCGCTGTCCGGAGACACTTCCATGTCATGTGGCCAGCGTGACAAAGCTGCATCTGGTGAGCCAGCGCAGCACACAGAAATGCTGTTTACCTTCCCGCCAGTAAGCGGTCCCTATTTATCTACTTGCACCTGGGGGTGCTTTCAAACTGCTAGGTTGGCAGGCGCTGGGACCGAGCAACGGGAGCGCACCCCGCCGCGGGGATTCGAACCACCGACCTTTCGATCGGCAAGCCCTAGGCGCTGAGGCTTTTACCCACAGCGCCACCCGCGTCCCTAAAGTGGTACCTCAGCTTAAAAACAGCTTCAGGTTAAGAACGGACCTCCAGAACAAATTAAGTACTTAACCCAAGGTACCACTGTATATCTAAAATCGTTTGCTTTTAAGGGGCCACCCCACATTTTATTCAAAAACTTGCTTTGCACAGATAACTACCATAGTTATCAAAATTTCCAAAACTAGGGAGTTCATGGTTTGGCTTTTGAAAAACTGGGGGTCCTCAGTAATTAGCTAATTGGGAACCACTGGTCTAAATCACTGAGCTTCTTGGGTTTGCCAATCAGAAAGTTGGCGGTTCGAATCCGCACAACGGCGTAAGCTCCTGTTGCTTTGTCCCAGTTTCTGCCAACCTAGCAGTTTGAAAGCATACCAATACAAACAGATAAATAGGTACTGCTGTGGTGGGAAGGTAAATGGCATTTCTGTGTGCTCTGGCACTTGTCTCTGTGTCCCATTACGCCTGAAGTGGTTTAGTCCTGCTGGCCACATGAACCGGAAAGCTGTCTGTGGACAAACGCCAGCTCCTTCAACCTGAAAAGCAAGATCAGCACCGCCTTGGACTGAACTTAACTGGACAAGAGCCCATTACCTTATCTAAGTGCTTCTTAACCAACCAGTTAAGTTCTACTTAATGGTTCTTCTTTAGGAACAGCAGCCATGATTTTAGAAGATCAAGGAAGTCTAAAGTATGGGTGTTTTCATTCATTTTTGGCCATTTTTACACATTATTGTCAACTGCCAAATTACATGTCCTCATTGGGCATGCTGTAGGCTGTGAGGAAGAAGCCACAACTCCTTTGTAGGGAAGAGTTTCAGGATGAGGAGGCAACAGACCTCCAACAACACTGGATAGTATAGACTGAGGGGTGGGAATCAAAGCCAGGGTTGGGGCTGGAGCAGCTAGTGTCATGAAGGCATCTAAATGATGCTAGGTCACACCCTTTTTAATAAAGAAACTTAGTATAAGCCACACTTTAACAAAAGGGAGCAGGCAGGCAATCATGAATAGATTGTTTCTGACAAAGAGCAATTGATTTAAGAGGGAAGGTCAAGTTTTCTTCTACAAATATACAATGAGAACAGAGTGCTTTTAGCTCTTCCAGGAATGAATTCTCTTAGACTGCCATGCCAGAAATATATCACTACATTTATAAAATATAGTTTTACCTTTACATAAAGGTAAAGGGACCCCTGACCATTAGGTCCAGTTGTGGCCGACTCTGGGGTTGTGGTGCTCATCTCGCTTTATTGGCTGAGGGAGAAGGCGTACAGCTTCTGGTTCATGTGGCCACCATGACTTATTCGCTTCTGGCGAAGCAGAGCAGCACATGGAAACACCGTTTGCCTTCCCGCTGAAGAGGTACCTATTTATCTACTTGCACTTTGAGGTGCTTTCAAACTGCTAGGTTGGCAGGAGCAGGGACCGAGCAACGGGAGCTCACCCTGTCGCAGGGATTCGAACCACCGACCTTCTGATTGGCAAGTCCTAGGCTCTGTGGTTTAACCCACAGCGCCACCCGCGTCATACAAAGCTGCTATTTGCTAGAAAGCCAATCAGATAGTTTTGTTTTCTTTAAAAGGGGGCATGTTCTTTTATCTGTCATGCAATGTGATGCATGCACTGTGCAGCACTGAGGACCCACTAGCATTGCTGCCAAATCACCTGGCCCCATAGAGCGGGATGTGCTGTTACCAAAAGGAAGTGAAAGCATTGCATCCCCACGATTGCTTGGGTACATGCATAGTGCACCTATTGGTTCACTGAGCAAGTATGATGGGAAGCAGCAGTGTATGCCTGCCATAGGCAGCATGAAGGCAAGAGTTTGGGCAGAATGGAGGGAGTAGGTGAGCAGGATGAAGATCGCTTGCAAGAAATCCCAGTACACAGTTTCAGGTATCTGAAGTGGTCTGCAGAATAGTACATGCAAACTATGAAGTGGGTGAAAAGAGTTGGGAAAGCAACTTATTCTACAAGACATCTCCCTCTCCTCAACTTCAAGCATGCAAGGCTTTAGTTGTGTACATATGTATGTGCGCACATCAGCTAATTCACACTGAGATGATAAATGTGTACTTGGTTGCATTGCTTCAGACAGTGGATGGAGCTGATATGATCTGACTGCTCCTTCTTGTGAAAAGTAGTAATAATAATAAAAATTAAAATCCCTGCATATAAAACAAACTATTAAGTCAGGGAAAAGCGTAGCCTTCATTTAAGCTGACTGAGGCTTGTGGTCCACTGAGACGGAAATGAGGTCAGGCTTTTGGCAGCCTTAAAATACCCCAAGGAAATCTTGGAGGCTCTGTGTATTGCGCACTTTGGGAAAACATTGAGATCTGATAACATGTGAATGGTTCAGAAGCTGGAGCATTTTGTGCTTCTGCGCTTTCTAAATATTTCAGCAATAATGTTAGTCTAATTTAGATGAAAGAACTGGGAGAACAGCTGAAAGGTATGTCTGGGTGATATATTGATATATTGTCCAAAACTGGTTTAAAGACCACATCGTGAAAACCCTCTCAAAATGAATGAGCTGGCAATATATTGTGAGTCATGTGTTTGTGCGCGCGCTATGCAAAAATAATGATACTGGAAAACACCAGGAAGTCAGCTGGAGTTTCTGCGTCTTCCTGGGTCGAATGAGCAGGCGCTCTTTCCTCCCTTCTCTCTCTTGTGTGCATGCGTGTGCCTGAAAGCAGTCAAAGAAAGCATGGTTTTGTGAAGCTAACTGATGCTGAAGTTTAAGGAAGCACACCCCCCCCCCCCGCTCTGGCTCACGTGCGCCAGCATGGGGGCTTGCTCAGCTGTAGGACTGGGAGTTGTATCTCGGCTGCTTCTTCCTCCTCACCTTACTTCCTCCTTATTTCAGACATTGTGATTTATCAGTACTGTATATCATGATATTCAGCTGGTGATATATCACAATGTTGAAAGCCAGACATCGCCCAGCCCTACTGCAGGGGCTCTACAGGGTTTCAGACAGAGGTCCCTCTCAGCCCTACCTTGGAAAATGAACCCAGAGCCATTTGTATGCATGGTATGTGCTCTCTCTCTGAACTATGGTTCTTCCCAAGTCCCTCATAGTAAATGAAGAAAAATAATGTGAAAACAGCCTGAAAGCAGAGTAAAGAGCTGTTCATAACATAATCTTTTATCAGACCGGCTCCCCATCACTGCACTCTGCTAGCAGCTCTCTATGCCGGGCAGTAACATCTTGCCGTAAAGGTCAGTTAACCGCAATCCACTGTTGAGTTACTTATTTTAGAAGCAACTGAGGTGAACATTTCATAAAAGACTATGGTGTGGTGATGGGGAGAAATAGGAAAACTTTTTATGTTTAAGTAAGACCTCTGGGTATAGGGCGGTGTATAAACTCAATAAATAATAATAATAATACTCAGATATGTAGTTATGTATATTAATTTCAAAATAGTTCAGTTTAGCTATATTTCATACATATTTCATATATTTCACATATTTCATATATTTCACATCTGTTTGATTTCACTGGTATTTTCTTATGAATATTTTATACTGTTCTATTTAATCAGCTGATTAAGCAATATACCACCTTTGTTTAATAAAAAAAGGGGTTGTATCCATAACCACATGGGCAGCATTCCACTTGCAAAGCAAGGTTTCTCCTTTCTCACCCCCCCACCCCGCAATCTGCTCTGAGGGTCCCCCAAATCTCTGGAGCAGAATTTGAGGATGCAGGCAGAGCCTGCAGGGGAGATGAAGGGGAAGCTCTGTTGCACACTTAGAAATCTGTAGCGGTGCTGCAGACAACCCAAGGTGTTTATTCATTTCCCTGATGGATTTGTACCATCAGAAAGAGGCAAAAGTCTCTAGACATGGCGCTGCTGAAAATAATATAAAAGGCTAAAACACATTTTTTGGACTTTGTTTGGAAATCAAACCATCTGGCTCATCTCAAGGCCAGCTCTGAGGTTAATATTTGTGTCTCCTGGAGTGATTCTTGGTGACTGTATATATGTGAAGAAAGGTCTGGCAACTGACTGAAGTGTTTTCAGACAGTTAAAACATCATTTTAAAAGCAATGGTTATATCTAACAGCTGTATTACTAAAACAATTTGCAGTAAAATAATACAATATGAAACTCCATTTCTGCTTCAAACATTCATTTAAGATGACCTACTTTTCTACTCTGCCATTTTAGCTGGTACTCTGCTGGGCACCAAATTTCAAATACACTAGTTTGTTAACATTTGAAGAAGCCAGGAATTATTATCCCTTTTTTAAAAAAAATTCCAAATGTATAAACTGCTCTACATTCAAAAAATACCTGAGTGGTGTACAAAACTAGAACAAAAAACCATAAAACATTGTTAAAAACAGGAAACTAATGATAATTAAAAGTTGCAGGAATAAAATGGCCTAATTCGGGAAGGCTTTAGAATAAAGAAAAGTTTTCAACCAAACCTTGCTGAAAGACAGTATGACAATACGTCATCATACACTCACTTTACTTGGCACAGGAGAAGGCAAAGAATAATAATAATAATAATAATAATAATAATAATAATAATAATAATAATAATTTATTATTTATACCCCGCCCATCTGGCTGGGCTTCCCCAGCCACTCTGGGCGGCTTCCATAAAAACAAAAAATACAGTAAAATCACACGTTAAAAACTTCCCTGAACAGGGCTGCCTTAAGATGTCTTCTGAATGTCAGGTAGTTGTTTATTGCTTTGACATCTGCTGGAAGGGCGTTCCACAGGGTGGGCGCCACTACCGAGAAGGCCCTCTGCTTGGTTCCCTGTAGCTTTGCTTCTCGCAATGAGGGAACCGCCAGAAGGCCCTCGGCGCTGGACCTCAGCGTCCGGGCAGAATGATGGGGGTGGAGATGCTCCTTCAGGTATACTGGACCGAGGCCATTTAGGGCTTTAAAGGTCAGCACCAACACTTTGAATTGTGCTCGGAAACATACTGGGAGCCAGTGTAGATCTTTCAAGACCGGTGTTATATGGTCTCGGCGGCCGCTCCCAGTCACCAGTCTAGCTGCCGCATTCTGGATTAGTTGTAGTTTCCGAGTCACCTTCAAAGGTAGCCCCACGTAGAGTGCATTGCAGTAGTCCAAGCGGGAGATAACCAGAGCATGCACCACTCTGGCGAGACAGTCCGCAGGCAGATAGGGTCTCAGCCTACGTACCAGATGGAGCTGGTAAACAGCTGCCCTGGACACAGATTTGACCTGTGCCTCCATGGACAGCTGTGAGTCCAAAATGACTCCCAGGCTGCGCACCTGGTCCTTCAGGGGCACAGTTACCCCATTCAGGACCAGGGAATCCTCCACACCTGCCGGCCTCCTGTCCCCCAGAAACAGTACTTCTGACTTGTCAGGATTCAACCTCAATCTGTTAGCCGCCATCCATCCAATTAAGGGCTTACTCTTCACACTATCAACAAAAGCAGCACAGCCAAAATCACCAGCCATATCTGCACAAAGTAGGCCTCCAACACCAGCATTAAATGGCTGCTGGAATGAGGACACATGCTCACATTAGCACCTTGCATTCCCTGAAAAGTTTTATTCCAGGCTGAAAGCAGGCATCCACTGCAACTCCCGCCATTTGTGTGTGGATTAGGCACAGGAGCAGTGCAAGCTGGAGTAAGGTAAAGATAAAGGGACCCCTGACCATTAGGTCCAGTCGTCACCGACTCTGGGGTTGCGGTGCTCATCTTGCTCTATAGGCCGAGAGAGTCGGTGTACAGCTTCCGGGTCATGTGGCCAGCAGGACTAAGCCGCTTCTGGCGAACCAGAGCAGCGCACGGAAATGCCGTTTACCTTCCCGCCGGAGAGGTACCTATTTATCTACTGGATGGATGTGCACAGTGGAATTATGCAAAAACTTCTGGCTCTCCAAATATTGTCTGAAAAATAATGATTGGTGCAGTATAGGGGCTTAGAGTAGGGACATCTCAAGTTGGCTATGAACCCTGCAATTTTAGATCTGAAGATATGAGGGTAAGAGCAACATGTTCAAAAAGACCTTTTCAAGCATGGAGGACCTGACTATTAGCCACACTCACTAGCCTGAGTTGGAGTTCAACAACATCTAAAGGACCATAGGTTCACCACCCCTGTTCAAGAGTGCCCTTCCTACAATATAACATAGGGATTTGGGAAGAGGGGTCCCAAAGAAACTTATTGCTCGGTAAAGACTTATTTGAATTCTTCATAAGTAATTTTTCATAAGCAATTGTAAAGGAATTTGCTGCTCCATAATGGCAACTGGTTAATGTGGCTTGACATCAGACAAACTGATGGGCCTATCAAGGGGTATGATGTTGCATGATGTTCGCAAGTTCCCAAGTATGTGTATAGCAACTGCTTTAGATAGTAAATGGCAAGAGTGGCTGGCTGTTTTCGAGTCCAGTTTGTGGGCTTCACAGGGTCACCTGTTTGGCCATTACTGGGCCTGGACGCGAAACTAAAGTTTATGTGAAGTAGATGGTACACTAAAAAACCCCAAGCTGTGTTAAGTATTAAAGTATTACTACTATTAGGCTCCTCATTCTTTGTGCAAACATTAAACAACAGACATCTAGTTAAAACCTTTCGATTTTGTCTCACCCTAAAATCTTTCCCTGCATTACTGGGGAACAGGTATTTTGAGGTTATTTGAAGCAAGCTTAGTACTGAAGGCATCACGACACCAGAAGCGAAGTTGGAACAAATAAGAAAATGAAATACCACAGTTTAACCTGTAAATAAATGCATGCAATTGTTTTTCTAGCTTTGACTTTTATTTTTGTGCCCAAGGTAAGATTGAAATGGTGAAATAAATTGAGGAGAAAATGGATTAGTCTGGTGTTTGTTCTATTGTCTGTTTGGAATGACTAAATCCATCCGCCACATAAGCTCTGTGCTTAAATCAGCAAGATCTGATGCATCTGCTCTGTTGTGGTTACTTGCAAATCTGAAGACTGGTGAAGGCAGCAAAACTGCTCCAAAACTTGCCACTCTGCATAATGAGAGATTGCTCACAGGCCATCAGTTGCTCAACTAAACTCACCCAGCTAAAGCACAATGCTCCTCCACATACATAGTCATTAGCATATGAAAAAGTTGTCATTTTAACAATCCACCAAAACCAACATAGTTTAAACCACACCCTTGCGGGAAGCAGCAAAAGTCCAAACAAACACAAGAAAAAACTGGTATTTCTTTGTGAATTGTAAAAAGAGCATGCTGCTAAAAAGCAAGGTTAAAAGTTTTAGAGCACTGCAAAATCTTTGATATGCAGTATAGTATCATATAAAGCCACTAGACTATCTTGAGTTTTGGGAGAAAAAATAATCACAGGATGTTGTTTCATTGGCAACATATCCCCTTTACACTGGATCTACAATGAGTCATACTTATGGAAATAGCTACTCGATTCAGGGCATGCCAAAGTTTCAGTGCAAAAACACTTAACTACTTTCTTTGGGAATGGTTATCAGCTAGCACTGAATACAAATTCCTATGCTGGATACCCAACAGCATATGAGAACAGCAAGTCAATGGGGAGGAAAGCAGTTCGATGAAATGAGCTCACATGGAAAGTATTTTGCCTGAGGGAGGTACATCAGGAAAATAGCTTTCAGTGTTCTTGTTTTGGTTGTTTAAATACCTATAACACCGAAGGCACATAAAGATGGGCAGAAACAATATCTTAAGGAACTAACCTGCATTTTCATACCACATCCCCTCTATCTTTCTAAAATGCTTATATATGCAACACAGAGCAAACAGGATTTGAGGAAACCCTCTTCTCTCTTCCGTATGAATCTTAGACTTGCATAAGAAATGGTCCCGTTTAAGTTCTGGAACTGAGCGCCAGGTGCCCTTGACAAGAAGAAAGTGAGGGGAGAGCCTTTTGTTCAGTGATGGCACCCAATCTGTAGAATGCCATTCCCCCACAAGTAAAAGAGGCCCAAACCCTTTCACCATTCAGTAGACAAAATTAAAACCATTAAATACTTTGGTGAATAAATAGCTTACGCTTTGAAATTTTATGGTATTGCTTAAATTTCCCTCTGCATTAAGTCTTTCTAGAAGATCTTAATTATTTATTGTTCTGCTGCTTTTACTGACTTGTTGATTTCTGTGCACTGCTGAAAAAAATTAAGTAGAAAAGCAGTTGGATGGACAGTGTATAAGTAAATGGTGGTGGTGAAGAAATATTTTAAATAAAATAATAATAATAATAATGTGTAATAAATAAATAATAATAATGTGTTGCTGTCCTGCAGTACAAAAGCAAGAACATAAGATGCTACATGGAAAACGGAAAGATATTAAATATCTCTGTTTAGAAGATGCTTGATTTTAAGTGACTGTTAGTAAGCCATGCAACCTCATCTCACACATGTTTGCACACACACAGGGTTGCAACTGTGCAGCACAATCCCATGTTCACTTGGAGATAAATCCTACTGTGTTCAGTGGGGCTTGCTTCCAGGTAAGTGTGCACAGGACTGCGGTCTTAATCCTTTAAGATCAAATGTCAGCTTCGAGTATATTGTATTTCTGGAAAAAAGCATATGCAAATGCAATGCTCTATTTTTCCCTCTGTCCCCTCGCCAAGTCTAGATTGCAAGTCTCTTGGGGCAGGGTCCTGACTTTTACTTAGGCTACCTTGTGATGGTGTTGTATGGAATAAATCATGTATTTCATGAAGTGCTTTTCTTCTAGAAGAAAAGGTGCTGGGATTTGCCATGAAGTTGTGACAGTAGGTGTCACATTTTTAACCAGTGCTTTTCTTTACGGGGGGGGGGGGGGATGGTGCCGGTACTGCATAATAATAACAACAACAATAATTTTATTATTTATACCCCACCCATCTGGCTGTGTTTCCTCAGCCACTCTGGGTGACTTACAGCTTATATAAAGACATAATAAAACACCAAACATTAAAAACTTCCTCATAAAGGGCTGCCTTCAGATGTCTTCTAAAAGTTGTGTAGTTCTTTATATCCTTGACACCTGAAGGCAAGACATTCCACAGAGAGGGCACCACTACTGAGAAGGCCCTCTAACTGGTTCACTTGAGTACCCCCAGAAAAAAAGCACTGGTTTCATGCAAACTTTCCTCCTGTAGGCTTTGTTTTGTTTTAAAGTATATGGGATTTTAACTAGGAGAAGCAACTGGAACTCTGACCATTAACAGAAGACCCGGACCTTTCCAACAAGTATGGAAACTGCAACTACAAGGACAGCATGTTTTCACTTTTGACAGGTGAGGAGAGGCAAACAGACCAGACACTTGCTTACCTATTTGGTCTTCTGGAATCAGGGACTCAATTGGAGGATCCAGTTCAGAGCTCTGAGACAAGTAGCTCTTGACTTGGGTCATAAACTGCCGAATAGTCTGAAGCATGTCTGTGCTGGAAACATGGCACTCCTTGTTCTCCTGTAGGAAGCTTACGTAATCCTGAACCAGGCACCCAAAATAGGTGCGCTTATCTCGAGACATCTCTGCTATTTTCTTGATCATCCTCTTCTCTGGGGTCATGAAGGAGCTGAAAACTCCGCTCACTTTCCGCAGCTGGGATTTAACAATTTTGGGAAGCACAAAGGAGCTAGTCCTTTTTTTTTTAGGCTTCAAGGGTGGTGCCATGCTCTCCTGGTCGCTTTCCCCCTCATACTCTTCCAGGCTGCTGTTAGTATCCCCATCGTAAGGAAAGAGCGGCATGCTCCGATCAAAGTCAAGCGAGTCAGAGGAGGATGTGGAGAGGCTCATGTCGCTTAGTCTCTGCCTGCCTCCATTCCACTGTACTTGTGACTCAGAGTGTGCAGCTAAGCTCTTTTTGCTCTCTGCAAAGTTCTGCTGAGGCGGGGCTCCACCTGGAATGTGAGCAGCTTCTGAGCCATGCACTGAGTTATGGCTCGGTCTAATTACAGCCGAGCTTTTTGCACTGCTCTCTGCTTCTAAAGAGAGCGCCTTCTTCTTCAGGCGAGGAGGTGGGACAGGAGCAGGCGTCTTCGGCAGCAAATCCAAGTTCCAGTTTTTGTTGTGGTCGGCAGTTTCTGGCAGACTTGCCTGGTTTATATTCCTGGACAGCTGAGGGCTTGCAACCAGGCTATGAATAGAAGGTGGGGGTGGCCGAGGCGGAGGGGAGCGAGCCCTCTCTGGGCAGTTCACCTCTTGAGTTCTTGGGCACTGTCTTTTCAAATTTCCACTGACATCCTGGCTATGCACTTTCAAGAAGAGAGGATTAATAAAACACAAGGCTCCATTGGTCTGGCTGCATTCCAGCTCCGAAGGCGTTCTGGTTCTTATAGAATGAACTCCATTTATGAGGCAGAGCTGCTGGGAGCCTTTATATATGCTGTCTGAAGGCAGAGGCTTCTGGGCGAGGGAAGGATTTCGCAGTCTGTTGTTAGCTGGAGAACTCCAAAAATCTGAAAGTAATTATTTGGTTAGTGTAAGAATGCCAATATTATATAGCAAGTGATCAGAACACTCTGCTCAACAACATTTGTGCTCAAGCAAATAGTTCTTTGACTTTCTGTAAAGGGCAGACCCAAGACATTTTGGGCACTGAGGTGGGAAATCCCAATGGCCCCTCCTTCTTCCCCTCTGCAACAGACATGTGCACACACAGCACAGATGACCTGGCAGCTCTCCTGTACCAGCCTCAGTTCACTTGAGCAGAGTCTCTGCAAAATAACTTTCTGCGAGTTCCTTGGTCAGTTTACCTCTTTGGCCCAAAGTTGCTGCCAAAGTTCACTACCTCACTTCACCTCATGACGGACCTGCCTATGTTTCCAAAAACTAAGTTTCTTAAAGTATATGGGGGGAGGGGGGCTTCTGAAGAAACACCCCTAAGTGCTTGGGCTTGAATATAACATGGCAGGTTATCTTCGCTTGTACCAATGATGGCAGCACTACTAAGAAGCAGCCTTCTACGCAGAACTTCTCCCCTGTTGGTGAATTAATTCAGACATCACTCCAAAGCACTCCAAATGAGCAGGCAGCCCCTGGCTTAGAGCTGCATGTCTGCTTTCATTTCTAGATGCAGGGGCCTCAAGAAGCAAAAAACAGCTGTTCCTATGGTTTGTCAGTTTACACCACCTGATTTGCTTCCTTAATATGAATTGAGATTGTGGCTTTAAATTATGCTGTGGGTTAAATTCCCAAACTTTCGTTTGATCTGTCTGTCCATAAAGAGCAAATAAGGTGGGATGGTAAAGGATCTGCAATTAGCTCTCCCATAGATTTCCCCCGTCAAAAGTAAAAGCAGCCACAACAGCCCCCCCCCCTCCCAATCAGACAAGAGGTCTGGCCTTGGGGAAGGAAGCTCAATACCATTTTCTAATCTGAATTATTTCTTTCTTCCCAAAGATGTCTGCCTCAGGGGGGATAACATACAGAAACTTGCTTGGCACCTGTGATATGTTGGTATCTCACAGGGCGAACAACATCTTGGGGTGTGCTTAGGTGCACATTCAAATTGCAAAAATAGCACAGCACGGGAAGGGCTAAACTGCCCCCCCCCCGCCATGTTGCAGTTCTATTCAGATCTTGCTACAGGGCTGATTTTACCCATTTTTGTGGGGGGAGGGGAACCCGCAAGAGAGCCAAACCATAAATTCTGCAGTCCCACCTCAGTCTGGCCACTAATCTCAAAAGAAATTTATTGTTACAAGTCATACAACTTTTCCATCAAAATTGCTTTGTTAATCCATCTTGCCCCAGAGGGATTTTGACCCTTTATATGGAAGACTCTTTTGAAAAGGCTCCACACATAACTGGAAAGAAATGGAATGGAGGCTCTTTTCTTATCAGTTCCTCAGCCTGGACCAATCATATCCTCAAATTGCATTGCGAAGGTACACATGTGAGTGAGCCAAGATATATGAAAAAGGCATTAAAAGTGTACATATGCTGAATGAAACCACATGTCTTAGTTACATAAACAGAACACATTCCTAGGTGTTGTAACTTACTCAAGTACTGGTCCAACTAAAATCATGGGAGCTATACAGTATTTGCATCAGAGTTATGAACCTCTTTGGAAAATTATAATCTCTCTTTGGGAAGGGGCAATCGCTCTGTGGCAGAATGGCCAAGTTAAGGCTCCAGCATCAGGTAGCTGGGAAATATAGTAATTCAGGCTGCCAGTCAGAAGGGATGCTGAGCTGGCAGTTTCAAAAGGAATCCCATATTTCAGTTTATGGCATTCAAAAATGGCTCCAATTTTCGGAGGGCTACATACATTAAGCATAATCCTGTGGAATAGGATAAATATCACATCTAGTTCTGTTTATCCCTTTCCTCATAGTGGTCAACTATATGCCTTTGGGGAAACCCACAAGCAAGGCGTGAAAGCAGTAACGTGCTCTCCTGCAAATGCCATCCAGAAACACAGAATTATTCTATTTAGGTCCAGTGGCTAATAGCAGGTGACAGTTCTACTTTCCATGAATTTATCTAAGCCCCTTAGCCATCACCACAAAAATTCAATCATACTGTATATATTGCACAGAGAACTCCATTTCTGTCAGACTCAGGAACATCAGTGCCACCAACTCTAGTATTATGAGGGATGGCGAAAAATTCTCTCATTTTTTATCCAAACCATGGATTATTTTATAAAACTCTTGTCATCCCTCATTCTACATGAGTAAGTACATCTATAACTTGTGTGTGTCACTAATACTATGGCATATCATGTAATCACCTAGATGGCACCCTGTCTGTACATTTGGAATTGTGTTTACTCCCATTTATGGGTGATCTGCTCTACATGTTTTTATAGCCAAATTCTTGTTAGTGGAAGGCAGGGATTTAATCTCAGCTTTCCAGCAAACAACAAATTCCACTTTTTCACCTAAAAACAGAGAGAAGTAATGTTCCCTTGATCAGCCAATTTCTTGAGGGAGCCTTCTATGATAATTTTGAGTCATGGGGAGACGGAAGGTGAGACAGACAGGGACAGCCTCCCTTGGAGGAAGGACAGGCACCACATGAGAAACAAAACAAACCAAATAGTGGCATGCTAGAGCTCAGAATATCAGCCAGGGGAAGAGGAATTTATTACTCACTGCATGCTGGCTTGAGGTCCACTTATTGCTAGGAAAGAGCAGTATAGTGGTCAAAGGATAAAGGTTAGCGTCTGGAGGATCTTGGGCAAAACCCAACCTCTTGAGGTATAGTCACCAGACTTCCAACCAAGAGCACTGCCAATGTCCCTTTAAAGCTGTCCCAGCTTGCAAACCTATGCAGTAACTGGTTGTCTTCATGTTGATGGAATGTTACAGAAGACTGCTGAAAAGAAACTACTTTTGCTTTTGAACACTCTCTGCTTGGTGGAGCAAAATTCACTTAAATCAACAAACATACTTACTCAGTCCTAGCTGAGCCACCTGTTCAAGATCTGCCTCTGTTGCTGCTGTTGCAATAGCATGAGGCAACTTCAAGGTGAATGGCAAGACATCCCTGATTTGGAGATAAAAAATTATAGTGTTAGCTAGCTTTATACTTTGGGGTCTCTCTTTATTATACATGCAGTGATCCCAGATAAGTAGATTTCCTTTAGTAGACTGCAATCCAGTGCTTTCCCCCCAGGGGGTACTCAAGGATACTCAGTACCGTCACCTCTGTTGTTGTTGTTGTTAAGAAGTTTGGCACTTACTGTAACAACTTCATGGTGAGTATCAGCACCTCTTTTTTTGGTTAAAAAGTCTGACACTCAAGCCTATTTTTTTTCGCCAGAACTCACCGGAAATGAGTTCTGGCACCTCCTTTGTGCATTTCGACACTTTTGCAGCGTTGTGGTGTCGTTTCTTGGCATGAAGCTCAGTGCTGCACGGCGGAGATTGAGAGCGTAAGGCAGCCGTTTATTTTTTTGCTGCGGCATTGGGGTGAGTGGGTAAAGAAGATAATTCTCCCCCAAAAAAGCTCAACAATTTTTTTGAAATCGATCCTCAAGAACAGCTGAAGGCAGCATGTTCAATCTTGCACAAGTGAAAGCACGTCTGTACTTTGGAACTGTTGGATTTTGCAAGTAGGGTGCCAATGTGTCCAGAAGACTAGGTGGGAAATAATCACACCACGGACAAAATTTCCTTATGGTGGCAGATTATTCTGTCCTTCAGTGTCATACAGGCATTGGCTTATTAAATCCTTTGCCTTGCAGAAGCCCAATGTTAATAACTGTTGTGGTGATAAACCAGAGGAATAAAGCTTTTGGATGATGATTTTAGTCCAAGTGCTCTCATGACGGTCTTGCAATACTAGGGATGGAAGACTGGTGGGGGTTAAATTAAGCCAAAGCCAATAATTAAATGTCCTATGCCAAATCTGTAATTCAACAGAGGGAAGATTAGCCTCCAGGAGCAAAGAAGCATTTGGAACACAGGATGGGACAGAAAAAAAATTGCCTTAGGAACTTTGACGGAACAGCTTCTGTCGATCCAAGGTGAGCCCCTGCCCAAATCTGAGGCCCTATAATAATTGTGCTAGGGCAGTCCACACTGCTTCACGATGAAGACGGTGATCTTCAATGAGATTTTTTGCAGTAGGATTTTGTCACTAGTGATAAGGGGAGGCAAGAATGTGAAACCAATTCATTTACACCCCATCACTGGGGAGGGGGACGGTTTAGATGCTTATCTTCAGAATTTTCTCAGCTTTCTACTCAAGTAGACATTGAAAAAATTAAGTGGGGTTTGGGTGTGTGCACAATTAAGTCCTTGTAAGGTCAATAATTATATATAAAGTGCAAAAGAATAAAATAAATAGGACCTTTCTATTTATTAGATTGCTTAAAATCTAATAGAAATGACATGAAAGTGAGGGGCAGCCCACCGATGAGGCAGGGTGAAGCACCCGCCTCAGGCGGTGGAAGTGCAAGAGCTGGTGTCTTATCAGTCTCAACACTACCCCTGCCTTGCAGAACGCTGCCCTCTCTTACTGAGTTCAGCAAGGCATGGGAGGGGGGCGGTGTTCTGGCACGCAACATTGCCGCTCTTCTTCCTCACCCCTGGGCGAGCAGGCGTGCTGAGAATGGGGAGCATTCTGGCGTGCGACGAAAGTGGGATGGGTGGGTGGGGCACAGAGGGGGCGAAACGGGACTGGCCACCCCTGTAAAAGGGATAGTGGACGGAAGAAGCACAGAGGTAAATTCAGCATTCAATACATTCACTTCAAAAATGACGAGGTGGAATCACCAACGATGGGGTCTGTTTTGGGAAGAGAGAAAGCAGAATGGCAGTTGGACACCAGCCAACAAGAGCCAGATGTTTTCCCCTCCCCTTCTCACAGCTGCTGGGTAGGCTCTCCAAGGATTCTTCAAACTTGTATTTTTTTTTGAGAAAAATATTAAAGGGCAACAACAATCTCATTGTAAGGCTAGTCTAAGAAAATTCATCCTTACCTGCTAATACAGTAGAACGCTATGAGCCTGAACAAATCAGCAAAACTTATTCCAGAGCCTTCCAATGAAAAGGCTGCAAAGCAGAAGAAAACAAACTCAATACATGTTCTGGGAAATGAACGTTTCTACATAGTACTGAATCTACAGCACACAGACCACATTTGTAACAAAAGCCACACATGCATCTGACCATCTGAAATACCTCAGTCAAAATTCTGTAGCAAAAGGACTAGTTGCTGTTTTGTTTTTAAAGTTCTTAGCATTTGTCTAAACAGTTAGTTAAATGAGTCATAAAACCTGCATTGCACAACACGCCAACAGCCACTGCCACATTTTGCAGCTGCATCATATCTTAGTAAAGACTATTTACTTTGCTGAAATAACTTGCCCTTTAATTCACAAATTCCACAAACCATTCAGCATCACAACCATGCATCAAGATTTATTTCATATAAATCAGGCTATTATTGTCTAATAGTTTTTTAGAAGTCAAATAATTTTTAACATATTGAAAAGATAGATAAATGAAAGGCAATATATATATAAACTGAAAATGTTCCTATTAATAAATCTTAAATGCACAAGCACAGCTCATAGCCAATGACTCCCATTAGCTGTACATCCACCATTGCAACCATTATAATTAGGCATAAAACCAGTCCCTTTATGTATGCAGACTTTACATTTCTGCACTGCCTGCTCCTGTGGTTTTAGCAGATACCCACAAAACTTTGCACATCTACAGAAACTTTGCAGTGCCTTGGAAACTCATGCTTTCACCATCTATAGGTGTAATGTGGGAGCATATCTGAATGTGCGTCCAAAAGCAGGTGCCGCCCATTATTTTCAAAGAGAAATGCACCCAAATGTGCACTTTCCCACTGTCATTACTCTGGCCAGCTTGTGTAAGAGAGGTGTGCATCTAGCTGCCGAAGATCTTGCTCAGCTTACAACAGACAAATGTCCAGACAACTGTTTTACACCCCTGAATAATAAGTCCTTTAGGTTTTGCCATTCATTGTGGCAAGACTGTTCACATACAACATGACAGGATAGTGGTTTTCAACCTGTTCTAGAGCATCACAGTTCTCCCAAAGGAACAATTTCAAAATTTAGCAGTGCTCCAAGATAATGGTGACGCCACCCTTTCTGAACACTTTGATTAATTATTTTAAAGTTCGTAAGTGGCAGGCATAAATCCTCATAGAAAGGGAACTATTCTCTCCTCCCTCCCGCCAATGCTTTAAAAAATTCTAATTATATGAGTGCAAGTGTGTATAGCAAAAGGGTATAGCAAACATGCAGATGCTAAAATTTAAACAGGTGAACCCAAGACAGGTATCTGTCAACCTGGACAAGAAGCACCTTAATTTAAGGCGATGAAGCCTCATTATCTTTGTCACTTTGTCACTGACTCAGCTAATGTTCATGGGAAATCACAGTCAATTAACCTCAGGAATTTTTCTACTCATCACAGCACAGCCAAGGGAAGAAGAGACAAGTTTTTAAATACTTACTATATGTGCTCTCTTTTATTGCAAACTCTTTGAGACACAATCCAAAATCATTTGGTACACGTAGAGATAAGACTTTCTTCTGCATTCTTGTGGATTTCCTTACAAGGAAGGTCTATAAAAATAAAATACATTTTGAAGAAATATCATTCTAGACTTCTATTTGGGCTGGCCTCCTTTAGCAGTTCCAGCAGAGGGCCAATAACGTGGGATACCTAGGCACAGAATAGAGTCTAACATTTCATAAGGTAACCTATTCAGTGTCTGATTGTCCACTCTGTGAATGATGCTCACCCCCCCCCCAAAAAAAATGGACAATGAGGTAACTCATGCAGCCATGGCACAGCAGAATGGCTATAATAATTATCCTCAGCTGGGGTTGAAAGTTCAAACCCAACCTACCCCGTGCTGAGAACCAGAAATGACCTCTTTACCTCCTTCAGGGAAGGTTCTCAACTCAATTGAAGAGCATGAACACTCCTGACTGAAGGATCAGAATTGATCCCCAACAAAAATGGTCTTTGGCAAAGGACAAGGAAGAAACCCTGCCTGCAAGAACTGTTGCCAGTCAGAGTTGCCAGTAGTGGCCTAGATCAGTGTTTGCCAAAGTGGGCGATACTGCTGCCTGGGGTGCGCTGGAACAATCCAGGGGGGTGGTAGCAACCTCATGTGGAATAACTCAGGGGGTGGGAGTTGAATAAAAATAAGGGGGTGGTGGAAGCATAAAGGAGAAAAGACAAGAAAGTTTTGAAAAACCATTCATACATGCTACATCTGTTCTGTAATGGCGCTTACTGCTAGGTCGGGCACCGGTGTGGGACAGTGACGCCTCCCCTGGATCCGGCAGTCATGCTGGAGGGGAGGGGTTTTTCAAGCCTTTCCCAGGCAAAAGAAGGTGGATTTTGGGGTGAGGGGTGCTGAGTTATTATTTTTCTGAAAAGGGGGTGGTAGGCGAAATAATTTGGGCTAGTTGAACCAAGAGTATGCCATGGTATAAGGCAGATTCACAATGTGTCTGAATACTACAACCACATGAGTTGCCCATTCTGGACAAATGTGAAGGAAGGGTGCAGCAAATAAGCATTTATTTTGTATTTAGGTCAAATGAAAGGCATTTCTTACTCCAGGAGGCTGGGACTGCAGAACTTCCACTGCCTCAGCATCGTTCAAGCCAAGCTGTAACCAGATAGGGTGCGTATGAAGAAGTTTATCCAGTATGCTGAGCTTATTGGGGAGGCTGTCATATCCAGAATCTCGTATGATGTTTTTTGAATCTTTCTGATCCGGACACATGTCATCCATGTCTTTCTCTAGACTGTAAACAACATAAGGGGTGGGGAAAATTAAAGCCTAAGTTTAGAGACTTAGGCATCAATACCTTCAGCAAATATTATGCTAAAAAGCAAATAATGCTTTTAGGCCCTTCATCCAAGGATCACACAGCAGTTTACAATATAGAAACACAAAATACATACTATAGTAACAAACCAAAACAGTAACTGCCCCCCCCCCCCACATTTTAAAAGGGCATAGAATGTTTAATTAGCCAAAGGCCTGGGAGAAGAGGAATGTTTTCCCCCGGTGCCTAAAGATATACAGGTGAAACTTGAAAAATTAGAATATCATGGGAAAGTTCATTTATTTCAGTAATTCAACTTAAAAGGTAAAACTAATATATGAGATAGACTCATGACATGCAAAGCGATATATGTCAGGCCTTTATTTGTTATAATTGTGATGATTATGGTATATAGCTGATGAAAATCCCAAATTAACAATCTCAGAAAATTAGAATATTGTGAAAAGGTGCAGTAGCTATTCAATCCATAACACCTGCAATGGGTTCCTGAGCCTTTAAATGGTCTCTCATTCTGGTTCAGTAGGAAGCACAATCATGGGGAAGGCTGCTGCTCTGACAGTTGTGCAGAAAGCCTTCACTGAAACCCTCCATAAGGAGGGAAAGCTTCAAAAGGTAATTGCAGAAGAAGTTGGATGTTCCCAAAGTGCTGTATCGAAGCACATTAATGGAAAGTTATGTGGAAGGGAAAAGTGTGGAAGAAAAAGGTGCACAAGCAGCAGGGATGACCGCAGCCTGGAGTGGATTGTCAGGAAAAGACCACTCAAACGTATTGGGGACTTTCACAAGGACTGGACTGAGGGAGTTAGTGCATCAGGAGCCACCACACAGAGATGGATCATGGAGATGGGCTTCAAATGTTGTATTCCTCTTGTCAAGCTGCTCCTGAACAAGAAACAACGACAGAAGCGTCTTACCTGGGCTAAAGAAAAAAAGAACTGGTCTGTTGCTCAGTGGTCCCAAGTCCTCTTTTTTTATGAGATCAACTTCTGCATCTCATTTGGAAACCAAGGACCCAGAGTCTGGAGGAAGAATGGGGAGGCACACAATGCCAGATGCTTGAAATGCAGTGTGAAGTTTCCACAGTTTGTGTTGATTTGGGGAGCCATGTCATCAGCTGGTGTTGGTCCACTGTGCTTCATTAAGTCCAGGGTCAACGCAGCCGTCTACCAGGAAATTTCGGAGCACTTCATGCTTCCTTCCGCAGACGAGCTTTATGGGGATGCTGACTTCATTTTCCAGCAGGACTTGGCACCTGCCCACACTGCCGAAAGTACCAAAACCTGGTTCAATGCCCATGGGATTACTGTGCTTGATTGGCCAGCAAACTCGTCTGACCTGAACCCCATAGAGAATCTATGGGGAATTGCCAAGAGAAAGATGAGAGACATGAGACTGAGCAATGCAGAAGAGCTGAAGGCTGCTATGGAAGCATCCTGGTCTTCCATAACACCTCAGCAGTGCCACAGGCTGATAGCATCCATGCCATGCTGCATTGAGGCAGTAATTGATGCAAAAGGGGCCCAAACCAAGTACTGAGTACATATGCATGCTTCTACTTCTCAGAGGTCCAATATTGCTCTATTTGCAATCCTTGTTTTGCTGATTTAATTTAATATTCTAAATTTTCTGAGATTATTAATTTGGGGTTTTCATCAACTGTACGCCATAATCATCACAATTATAACAAATAAAGGCTTGACATATCTCGCTTTGCATGTCATGAGTATTTCATATATTTGTTTCACCTTTTAAGATGAATTACTGAAATAAATGAACTTTTCCACGATATTCTAATTTTTCGAGTTTCACCTGTATAATAATGGCACCAGACAAGTCTTCCTGGGTAGAGCATTCCACAAATGGGGAGCCACCCGTTCTAAAGTGGCCATCCTCTGGATCTCTCATGGAGGAGGCACACGAAGGGCCTCAGATGATAATGGAAGGGTCTGGGTCAATTCATATGGGAAGAGACAATCCTTATTGCAGTTAGCTGTTTGTGAGCTTTACTAGGGAGTGTTGTTGCCTGTTCTTGGACACAGGGTGTAGACGCAAGGTTAGAAAATACCATAAATTATGTTAATATAGGGCTGCCATACATATGGACATTACCGAGATTTCAAAGGCAGAATTGACATCCAGGGGGAATTTTGGTGGTTTCCTAAAAAAACTTTTGGGGGGGTGTCCTGGTTTGAAATATGGCAACCAAGCAAGTGGTATGTAATGCAATCTGTGAACAGGAGGTCCCTAATTCATATCTCACCTCCGTGTGGCCTTCAGCATGCTCTTATTCTACCCAAAACCCCACTTTTGTGGTATGGAGATAATTATACTTGTTTACCTTACAGAGTTGTTGTAAAGATTTCTGAGTTAATATATATGAAGCACTTTGAGCACTCTGAAACATTATATAATTATTGTTCTACCATAAAATGATAGACTATTTACCCCATTTTCAAAAAGTTAGCCACAAATTTGTATTATAAGCTGTTATTTTGCTGGACATTGATATATAAATGAAACAATGTCCAGCAAATGTATATGTTCTATGCAGCTTCCAGTACAACTTTCAGGATTTTACCTTTTTTTTTTTTGAGGAACACAAGACCTTATGCATCCATTCCATACTTTAACACCTGCACTACAATGAAGGTCCAACTTTCTTCCCTCCGTCACAAGCCTATTTTAGAATGTATGATTGCAGTTGTCTTTTACTGAGTCGGAAAAGCATCCTGCAACTCACATCAGAAGTGACTATTACAGAAGTGATCTAGCAACGCAGAAACTAGACTCTGGGACAAGCAGCCTGGGAACTTTAGAGACATGTTGACAAGCTTCCTCAAGATCCCAGGCTAAAGATATTTCTCTCTCTAATGTATCTTCCAGTTCTGCCAGTCACAATGGACTCATTAAATGACTTCACAATGAAGAATTGTATAGCACTGCACCAGCACAAGAACAGAGCACTTGGAACCCTAAGACTCATTGCAGGTGACTTACCATGGAGCAGGTACACAAACACCTCAATTACACAGCTGATCTATGCTTCATTGAAGGAGGGCATTTACATTCCAGTGAAAGTAAGAGTATTTTGTAATAAGAAAAGTATTACAGGGGCAGAAGCCGGTGCCCGAGCATCATCAGTTCATCCACCACTCACATAGCGCCACCCTTTTGAGCAGAATGATGATTCATAACTCCTCGTACAGACTTGTCAGTGAGAAGAGGAGGCAGTACCAAGGCTCTTCTCTTCCACTCCTGTCCTTCCTATTTGGTTTCAAGAGAAGAGACAGCAAAGCTGTACTTCCTCTCCAAACTGATTTACTCATTACCACTGCAGTGTGGGAGCTGCATCTGTGCACTTGGGTCCACTGCCACACTAGTACACAGGAGGAACAATGACATGGTATGGTTCCTTTTGCTGCTATGAGAAGCTACCATATTTCCACCTGTGGACAAATCTCATGCTCAATACATATGCCACCAGCAGGACCCAGACACGTGGAAGCGACTTACACAATGAGGTGGATGAGCATGAAATTACCCTCAGTGAGTACACAATGCCCAACAGTTCTCTCCTCTGCCACTGATGTTAAATTGGGGAATGCGGACACTTGTATCTGTACTTTGCAAACTAGCTGTCAAATGTGCACCATGTGATGAAAAAAGTTGAGTAGGGACATTTACTCAACACTTAACCTTTGCAGGCACTTGTCACAATGACATTCTAGTAAAAGATGAGGTCACAATTATAGCAGACCTAGCTGTAGCACAATACCATCAATTAAATCATGTCAATTAACATTCAATCACAATTTCCTGTTTTCAAAACATCCCTCTCCCTACTTGGAGCAAAGACAAAGTCAAGGGTAGGCCAGCTCTGTATGTCAGGCCTATGACAAACTGAGACAGTCCCATGGGTGCCATGGAGGCCATGAAATCCCAAGTTGGTCACCCATAATTCTTGTCTGGGATGCCTCCAAGACCACTGTGACCAGCTCAGTTGGGCCACTGGGTGGACAGCACACCAACAGCAGCCCTAATCTGTCTCTAAGACCCAACTTCAGATACAGGTTTTCTAGTCCCACTCTAAAGCACATTTCCCATTAAGTAAGAACAAACTACAGTGAACTACAACAGCCCCACCTCCCTGGTCCTCTAGCCTGGATTGGTGCTGCACCAAGCACCCTGTTTGACAGACCTGGGTAAGATGTGACCCATCCATCTTTGCCATCCATGTCTCAGTAATGCACACCAGGTCAGCCCAGTGGAAGAGCTCCCAACTGTACCAATGGGCTGTAAGGTAAAGGTAAAGGACCCCTGGATGGTTAAGTTCAGTCAAAGGCAGATATAGGCACAGGCATCTGTTGTCCCACCTCTGCTGCACAGAGCCCTTCCCAACCTAACTTCTGGCAATGATGATATGAGAAATACAGCCTCCATGAAGTTCTCAACTGGAAAACAAAGTTTTATATTGTTGCTGTTTAGTCGTTTAGTCATGTCCGACTCTTCATGACCCCATGGACCAGAGCACGCCTGTCTTCCACTGCCTGTCTTCCACTGCCTCCCACAGTTTGGTCAAACTCATGCTGGTAGCTTCGAGAACACTGTCCAACCATCTCGTCCTCTGTCATCCCCTTCTCCTTGTGCCCTCCATCTTTCCCAACATCAGGGTCTTTTCCAGGGAGTCTTCTCTTCTCAGGAGGTGGCCAAAGTCTTGGAGCCTCGGCTTCAGGATCTGTCCTTCCAGTGAGCACTCAGGGCTGATTTCCCTAAGAATGAAGAGGTTTGATCTTCTTGCAGTCCATGGGACTCTCAAGAGTCTCCTCCAGCACCATAATTCAAAAGCATCAATTCTTCAGCGATCAGCCTTCTTGATGGTCCAGCTCTCACTTCCATACATCACTACTGGGAAAACCATAGCTTTAACTATACGGACCTTTGTTGGCAAGGTGATGTCTCTGCTTTTTAGGATGCTGTCTAGGTTTGTCATTGCTTTTCTCCCAAGAAGCAGGCATCTTTTAATTTTGTGACTGCCGTCACCATCTGCAGTGATCATGGAGCCCAAGAAAGTAAAATCTCTCACTGCCTCCATTTCTTCCCCTTCTATTTGTCAGTTTTATATAGAGATAAGTGATGCTTTAGATACCATGGATCAACACTGTTCAGGACATTAAAGGTCAGAACCAGCAGTCTGAACTGAGCCTGGAAACAAACAAGGAGCTAGTCCACCTCCAAAAGAAAAGGATTTATTTATTCCAAGTAACCGACATTACCCTGGCAGTAGCATTTTTCACCAGCTGTAGTTTCCAAACTGCCTTCCCAGGCAGCCCCAAGTACAGCACATGGTAATAGTCAACCTGGATGCGGTGCAAACATACTACGACCAGATCTGCTTTCTCTAAGATGAGTCATAGTTGGCGCACCAGTCAAAAAGCACAAATGTTGGCCATGGACACTACCTTGACATGCAAAGGGCAAGGTACAAAGTACACACCACACCATTCAGAAGGAGTACCACACCATCCAGAAGAAACAATGTCCCAGCTCACAACAGCTTTCCAAGTGTTCAACTCTACCTCCTCTATCTTGCCTTGAATTAAGTCTCAGTTTGTTGGCCACCTGCCAGCCCTTCGCAGCCTCCATACACTGATCAAAGGTTTCTACTGCCTGCATGGAGTAGAATGGAAAATGCTGGGTTTTCTTTGTACATTAATGCACTACAGACAGCATCTCCTAGTTGTTCTATATGGATGCTGAAAGAATGAACAACAGCAAAGTGGAACTCCCCAGCACCACCTGCAGAAACCTGCCCTTCAGGTAAGATTACTTAGGTCCAACTCAGCTGGGTGGTCCAGGAGGAAATCATGGCTGATGGTATTAAAAGCCACTGAGAGGTCCAACAGAGCAAAAATGACACATCCTGCTGTCTATTCCCAGTGTATGTCAGAAAACAAGATGACCAAGGCAGTTTCAGCCCCAAAACTAGGGAATTTAAAAATTCAGCCTCAAAGTGAGGAGTGTCTTCTGTGTTGCAGGAAAGGACCATGTTTGCATGTGTTTCCTGTGCTGTGTGTTTCACGCTTTCCTTCTCCACAATAACAAAATATTTCTGCTTCTGATCTTAACCTTGTTTTGCCCTCTCCATGCCTCTCATCATGTGCACACTAAGTCTGGGAAGGGCAGCCCTGAGGAGCAGCCCTGTGTCAGCTCAGCCCTGGGGCTCAGCCCTGAAGAGCAGGTGCATTGCTTGGGTTCCTGTTGACAAATGTGCTCCCACTTACACATGTGCCAAAAATGGCACCAAAAAGGGGTGGGGCAGAAGCAGAACGAGGAAATCCTCACTTACTGCAACAGAACCCTAGTGTAAGTGGCTTCCACAGGGGAGCCAGAGAAAGCATGTAGTTGGTCAAGGGTTAAAAACACTGACCTAGGATAATAAGTTTAACTTCGCCCTAAGACCACCTCAACAAGCCTGGAAGGAAGATGATGGAGCCGCAAGGTAGATGGCACACCAGCATCTTGGAGTGTCACACTCAAAACTCAGCAGCTGCCAAAGACTGGGCAGCCCATCCTGAGGTGAAATGGGAAGGTGTCACCCTGTGCTCGTGCTGTGTGCCCCCCCCCCCTGCTGAAGCCCCTCTCACAGGAGTTGTGCAGCTGTGACTTCTGGCTTCTCTTCACTTCTATGGCAGTGGCGCATGAGCTCTCGCGGAAGTGCTCCTTGTATTCCTCCACCCATTAGCACCGGCTCCCTGGGGCCCACAACATGTTCCATGAAGGGGCCAGGCAAATTGCGGTGGCGGGCAGCCGGGCATGCACGTGCGACATCAGCCTGCCTGGCGGCATGCACGAGTGACGCCATGGGGTATGCTGATGTCACTCGTACACACTGCTGGGTGTGCTGACGCACATGCCTCACAATGTGCTGACGCCGCGTGCACAGCCCCTGCAGCATGCCTGGCCCCAGCACCCATGGTCACAGGGCCAAGCTAGCGCACCTGTCTCCGCCTGAGGAGGCTGCCTCCACCTGCCTCATGGAGGGACCAGGCCTGGCCAGTACTTAGTTTTATGAACGGGTGATTGCACTTCTGCTGGTGTTTCCCCAGGGCTAATTGCCTACTCTGTTAGGAAGTCTGCTGGGCAAAGCTGGAAAGCGATTAATTTCCCACACCTCATCTAGCCAGGCTTCCATTGCACATGCCAGGCTGGCATTCTCATCCAAAATGAACTTCAGCTTGACCCACGATCTTTCAGTTTACTGGTCAGCAGCAGGACTTCATTCAAAGATATATCAGAGCATCAGCAGTTATGCAGAAAAACAGAAAGGGCACTATTCCCATCTGAAATTTTTCAAACTAGTTTGTAAATTATGAGAATCTCAGTTCTTACTGAAATTAACAGTAGTTTAAACACAAATAGTATCTCAGATCTGGTTTAAAAGGTAGCATAAATTCTACATACAGAACAATTATTTCCTGTCTAAACCTAATTAGCTGCCCCCTTCACTGCCCTCAATATATTCATGAAATAAAAAGTGCGTGCACTTTTGTAATTTTGGCTGAAATCTCTCAGTAGCTAAACCTGAAAGCTACATTCATTTCTACATTCAGTTCTTAAAGACTCTACATGCTATTAGTTTTAAGTTGAACAACTATGTCCCAGTAACCACTAAATTACTACAAGAGCAAATAAAAAGAATGAACACACAACAGTTTTGATCACCAGTCACTGTCAATGGAAAACTGCTTTAATCTTAGCCAAAGTACCAAGTAGTATTTCATAGTTGTAGTGCCAAAAACTAATCAGCATGGTGGAAGACATCGCCTTCTTGACCTCTGTAGCATAACCACACCAAATGCTTGCCATATAATGCTACTAACCTTTGTAAACTGGTGGGTCCATCTTCTAGCACCAGATCTGTTTGCACCATTTCTTGTTTCAGTTCTCCGATTTCTGAAGCGATTGTGTCAATCAGCTAGAGAAAGGGCAAAAACAGTATGACGTCAAACAAGTGGAAGAGGTGTGGCAATAAAATAGTAGGCAAAATGGGTCACTCAAGATTACAACCTGTTTTGCTCCTTTCCATTTTAACTTCCCTTTCCTGAAGGAAAAGAGACCAGGATAAGGGGAAAACATCATTTAACTCGTGGAGGCTTATAGAATGGTTCAGATTACAACCCAGGAATACAAAACTAAATACATTAACAACAGGTGGTAACATTTATTTAAAAGATTTATATGAGGCCTCTCCAGCAAAAAATAATCCATTAAGAGACTTACACAAAACCCCAACAAAATATCATAAAAGCTACGAAAAAGCATTTCCTCAACCATCCTTATAAGAAATGTTAAGCTGGGCACATAGTGAGAAATCCTATAGCAAGATCTGCTGGGATGAGAAGGCAGGAGCCAGAGAATCTCCGGCTGAGTGAGGAGGCTTCCAGCACAGCCAGATCACGCCAGTCTAAGTAGCAATCCTCAGCTCGGCTCGAGGGACACCAATGCATCTCCAGTTGGCTGAGCTGAGCCCAAGCTGGTTTAAGTCCTTAAAGGGGGGCATTCTGGGGGGAGGACCAGCAGGAGGGGGGGTATGCGTGCTTAGGCTGCATCCTAGCCTGCTCAGCTTGAGCATATGAAGTTAAGCTAGCAAAAAAGGGTGATGAAAATCAAACACTATTTTAAAGGCTTGTTTTTCCTCTGCCAGGCTTTCTCTGGCTTAGCTACCAGTAGCCCAACTGCTGAATGGAGTTTGGATCTTGTGCAACTTTGCAGTGGCTTCACTTAAAGCCACTTCCTTTGTGCCGGCTTCCTGAGTATAGGATGGCTCCCTTAATTATTCACTTATGTGAGATGGGAAGGGAGTTTGCTACACCCTCCATATGAAGGGAAAAGACAGCTCTTTCGACATTCTACCAAATTAATGTGAAATACTACTGAAGCAAAGTTATTTGTTTTGCCGGAAAAAACAGTATCTGATTTCCTGCCAGAACAGAGGTTGCCTCACACTGGAAAGGCCAAACTGATTCCACTGTTCAGTCCCAGCTAGGAACATCTAGTGAAATGAGTTGCATCAATAAATAGAACAGAGTTTCTAAGAACCAAACCAGGCCAGACCAGACCCTTCCTTTGCCACTTGTTATCTATTTTTAGAAAATGTATGGAAAGTACAGAAAGAACAGATGCAAAGTATCTGAAGTGCTGCTCCACCCTATAAATATCAAGTAATTGTTACACTGATACCTGTGATTTATCGTCTTTCAAGTTCGATTCCATGAAGCCTGCCTGGAATCTGTAGCTGTTTTACTTCTGGCTAGGTTTTATTGTTAACATTTTTGGAAAACTATTACCAAAAATCAAAGGGGGGGGGAACCAGCTAAGCCCCATTTATAAATTGCTTTCGTGGAGGCCTCACTGTGCTGATGGAGAGCTTTTAAGCTGTGCCACCAACACTGGTGCTCCTTTTCTGTAACAACCACATACTGTGTGCAACTGTGTGAAGTGAAATTCCAATGCATGAGCTGCTGCTTAAGTGGCAGCTATGAACTATCAGGACACCACTGCAGAATTGTGCAGGTGTTCCAGCTGCAGGAGCCTCAACAACACAAGCAGGCGTGCGCACATTGGAATTTCACTGCAGACAACCGTGCCTAACACACAGCTGTTGCAGAAAGGCACAACAATGTCAGGGACAAGGCTAAAAGCACAGGCCTGCTCCCCTGTCAACGCAGCAAGGCCCTAAGCATGAGTAAGGAATGAATTAGCCTTTATTTTAAAAGTTTGAGGTCTTGGTTGATGGTAACCAAAGGGTACTTTTCTATCCATGTTTCTCTTTCTCTTTGTTGTTGTTCAGTCGTGCCCGACTCTTTGTGACCCCATGGACCAGAGCATGCCAGGAACTCCTATCTTCCACTCTTTCTCTTAGCAGGGTCAAATACTATAGTCCACCAACACCTAGAAGGCCACAGGTTCCCTACCTCTACTGTAAACAAAGGTGTATTCTAGTATTTCTCCCTATATACACAAAAATGTCAGGCTGTCATCATGTAGCCCTCATTGGAAAATTTGTAGTGCTGCATGAGACCATCCTGAGTCTGCATGGTCAGGGCGGGGGAACAAAAGAGAAGGCAGGTTTTAAAATTGTGGTTTCAAACAACAGCAAAAGGTTGAATAAAACAAAGATGGAAATATATAGAGAAGCTGTGAATGGTTGGCAAGTAACACGAGCAGGGGTGGCATCCTCTGGTTTTTTATATAAAAAATACAAAGTAATTTGCAACATTTAACAGACTTGATATCTGCTGGTCTACCCCTAGAAAAAAAATACCGTAATTCCTCACTATGATGTTCCAGTGTCTATATTCTCAGTGCTACATTGGTTAAAATACAAGAGATCCCTGTATTAAACAAAAACATAATTCTCTTTCACTAAAAATCCTGGCAATTCATTTGACTGTTGATACCTCTTAAGCACATGCAGGAATTAAACGGTATTCTGAAGCAGAAGCAGAAGATGTTGACAAAATATAGTAGTAATAATATAGTAGTAATTTACACAGAACACTAACATTGTACCAATAATAAAGCCTGGTGAGAAAACCCTTAATATCCTCTCCATTAGTACTTTCACAACACAGCAATCCTTCTGATCTATTAAACCACTTCTGCTAGCCTGGTTCCTTTGAAAGCTGAACAGGTTTGTTCACAATGGCACATTTGGTGAATATGGGATGGTGCTCACTTTCTGGGATCAAGGGCACAATTTCACTTCTGAGGGATTTCTGTCAAAAACTTCAAACCATTGCAGAAGGAATGAGGATGGTTGGGGTGTTATGGAAGGTAGGACACAAACCCCGGGTCAATTTCTAGTGTCTTCTGAGACTCTTAGAAAGTAGATATCAGTCTAACCTAGCAAGGCACAACTTACACAGGCAAGGAACCCTGAAGACAATGCCTGCTCACCACATCTGTGAAGTTGTGGCCTGGGCTAGTGTTGTTTTGCTGGAGCTTCTAGTGCTCATGTGACCCCTGCTGGACACAAAAGCACACTGTGCTGCAATTTAGCATCACCAATTGATAAAGGCAACAATTTAGCTATACAGGCCTCAAAATGTCTGTTGTTATCATAGTAAGAACACAGGTTCATGTGGGAGGTGAAATATATTATGTTACAGAAACCCCCGGAGTGCACAGGGGTTCCCATAGATTCACAGTAAATGGAGCCAGGCAGCCCACCATACAGAGATAATTTACTCCCACTGTGAAGTTGCCCCCAGTAAAGTAATTTATTTTATTTTTACCACCGCAGTGAATGGTAATCACTCAGCTAAAAGTACTCAGGGTGTACTTATACTGCTGGAATAGAATAACTTGCCCCCTGCAAGTGTCTGGGGGTGATGGACAGTGTTGCTGTCATAGAATCATAGAGTTGGAAGAGACCACAAGGGCCATCGAGTCCAACCCCCTGCCAAGCAGTAAACACCATCAGAGCATTCCTGACATATGGTTGTCAAGCCTCTGCTTAAAGACCTCCAAAGAAGGAGACTCCACCACACTCCTTGGCAGCAAATTCCACTGTCAAACAGCTCTTACTGTCAGGAAGTTCTCCCTAATGTTTAGGTGGAATCTTCTTTCTTGTAGTTTGGATCCATTGCTCCGTGTCCGCTTCTCTGGAGCAGCAGAAAACAACCTTTCTCCCTCCTTTCTCTCGCTATATTTCTCTCGCAATTTCTGTCGCTATACTCCACATTGCAGATTGCTGAGTGTGAGGCAAAGCCTGTATCTTTCAATGGGAGCAACTGAGAATTGAGCAGCCAGCCACATACAATCTGGCTTTTGTTTGGGTATGATGGAATCTTGGGCTCTTTAAAGAGTGTATCTTTCACAGTTCTGTCCACCAGAGGGATCCACACCACAAGCTCTAAGCATGGATGATACAAACAGTATTTCATTCTGAGCAAACTCCATCTTCACACAGCAGTGCAGAAATGAACGCTATATAAAACATAACTTTAATATTTTACTTCTATCTGCTTGTGCATTCACCACCAATCAGAAGTCCACTATGCAGGCATCTGACACACCTCTTTCCAGTAAAAAGGTAAAGGTAAAGGACCCCTGACAGTTAAGTTCAGTTGCAAACAACTCTGGGGTTGCGGTGCTCATCTCGCTTTAAAGGCCGAGGGAGCCGGTGTTTGTCCGCAGACAGTTTTTCCGGGTCATGTGGCCAGCATGACTAAGCCGCTTCTGGTGAAACCAAAGCAGTGCACGGAAACGCCGTTTACCTTCCCACTGCAGCAGTACCTATTTATTTACTTGCACTGGCATGCTTTCGAACTGCTACGTTGGCAGAAGCTGGGACTGAGTAACGGGAGCTCACCCTGTCACAGGGATTTGAACTGCCGACCTTCCGATCGGCAAGCCCTAGCCATGGGTAGGCAAACTAAGGCCCAGGGGCCAGATCTGGCCCAATCGCCTTCTCAATACGGCCCGGGGACGATCCGTGAATCAGTGTGTTTTTACATGAGTAGAATGTGTGCTTTTATTTAAAATGCATCTCTGGGTTATTTGTGGGGCATAGGAATTCATTCACTTCCCCCAAAAAATATAGTTCGGCCCCTCACAAGGTCTGAGGGACAGTGGACCGGCCCCATGCTGAAAAAGTTTGCTAACAAAAAGTTTGCTGAAAAAGTTTGCTCTGTGGTAGCACATACAAAACATTCCACTGCAAATACAGTCATTAAGAGTGGAACCACACATTGTTCTCCTACGACGTTACAAAGCATACTGTACAGTGGTACCTCTGGATACGAACGGGATCCGTTCTGGAGCCCCGTTCGCATTTAGAAGCAAATGTAACTACAAATGGCACGTCTGCGCACACACACGTTGCTTTTCGCCGCTTCTGCCCATGCGCGTGACGTCATTTTGAGCGTCTGTGCATGCGGCAAAACCCAGAAGTAATGCACTCCGTTACTTCTGGGTTGCCGCGGAGCGCAACTCGAACACGCTCAACCCGAAGCGCATTCAACCCGAGGTATGACTGTATTTCCATTTATCCAAATAATAATGGCTTCCCCCTTTTTCTTTTCACAGTGAGCAGACAAGCCGAAAACACCAGAACTGATTCAAGGTGAATCTAAATAGGGGTAGCTTCAAATGCTCTGTGGCAAACAGAGTAAATTGTTAAGGCAATGACAGGAAAGACTCACAACTGGGTGATACCTTTATTGGGACCAACCCAAAAGTCACAGAAGCATGGGGCAAGGTGTTACACAAAGAAGGGGGTGAGAACAAACAAAGTTCAAAAATTAGACTGATGTTACAGAATGAGATCAGCAAAATCATTCCATATCAAGTGATCCAACTTTTTTACCTCGTGTCATTCAATTTTCTTAATATTTTGCATACTTGTTAAATGATCAAAACTAAGTTTAAATCTAAATTTTTAATTTTTTATCTCATCCCATTTGTGAGTTATGAGGGTTTGAATTTTGTTTTAAAAATTACAAATTTGGCCTTACCAGACTACACAAAAACCTTAAAAGCTCAGCCCAGGATTGAGATACATCAAAACTAAAAACACCAATCTCTTCAGAACTTCATGGGCTTTAATATGGTATGTCTTATGGACTTACTTTAAATTTTAAATTTAAGTTACAAAATTGAATTTTTTAAAAAAGTGATTAAAAGAATCATTATGATTAAAAATTTCAAAAAAAAAATCCAAGTTAGCTGCGCTCCGGAGGCTTTGGGTTGCCTTCACTGAAGGCGACTGAACAGCGCCTTGAACTGAACGCACCTTGTTTTAGAGGGGGAGCACAAGAAAAAAAATTCTCCCCCTTTCTGCGCAGCGCCCCTTCAGCGAAGCTGCAAGAGAAATGGAAGGGGCTCCATTTCTCTTTCAAAACTGGAGCAGCTCTACACTTTATATATGTAACCCCCCCCCCCATATTCAACAGTCTTACCTCAGTGTTTCCTGTGGCAAATACAGAAGTCTGGGTGACATACACCTTTGCGCGTGACTTTTGTGGATCTTAGACCGATCCAAATTCTCATGGTCAAACTCAAATGACACCATCCATGCAGTAAGCAATTGCACTGGAGTGTTTGTTTGTTTGTTTGCTTGTTTGTTTTAAATGAGTAAATAGCAATCATGGAGGGATACAAATCAGAACTTTGGTGGGGAGAAAGGCTATAATCCTTTTGTCTCCTGCTGCAGTCTGGATCAAGTCCTCCACATCTGCTACTTGCTGCAATAGAAAAGCTTCCATTGGCACCAATAGGAGCTCTCCCCCCAATGCAAACAGCAGGTGCAGGTGGCCAAATCCAGATTGGGACTACAGCGCAGGGCAAAGGGATAAAGCATCCCCACCCACCCAGAAAGGTTCTGATCCAGCTTGGGACCCCTGTGTCTCTGAGTTTTGCTAAAAACAACAACTATTCAAGCCATTGCTAATTATGTGAATGGTATCACAACTGGTTTGGTCCTCAGACGTGTGCATGAGTGTTTAAAGATGTGTAAATGCTTTTCACATGCTGCAGAAAATCCTGGTGTAAGATGAGTATGCCGGCATTAAATGTATTGGTCAAGTACAGTGAGAAGCTCCCTTTAGGTAAGTGTCCTAAACAAACTTTAAAGAGATTACTGATGATCTGCGGCAGTTTAAGCATCAGTTTAAAATCTCAGGCTCTGCAGGACAAAGACCTGGGCTGGATCTAGACATGTCAAAGAAGCGATTCTGTTAAACACATTGTAAATCCGGTAGAGAAAGACAGGATGCCACAGCGCCATCTGGTGTCACAGTATTATATAAAAAACGCTTTTTCTTTACCTGTCTAGCTGAGTTCCTGGCTTTTTGTTCCTCTGTAATGTGCACATTCGTGATACTTTATAATTATAAATATTAACAACAACAGTGGGACCCTTGGATGCAATAGCAGTTTTCAGAAGCAACACAAAGAATCTTTCCAGTGGGATTTTCTTTTTCCCCCTGGGTGGGTGGGGTGGGGGTGGGGGTGCTGATGGGCCTGATATTCTGCTCCATGACATCTCTACTGAAACAGAGCACCCCTACAGTACAGCTTGCCCATTTTATGCCCCTGTTGAGAGTGGGACAATGGCAGGAAGCAGGCCCCGATATAGCCTGGAAACATCATTGTTTCACAGTCTGCTTCCACCCACACCCTTACTCCCACCCCTGGATGTCTGGACAGCTCAGCGCCACTTGCCAAGCACAGAAACTGGCTTCAATTTCTACAGAACGATTCCATAGCTGAATTGCATTTGAAGGACCGGACCATAAGCAAAAGTTTTCAGTTTCATTATTTTAAGTGGTAAACTGTTGAAGTCATCTTCCTCAGAATAAATCATGCCACTGCTGGCTGCTCATATACAGTCTCAAAGTAAAATGACAAATGCCCAAAATCAAGGAAGTTTTCAGCAGAAACTGAAAGCTCTCCAGCAATCTATTAAGCATCCTTGAGCTTTAAACTTCAGCTTTTGTGTGTACATGCCTGCATTCTAAACTAATAGTTGCTGAGACCAGTGTGTATTTGCCTATATAAAAACCACAGAATTATTTAACAGACACTGGAATATCTAGATTCTAGCTAAATTGAAAATAGCAGCATGTTTACAAATGAGCACATAGCTGGATCTCTTATCAAACGGCCACAGCATCAGAGTCAAATACAGCAAATAGCATTGTTTATTCTATTCTGTTAAGATTACAAAAGTCTAGAACTGCAGAAATACAAATTTCAATGGTTCAAAAGCCAGGTTTTCTTATTGTAGCTTTGTCTAAATACTGAGGTTGGAAAGCAATTAGCAGTTAACAGATAAGTACTTTACATGTCAAAGAAAAAAATGTCTCCCTACTCAAAATAAAGTTACAACTTTTCAGTTACCTTAAAAAAACTTCCTCTCTCGTCAAGACCCTGCGCTTCCATGGCCAAAGTTGACATTTTCTCTGGGAAAGCTTCACCGAACTCCTCCTAGAAGCAGAGACATATTTAATGGTTAGTCCAGTCAGTAGGAAATTCCTTTCTAAGCCACAGGAACAGTCACAACAGTTTTGCCAAGATCTTTTCCCGTCAACAACACAGTGCCATTTATTTCCTACCAGAGGCTTTAATATTATCCTTTTGGTCTATTATTTCCTGTAGATTGCACTTTAAAGACAGTGCTGCTGGCATTTCCCCCTCTTCATACATCCCACAAGTTGCTTATGGTGATTTTAACCAACTTATTATGATTATTATTTTAACTGCAATGGCATGAATGGCTTTGTTTGCTTGACCTCAGTCAAAACTGCACATTGAGCAAATAGTAGGAGGCCCCCTAATCCTCCATAGAAGATTAGGGGCCACAGGTGGCACTGTGGTCTAAACCACCAAGCCTTTTGGACTTGCCAATCAGAAGGTCGGTGGTTCAAATCCGCATGATACAGTGAGCTCCCGTTGTTTTGTCCCAGCTCCTGCCAACCTAGCAGTTTGAAAGCATACCAGCACAAGTAGATAAATAGGTACTGCTGCAGCAGGAAGCTAAACAGCCTTTCTCTGTGCTCTGGCTTCTGTCACAGTGTTCCGTTGTGCCAGAAATGGTTTAGCCATGCTGGCCACATGACAAACGTCAGTTCCCTCAGCCTGAAGCGAGATTAGCGTCATACCCCATAGTCCAATTTGACTGGACTTAACCGTCCAGGGGTCCTTTACCTTTACCATATAAGATTATAAGATTACAGATCTAACATTAAGAGAGACTGCTGCAGGATGGGGACACAAAGTTATTTGAGGAGTTACATTTATATACCACCTTTATCTTCCATGGACCTCAAAGTGGTGTTCATGGTTCTCCTCCCCCTCCCCATTTTGTGCTCACAACAACCCTGTGAATTAGGTTAGGCTAAGAGATGGTGACTGGGCCAAGGTCGCCACCCAGTGAGCTTCATGGCTGAGTGGGGATTATGTTGTAAAACGCCCTGTGATCTTCAGATGAAGGGCAATATATATATATATTTAATAAACAATAATAATGATAAATAATAGACGGGGCCAATAGCCCATCTATTCCAGCCCCCTAATCTCACAATGGCCAACCCTGCAATCAGGGTTCGAGCACAAGAGCCTTTCCCCTCCTGTGACTTCCAGCACTTGGCATTCAGAAGCCTTACTGCCCCAACTGTGGAGACAGAGCATAGCCATCATGGCTCCATGAATTTGTCTAACTCTCTTTTAAAGCCTACCAACTACGTTGGTGGCCATCACTGCCTCCTGTGGGAGAGTGCCGTAGTTTAATTGTGTGCTGCATGAAAGGGCCAAAGGGCCATTTGTTCAAACAAGGTACAACAACAGAACACACATATTATCTCATTTTCTGGGCCAAGACTCAGTACTCAGCCACTAAAGTTTGGGGCTTCAGAACATGTACGGAGTGTTTCCACTTCAATTATTGCATCAGTCACAGCCATCATCCACAAATCGAGGTCACAGAGCCAAGACACAGACTATAGTGACACACTCAACCCTCACTTTTTCTGCCAGTTTAAAAAGCGACATGTGGATGGTCATGCCATGATGAACAAGAATAATAGATCTGGAATAAGAATAATAGATCTCAAAATATCATTTAATCCAACCCATCAATGCATGAAAAACCCTACCATTACAACATCCCTGATAGGTGGCCTTGCAAGCAGATGGTCGGTGGTTCGAATCCGCATGACAGGGTGAGCTCCCGTTGTTTTGTCCCAGCTCCTGCCAACCCAGCAGTTTGAAAGCATACCAGCATGTCCAGGCAGGGCTAGCAGAGGCTCCTGCCTGAATACTGGAGAGCTGCTGCCGGTCAGTGTAGGCCAGGGGTCAGCAAACTATTTCAGCAGGGGGCCGGTGCACTGTCCCTCAGACCTTGTGGGGGGCCGGAATATATTTTGGAAAAAAATAATGAATGAATTCCTATGCCCCACAAATAACCCAGAGATGCATTTTAAATAAAAATACACATTCTACTCATGTAAAAACACGCTGATTCCCGGACCGTCCACAGGCCAGATTTAGAAGGCGATTAGGCCAGATGTGGCCCCTGGGCCTTAGTTTGCCTACAGATGGTGTAGACAATACTGGGCTTGATGGACCAATGGTCTCACTTGGTTTAAGGCGGCTTCCAATATTCCTATGCGTGGTGTTCTTCCTAATGTTCAGTCAAAATCCCCTTTCTCATAATTTGGACTTGGGTCCTATCTACTGCAGCAGTCTTTGAGATATATTTAAGAATCTACCCCAACATCCCTGATCATTGGTCATGGTGGCTGGGGTTGGTGGGACATGTAATGGGTTGTGGAACAGCATTCCTGGCAAAGCATGGCAGGTGGCCACGATCTGCACTTTTCGGAAACAATTAACAATTTTGTTCCAACAGGCTTTCGCAGAGGGAGAGGGATAAATGGGTCTTTGCCAGACGATGGCACCGGGTCAAGTCTCCACTGAGTCTCTGCTGAGTGAGTAGGAGCTCTATTTATCAAATTACTCCGATAAAAAAGGGCTCAATCCTTGAAAATAAGTGCCAGCTCCTGTTAGAAAAGGACTTCGGGAGCTGCTGGGCTGATAATCTAATCTCCCCCTCCTTTTGAAGCTATTTAGAACAACTAGAACTCCTCCCAAGCAAAGCCCTCAGAATCGTGGGCCAGAAAAAGCAGCTTCCATTATTTCTGAGTCCAAGCATGGTACTCACAAGACAGTGCTACAAAGAACTGGGAATTTCCCACACACAATCCACCATAACTCCCCCAAAGAAAAAGCAGCTCAAAATTTCACCCTACTTTCAGCCTAAGGCAAACGAAGCAAACAATCCAGGAAACCTCCATTCTCATAAATGGTCTATTGACCACACCTGGACTGGGAGGGAGGCAAAAGGGATAGATCTAGCAACCCAATTAAAACAAGCCAGAAAAGCCAAAGAGGGCCCTGAAATATATTTGGAACAGGAACTATTCCTGAAAAACACAGAAACCAGGATAAACGGACTTCCTTACCCTCACTATCAGGAGAGAAATTAAGGTGCTCCCCCTCAGTTGGGTTGGCTGAGACAGACAAACAACTAAACAGTCCAAGGTTACAGCACCCGGACAACGACATTTTTTACCTGTCAGGGATGAGCTGCTCAAAAACTATTCTATACAGTTAAGTAAAGAACTAGAGGCAATTAAAAATTTCCTTTCGGAAAGTTTGTGCCTGCTTACCACTCTAACTGAATTAATTAAGAGACAAGAAGCCTCCTTCCTTCACATAACAACTAATGATATGACCAATGGAAATGAAACCCAACTGGGCCTTGATTACAAAAAAACCAAACAGAATCCAACCAGCTCAGGAGGAGGGAGGGTCCCCTGCTCCCAAGACACTGGCCCTAAAGAGAAAAAACTCAAAGCAAAAAAAGAAAAAGCCTAAAAATATCAAACTGGGAAGCCAAAAGGGAAAGCCGCTCTGTCGGACTGAAAAAATGAATTTCCAAAAGCTCTTTAAGCTGTTGGAGAATCCAACGATAAAGAACTCGGTTTCTGCAACACAAAAGAAAACCACAAACTCAGCTCCTTCAATAAAGCACCCTGAGGACAAGCCCCAAGACCCAGCAGAAGATACGTCGCCCTCCAGCGGGGTTACGGGAAAACGAAAGGAAATCTTGGTTCCCAAGCAACCAACCCTTATCAAGACGTCTCAAGGAAATCTTGTTCATTCTCACCTAACTAAAAAGGCTCACGGCAAAACAGCACAGACTCAATGGAACTTAACCTTAAACAATCATCAACGTGTCTTCTCAATCCTTCCCTCTTATAGAGGCCTCCCAACGTATGTACAAATGAAAGCAAACATTCTTGAGAAAATTGATTTAGTCACCAGGGGCCTTGTGACAGCAGAAAATATTATTAATGTAATACGACATGTTCCAAAATAGGGCTGTAGTGACTTTTAAGGACTGGTCCTCAACTAAATGGACTCTATCAAACAAAGACAACTTCTTGAGGGTTGGTCTGATTGTGCACCATTTCTTTGAAATCTCAGGTCTTTGCCATCAGTGTCTATTTTGTATGGTTTTATTTTTAAAAATTTGTATACTGCCCTTTATCCAAAGATCTCAGGGCGACTCACAACATAAAAGTATGAAATAAAACCATGAAATGAATAATAAAAACAAAAGCAAAATGAAACCATAACAGCAATTGCTGTTTTGTGCTTTTAACTATATTCAGCATGCATTGACTTGAGACTGTTGTTTTGAAGGTGATTAATAAATCAATGATATTATTGATCTGGATACTTCTGTTGACACAACTGAGAAGTTTGTTTAGCTGCCACATTACACTGCTGAAACGGGCTGCATTGGTTGTCTACTAAAACCCTTTTCAACATGTACTGCTGTTGTCAAGCAAGGTGTTGCGCGTTGTGTATTTGTGCATTTACCTAAATTTACCTAAACAAAACTCTTTACATTTATAACCACTGAGTTGCTCTATTTCTTTGTCTGTATGCCAATGTCTGGCAATGATCACTACAAGCTAGATGTGAGCCACACCTGGATGTAACTTTCATAGTTATAGGTAACATAGTTCGCAATTCTAGTGAGATTTTTTTAAAAAAACAGTTATATTCATTTTAAACACAAAATGCACAAAACACAAACAATAAACGCAAACAAATCCATACCCTCCAACATTTCTCCGATAAAAACAGGGATGTCCCATTCCATAATGATAGTTTTACTATTTATACCCCACAAATTGATTACTTGTTTACTTTCGAAATAATATTCCCATGATGCAGCTTCCACAATTACACCCTAATATATTTTTACTGAATTTGCAATTTACAAATTACTATCATTTTATGGACCCTAGATGGTTGGGATAGGTACTTCAAAATGCAGCAGTGGGAGTCGCATTCTAAAATGGTCAAAACTGAAATTAAACAAGATGGTAATGCTGTTAAGGAGTGGCTATAGTACCGTTAGGAGCTTTAGAGTACCTCCAAGATCCAGAACTGCTTCTTAAAAGGAAGGTTGGCGTTTATACCAAGAGTGCCTTTTTCCTAATCTTAATAATTAGGTTGCTGCTTCTACATGTGCCAGTATTTCCCATGCTGATTTATGGTTCTGAACACTTTCCTGGTAGAGCAAAAAACTTTCTTCCAATATAAATGTACTGGTCTATTAAAATTTTAATATTTTATATCTAGCCCACAAATTTGAGGGTTGTTTAAAATAGCACATCTTTATCTAGGCCTTGGCAAACTTCCCTTCTTTTGACATTATTTCCTTTTCCACAGTCGGCTGAGAGCCTAGTTCATGGAGTCCACTGATACAGTGACACACAGGATTACATTGACATTCAGGAGCCAAAATACAGGAACTGTCTATGGTGCCAGTACTTGACAGATCTCTTAATTCAAATGTTGCATTGTTAGTCCAGCTGTAACTGCAAACAAAGTACGGGATTTGAAGAAGGAGGAGGGAGGGGGGAGTCCCAACTTCCGTAAACCGTCAGAAAGAGATTCTGTTCATTCTTACAGGGTGAAAGAGAACAGGACGTACAGATTCGCTACAGGCAAAGTACAACACAGAGAAACAGAGCACAAATTTGATGTTTTCATGGGTTTATCTGTATGTTTACTCCTTCATTTGATAAATGGAGTACATCAGCTCCTGGTCAAAAACCATGGTACTAAAGGCCTCTTCGATAGGCCTGTCACCATCTTTTCTTACCCACCTGAGGTATGATTCTGCCCTCAAAACTGTGAAACAGAGGTTATGGGATATTGCCTTTAGTGATTTACGATATCACTCGCATGTGACCTGTGGCCCATCTGTGTCAGGAATCTAATACTTACAGGGTTTTTTGTTATCTCCCTCCCTTAAGAATTTGGCCATATCTGACTACTGTTGTTTGTTTCCTAAAGCCAGATTAAATGTTTTCCATTCTGAAGTGCTGAGAAGATTCGCTGGTGTCACATACCAAGACAGGCTGTGCCCATTCGCCCAAGATGTTTTATTGCATTGTAATCTGTATAAACAGGTTAGAAAGCATCTAATCAATCCAATACTAACGAAACAACATAAAAATTAATGACTTATTTTATGTCACGGTTCTCCTTGAGGATAAGTTTAATACTATTACATCGGCTGCAGCAAAATTCCTCTCGGAGGCAGTGAGAATCAGAAATCAATATTTACAGGCTAAAGCTCCTCTGTTGGCTAGTAAGGCTGATCTTACACCTTAATACAGTGGTGCCCCGCAAGACGAATGCCTCGCAAGACGAAAAACCCGCTAGACGAAAGGGTTTTCCGTTTTTCGATGCGCTTCGCAAGACGAATTTCGCTATGGGCTTGCTTCGCAAGACGAAAACGTCTTGCAAGTCTTGCGATTTTTTTCGCTTCCCCCCCTTTTTCTAAGCCGCTAATAGCCTTTTAGCCGCTAAGCCGCTAATAGCCGCTAATAGCGCTAATCTGCTAAGCCGCTAATAGGGTTGCTTCGCAAGACGAAAAAACCGCTAGACGAAGAGACTCGCGGAACGGATTATTTTCATCTTGCGAGGCACCACTGTAACTGTTGATATTTACTATTGTTGTACTGTGCTGTAAACCACTGAGCCTTGGGCTTGCCAATCGGAAGGTCAGTGATTCGAATCCCCATGACAGGGTGAGCTCCTGTTGTTTGGTCCCAGCTCCTCCCAACCTAGTAGTTCAAAAGCACACCAGTGCAAGTAGATAAATAGGTACTCCAGCAGGAAGGTAAACAACGTTTCCGTGTGCTGCTCTGATTTCGCCAGAAACGGCTTAGTCATGCTGGCCACATGACCCAGAAAAACTGTCTGCGGACAAATGTCGGCTCCCTTGGCCAGTAAAGCGAGATGAGGGCCGGAACCCCAGAGTCGTTCGTGACTGGACTTAACTGTCAGGGGTCCTTTACCTTTACTGTGCATTTTGGGTCTACGGACCTCAATAAAGCTGTATGTGGATTATAAAAGGCAAGCGTTTCTAACCTGACAGGTAGGAAGATAGTATTTGTTTAAATCTACAGATTATAACAAAGCATAAAAGTTAAAATTTTCATCAAAACAGATATAAAGTAAAATGCTTTGAAAAGTAGGATGAATAAATGATCAGCAAAAAGATGTATAAGCACCCCATAACACCCCAAAAGCAAATTAGGATAAATGCAGGACAAATATTCATTGTCATATTAACCACCCCATGAACAAATCAGGACAAATGCTCATCAAGACTAGATCTAATATAACCTCCAAATAAGATTTATCTAAGCAATTCAGGATGCTTGTTCAACAAAGAGGAAGCCAAAACTGACTCTGGTCTAACCATCCCACTTGCACTTTTCTCCAGTTTTGGGACCACCCTATTTCCTGTTTTGCCTATTTCAGGCACTGATTGAAGTCAATTAAAAAGGTAAATTGGCTCAAATTTAATGGGGTCGAAGTATGGAGAGTTCCAGTCCCTTCCCCATGCCAGTTTCCAACAACAAAGAGCAACCAAGATGAAAACAAGCTCATAAAATATCAGTTGTCTGATCATCGCAGTTAGAAATTCTATGTGGATTTCCAGATATTGCTTTTATTCTGTTTGACTTCAGTGAGCTGTGTATACAAATAGTTACAGGATCTGCCCTTTAAATAGTTCAGCAATGTGAACAAAGAAATTGAAAGTCTGCTCATTGTACAAACAAAAATAAGTGAGGGGCCCTCAATCATGTGATCACCATGGAGAAAGCCACCTGAGAGCACCTTTTATAGACAAGCCTAACCACCTCCAACTCAGGATAGGATCTTACAATCTATTCAGATTGCTAATCCAGTAGTGTAGTCTGCAAACCAGTGTGACTTGACTTTACTCCAGCTTTATTGCTTACAGTTTCCTAACCCCTTCTTCCAGTTCTAAATATTTCTAAAAATGTAATTTAACAATTGTGATATATATATATCTCACTACCAAGATGCACATTCAACTACAGTCATTTTAAGATTGTACATTACTCTCAAAAGCAGCCCTAACAAGGCAAGTGCCAGGTGTTATTCATTAACAGAGTAGACCTAAGCAGGAAAAAGTAGATGAGAAAACTTCAAGGCAGAGTGCAAAGGTGCTGAACCTGGGGATAGCAGAAGTCATGAAAGATAAAACGTTATCAACAAAAATAGCTGAGGATCAACTTTCACTCTCTAGGAATCTGCGTCTAAAGAAAAAGATGAAGAAGAGGGAACATTAGTACTACTGGTATTTGAGATTTCACTGTTTTGAAAGTACTGTATTTCACACAGGATTGGTATTTAACATGCCTCAGAACTTGAGAAAGGTGGGGCCTTCTTGTATCATACTGTGCTTTGAAACCACACCACCGAAGCACAATGTAAGAAATCACAGCTTACCTTCCACAACTGGAAGAAGAGGAATGCACATAGCGCATTGGGCTTTGGATGTTGCAGAAACACTTCTGGCTTTGAAAAGTTCTGCAGAGCAACCTAAAAAATTCATTGAGTGGCATTCATTTAACTGAGAGTAGACCTACTAAAACTTAATAAAATGAATAGACCTAACTTAGCCATGCTGATTAACTTCAATGGGTCTACTCTGTAAAACATAGCTGACTACCATTCAGTGTCAGTTTTGGAAGAGTAAAAGAAAAGTGGTTTCACATGTTGCACGGAATACAGGCACTCCAAAATTCAGTCCATTTTTGAAAGGTTATGGGCATCAAGCCAGGCCACATGAAAGACTCTCCTTCCACCACAGGACCCAAGGGCAGTCTCGGTTATTGGATACTTGTGTTTCTCTGTGAGGGTTCTTCTTCAGAGACACCAGCCATTCCAGCACATGGCCAATGGGAAAAGCTGGACTATGTCACTTAACTGGGAGCAAAGCAGGACAGGGGGGAAAGGGGCCCTTACGATCGATGGCCCCTGTGGTCTCTTCCAACTCTATGATTCTATGATTCTATGATCTGATCACTCAATCATGCAAATATATTTGACATACAGTAAGCCCTCAATTTACGTTGGGGTAAAACTGTCGAAGCCTCTCTGCACACTATTTGAATAACAGTCTGTAAATATCAAATAAGGCAGTGTCAGCAATCAAGATCACTGGTGGGCGGGGGCGGGGGCGGGGGGGGGCGGATACAAACTTGAGGGCCAATGTTGATTGCTATGACTGCAACATCCTTACCAGTGCTTCTAATTACTGCAGAGTAATTCTGTTAAAATTATAACCAATGACTCATTTTTCATTTTCATATATAGTTAACATGTTCTATATCATGTTAAAGGTAAATTCAACTTTGGAAATGATACTAGTGTGAAAGAACCTTGGAAACTGACTTTAATGAGTCTGAGTTCCAGTTATCACTAACAACATGGCTGTGTATAGCTCAGCTCATCAAGACTTCTGACACCACACACAAGTTTGCATGAAGTCAGTGGTGTTCATTTCTATGAGCAAAGCAAACAAATTTACTTTCACATACTATGTAAGAATTCCTGATGCGTTTAGTCATTTTCTGCAATGAAAAGACACTTGCTCAAGACTGGATTGCTTTCTACTCTTTTCCAAAACTTGATGTAGCTTATGAACAAACTGCTACTCAGTGGACCCGCTGCATATTTTCTCTCTCACACATAATCTGTGACAAAGTCCAAACTGGTACACTTGTCCTTTGCTGAAAGCTTAACCAGTTACAGAACAGTGATGCTTGTGCGCTCTCCAAATCTTAAAAGGATCACAAAGTTCTTGGAAGAGAGCCAGCCCATCCAAAATTTTCGGACCATTGTTTGGAATTTGGGTCAGTAACAGGGATATAAAAGTTACAGATAGGTAGCCATGTTAGTCTGCCATAGTCAAAACAAAAAAAATTCCTTCCAGTAGCACCTTAAAGACCAACTAAGTCAGTTCTTGGTATGAGCTTTCGTGTGCATGCACACTTCTTCAGATACCAGGTATCTGAAGAAGTGTGCATGCACACGAAAGCTCATACCAAGAACTGACTTAGTTGGTCTTTAAGGTGCTACTGGAAGGAATTTTTTTTGTTAGGGATATAAAAGAAAATCAAAAACCTACAGCTGTCTAGAAAGTTTATGCTGTCTTCTGTGAACTGGGAATATTTTTCTGCCCATTCAAGAAACAGCCTCTCTTTCTGGACAGATCAGACAAAACTGGAGTGTAGCAAGAGACATGAAATTACTAGCAGTGAGCAGACTAAGTGTGGTTTCCCTACTTTTAACCTACTTCTAAAAGTCACAGAATCACAGAATTGTAGAGTTGGTGTTTAACTGAATATTTTCAGATTTTTAGTTCTGACTGAGTGAATGCAACCAGTAATTCAGTAAGTTCACTAGCAGAACCAGATTTTTCTAAGGTAGAAAACAAATTATTTTAAATCTCATATATAAAAATGCCACTTGAACCAGTCAATACTCTAAAATAAGCGCCTTTCTAACTCTGCTTTTGGGGGGGGGGTATTGAGTTCTTGAAAAGTTTTCCAAGTGTTCCTCAATAACTAACTCTATAATGGATCTGTAAAGGAGAAACTTCTCAGAAAGACAGATTGCCTGTAACCTCCCTTGCAAAGTGCATCAGCAGAGAAATGCTGAAGATGTTATATGGCAGTGGTGTCCAAACTTTTTTCAAAGAGGGTCAGATTTGATGAAGGGCAGTGAGGGCCGACCAAAGGGCCAACCAAAGTTGTTGAGCTCTCTTTAGGATTGAAGTTGTTGAGGTTTTTTACTGGCAGAATCCGAGACCAGGGAGAAGAGTTGGTGGAAGAAGATTGGAAGAAATATAAAGATTACCTACAGAAACATTGTAAAATTAATGAATGCTAAAATGATGTCGGAATGAAATGAAGCGGTTTTAGCAACAATGTTAAAAAGGAGTATGTAAAAATGGATTGTTAATAGATGAAAATATAAAGTTATAATATGTTAAGATAAAGAATTAAGATAAAAACAAGGGGGAAGGGATTTGCTGAAATAACCATTCGAACTGGAATACAAAAAAGGGAGGTGTGAGGAGGTCAGGGAAACAAGTAAATGAAAGGCAAGACATAGAAAGATGGATTTATTTTTAATTGTTTTTATTTCCTCTGTATTTTGTATCTTTTGTTTTCTTTTTTCTACCTTTTTTATTACTTTTGTAATTTCTTTTGAAACTTTAATAAATATCATTTTTTTAAAAATGAAGTTGTCAAGGGTTTTTTTTTAGGATTTTACCCCAGGAAATAAACTGCCACAGGGGCTGGATTAAACCAACTGGCAGGCCGCATTAGGCCCCTGAAACGGATCTTGCACATGCCTGTTCTATGGAGTACGTTGATACATAAGAATCATGTGCATGCCCACAATCCCCTGCAATGGCAACTGCACAAAGATTCCTTTGCAGGTAAATTCTTGTGGGAAATGTTCCAAAAGATTGGAAAGCTTGATAACATATTCATAAGAGGAACCTCAGACTCATGAAAATGACTTGAGTTATTTTCTGTGGGGGGGGGGGACACATGTATTATGGCTGTCTCGTGCTTTTGTATGAGTTCTCAATATTTCCCTGTCTACAAAGGGTAAGCCTGCCACCACTTCATATTATTTTGTTGCAGCAGCCTCTCGCATTGTGTCACTATGCCATGGAAAACTGCAGAAAGGTTGTGTCAATACAATCAAGTTATTCTTAGGTTTCAAAACAGTATTTTAAACTGTTTGACCCTCATACATTTGAAGAGAATCCATGAAGTATTAGGGGAGGGGTAGTACAGTTTGTCCACCTTTAGTCTTCACGCTGCACAGCTCTCACCTGTGGCTCCTAGAAGCTATCAGCATTCCAGGAAATGGATTTGACTGACCAGCTAAACCAGGTGAGGGTAACCAATGGGTCTCATACCCTCAGTGAGTTAGGGACTTCCCCTGCATGCAATGACAGGCTCCGGTGGATTGAGTGGACGAGACCAAAAGTGGGTTCATCGGTTAACAAGGTGGCTTCTGCATACGCTATAGAGGGAAATGAGGAGCAGGTGGGGCTTCTCAACATGGGAAGATATGGTAGCCCATCTAGGAGAAGGAAAACTCTGACCCTAAGCCACCACTGCCTTGTGAGATTTCTTCAGGAAAAGAAAAGGCTAAGGAATAAACTCTACACAAATCCAGAGTGCAGTCCCCAAAGCAACTCCTGCAGCCAAACATATTGCTCTGCTTCACTTTGGACCACACTAGCAAGGCTGAGGGGGATGTCTTGCTGTCTGGGCAGCCCAGGACTTCCATTTACATACTGCCCAGGCTTGTGCCCCAGGGAGGTCACTCCATTGTCTCTCAAGGCAGATGGATAACAACAACAACAATCACCATGTTAATGCGACTGCTCTAAAAAACTAGAGCAGTTCAAATTTTCATTTACCAATTTGACATTGTGGAAATACACAGGTCAAGAATAGATTTACAAGAAAAGCAACAGAAAAAGAAGAGTGAAACAGCCTGGCTTTCTGGTAAACACTGAGAGCCATTGTCAGCCAGAAAAATTCTCTTATGGGACTCTGTGGTGAAAACCCTATTAAAATGCTGCACTGGGAGTTAGCAGAGCTGCATCGATCCAATTTTTCACTAGATGAGCCTTCCTCAAATGTTTTGAAATGTAATGCCTACCAGTCCCATCTAGTACAGCCTAGATAGCTGAGAGCTGTCATCTGAAACACCTAGAGAGTACCAGATTCAGGAAGGTTGCACTAGGTATGCCAATAGGCTAGTGGTGGTATGTGGTTCTAGTCTTCCTCTCTCTCCAGTCCTCTCGATGGGGAAACAACTCTTGCATGTCTCTTCCACATGGCATGGTCTTACCATGTGCTATGTTCACATGCCACTTTCAACTGTCCCAAGGTCTGCATGGCACTTCAAAAGACCACTGGAGAAACATTAAACATTGCTGCTTATCACACAGATGTCCCATATAGAGATGGATTTTGAGTAGCAGCCACACATGGGGCCTTCCAAATAAATACGGTAATAAATAATAAAACCCATTGGTAAGACAGAAACAAAACAAAAACTTTGCTATGTTATGCACATTCTGTACCATGTAATCTGAGTACTTTCAATAATTGTTTTATTGCATTTTGCCCCCATGTTAGATAAACACTAATAAAAGTTATTACTCATACAGACGTACCTTGGAAGTCGAACGGAATCCATTCTGGAAGTCCGTTTGACTTCCAAGGCCTTGATCAAAAATCCTGCAGGAAATGTTTGGTCCAAAGTCGAATATCAGCAAATAAGCATTTTTATGTTGACAGAACAAAAATTCATTTTTAGGCTTCTTTAGCTCTTTCTATGCTGATTTTTCCGAAAAGGACTACCACAACACTCCCCGCTGCTTTTTTCCACCTTCAATACATCCTTAAATCACAATTACAAACAAATGTGAAATTTGCATTTATTATTACAGCTAGTTCAAATATTTAACATTGATTCTAATGCATACATACAAATATTTCTTAACCTGTGCATGCACACCTTTAAAAAAAGATCCAGGAAATGTGCAGGAACAAGTTAGCAGCTGGGAAGAGCAATTCAAATCCTGATCCACTCTGCTGGATGAGATTAGGATGGGATGGAGTTGTCCCTCCACCCAGCCATGCCCAGGTCTGCCGTTGGCAAGGAAGCCACACTAACAAAGAATGTCCCAACATGCCCACTAAATCTGCTGGAAAATACCACCAGAATTATCCCTGCCTGAAATGGGGTATTTTGGAGGCAGTACTGTATCAGCACAGGATTTGCTGGATCCCAAACTGGCCCTGCTTCTGCCATCATATGATGGCAATGGGCCTCTTTGCTGCACCAGCCTGGGAGCAAAGAGGTCATTTCACCACTGCCACCCTTCTTCCCTTGTTCACACAAGTGGAGGGGCTGAAGATGGTGGTTGTGCCATCAAGCCCTGCCACTGCTGGCCAGCGACTTGGTCTTCAGTCTTCATTCTTATCATGTTTCACAATGGGAAAAATGAAGTCTTCTGCTTTAGGGAGGGGACAATAACTATTCTGTTTGCTTGTTTGTTTTTAATTCTTAATACCAAAGTATTGTGCAAGTGTGGTGTTTACCTGACCAAGACTTGCACAAGAGGAATAAAAAGATCTTACATAAGACCTTTGAATTAATTCTTTATTTTATTTAAGGCCCAGTTTCAGTTTCCCAGGTAATTTCTTTCACTTACTCATTTATTTACATGCCTCACCTTTTCCTCTAGGGAACAGCTACAGAGGCCCATAGTCACCCAATGAGCTCCATAGGAAGTGGAGATTTGAACCCTGGTCTCTGAGCATCTAGTCCACACTCAAATCACTACACCACACTGGCTCTACTGGAGATCTTGAGGAAACAGCTCCTCTTGATTAGATTGCTTAAGCTCAAGCGCGTCTTTAGCTATTGGTGGAAATGGGCACCTTCATTATCAACTGTGCTGCTCCATAAGCAAAATGGCCAGGAATGGAAGCAAGTGTGGCTTTGGAGGCCACTCACTGAAACGCTCTACAAGTGACAAACTGCCCACCAAGAAAAAATGTGCTAAGGAGCAGTGGGCAGATGTGGAACAGCTTACAGTATTCGTTACTTTTCAGGTTTTCCACTGTAATGTTTCCAGATTAAGTGTTAAGCATTGCAGGCGTTTTGATGACAAGCTGCGGAAGCTGCAAAAAATTTGCCTGCACGAAGGAGCAGCTCCGAACTTCTGTCTGGAAGCGGCCCGTGTTCCACAACATGGATGCCAACTCCCTGGGGTCCCGGCACCCACCAAATTCCCCAGGAAGCGGTCGGACTCCCACAAATGTTGGTGCCAGGTGGCCCCACTGCTCCATCATACACGCCGGACGGAGGTCGGGCTTGTGAAGTTTTGGCTGTCTGAAGGGAAAGCGGCTGAGGCGCAACTGGGAGGCTGGCAAAGCGCCAGAGACCCCCCTGCTTGGCCCGAGGCCGCGGGGGGGGGGGGACGACTCGAAAGGAGGTACCAGATTCCAGGTGAAGGCAGGAGCCCCCTCCCCTCAAAAGAAATGCCTCGGAAGCCAGCACACTGCAGGATGCGACCCCTTTCTTTCCCCGAAGGCAAAACGTCCCCGCCACCAGCGCGACCTCCCCCCCCCCTTCCAAAGTCCTCTCGCGGGGGGGGGCCCGACACTTCGCTCCCGGAGCAGCAGCCTCCCCCCCCCCCCCGCGGCTCGGCTCCTTACCTTTGTCTGGCCGGGTCTCGCCGGCCCCGCCCGTCTCTCGGGGCGCAGAGGCGCTTCGCGGGACCCCTTCCTCGGGGCGAGCGGCTCCCCAACCAGGCGCGCCAGGCGAGCCGACTCCGGGCGGGGGGGGGGGCCGCGTCGGAGAGGAAGAGGAAGTGGCTCCTGGACGAGGCCGGGAGCAACAGGCGGGAGCGAGCGAGGGAGGGAGGGGGCGGGCGGGCGAGAGAGGGAGAGAGGCGGCCGGGCGGGCGGGCCGGCGCTTCAGGAATGGGGGGCGGCGCGGGCAGGCAGGCGAGCCCGGGGGTGCTGCAGGTGCCCGGCTGGGGCGAGGGGCTCCGCGCAGCGTCAGAAAAGTGTGCCTCTGAGGACGTCCAGAGCGCTTTCCCCCCTCGCATCTGGGGCAGAGTTGGGCGAGTGCGGGGAGACCACTGCTTTCCCTTCGTCAAGCAGCGTGGGGGGGGGGGTCAGGTTTAGCCGCGCCACCTCGCAAGGCGGCCTCTGAGCATGCCCAGAGTGCTTTGCCTTCGCCAGATCTAGTTCTTCGCGGACAGCCGTGCTCGCTGCGCGCCCTTCGCGAAAGTGCCTTTTCTTGTTCCGCGGCGCAGAGCTGAGGAATCAGTGCGAAGCCCGGCGCTCCTTCCCTTTGGCTCCCTTTAAAGAACCAGCCGGCCTGCCTGCCTTCTTTCTTTGCAATTGACTCCCCGCTCCCTTCCCAGGACGGCGGGAATATGCAGCGCGCAAGGGGGAGACGCGAGAGGCTTCGTGCTCCGCCAGCCTCGGAGCCGGAGCAGAGAAGGCGGCTCCGCCAAGCGAAGGAAGTTTTGCCGGGCTGCGGGATTGCCGTCCAAGTTCTGGAAAACACTGCAGAAAGAAGAAAAGGCGTGAAGGATTGGGATGTTCATTACGCTGTCTCTTAGCTCTCCTTGGCACCTCTGCATATGCCCAGCTTTAAGTTAAATCAGGCTCAGAATATGGATTTGTTTTATGTATGGACTTGTGCTCCCCTTTAATATTTACATTTATTAAAAGCTGCTAACCGTAATTATTGACAACACAATAATTGTGAAGCTTTTATCAACTTGTGACACACATTTTTAAACGCCCATACAGTAAGTCCCACTAAATCCAGTGGAGACCTTTCTCGGTAAGTACAGTAAGTCCACAACTTGTGTGCAATTATATTTCAGTGCATGGAAAAAAAAAAGAAGAAGAAGAGGCAGAAAGGAGGCAGGGTTCAGGGAGAAATGACTTCAGTAATCCCACCTGCCACTAAACCCAATGGGTTTTGACTATATGTTTATTTTGGCTTTAGGTGCAGTCCCTGGAACATAAGCCCCAAGTAAGTAGTGGGCCTACTGTATGCCTAAGATGTGGCTAGAAAACTCAACAAGCACCAGGGATGGTGGGCCTTCTTGGTGGTGGTCCCTGTGGAACACCCTCCCATCAGATGTCAAGGAAATAACTAACTGACTTTTAGAAGACATCTGAAGGCAGCCCTGTTTAGTGAGGTTTTTAATGTTTTATTGTATTTTTTATATTTTGTTGGAAGCCGCCCAGAGTGGCTGGCTATAAATTATTATTATTATTATTATTATTATTATTATTATTATTATTATTATTATACCAACCACATTCAAGTTAGAATGTTGACAGTCCCTGAGCTATCTGAAGATGGCTATTATATCTCCTCTCAGTCTACACTTATCCAGGCTAAAACATATTCAACTCTCTCAACCATTCCTCATCAGGCTTGGTTTCCTGACTCTTGATCATCTTGGTTGCCCTCCTCTGCACACATTGCAGCTGGTCAATATCCTTAAATTGTGGCTCCCAGAACCAGAACCAGACACAGTATTCTAGGTGCAGTCTGACCAAGGCAGTATAGAGTGGGACTATACTGCTTTTGATGCAGCCTTGAAGGGCATTAGCTTATTTTGGTGCTGCATCACATTGTTAACTCATATGAAGTTTGTGGTCTACTAAGATCCCTAGATCCTTTACACATGTACTACTGACAAGCCAGGTGTTCCCCATCTTATATTTTTGCAGCTGGTTCTTCCTGCATAAATATAGAACCTGACATTTGTCTCTATTGAAATTCATTTTGTTAGCCTAGACCCAGTTATCCAATTTGTTAAGGTCATTTTGTATTCCTATTCTGTCTTCTGTGGCACTAGCTACCCCTCCCAGTTTGATGTCATCTGCAGATTGGATGAGCATCCCTTCAATAACTTCATCCAAGTATCTAGATTCAGGTAGGTAGCCGTGTTGGTCTGATGCAGTCGAAATAAATAAAAAAAATTAAAAATTGTCCAGTAGCACCTTAGAGACCAACTGTTTGTTCTGGGTATAAGCTTTTCTTCAGGTATCTGAAGAAGTGTCCATGCACACAACAGCTTATACCCAGAACAAACTTAGCTGGTCTCTAAGGTGCAACTGGACATTTTTTAAATTTTTAAATTTATTTCATCCAAGTAATTTATAAAGATGCTGAACAGGCACAGAACCCTGTGGCACAGAACTGACAGGGCAAAAAAGTACAGGAACAAGAGAATTTGTTGTTGTTTAGTTGTTCAGTCGTGTCCGACTCTTCGTGCCCCCCTGGACCAGAGCACGCCAGGCACTCCTGTCTTCCACTGCCTCCCACAGTTTAGTTAAACTCATGCTGGTAGCTTCGAGATCACTTTCCCACCATCTTGTCCTCTGTCGTCCCCTTCTCCTTGTGCTCTCCATCTTTCCCAACACCAGGGTCTTTTCCAGGGAGTCTTCTCTTCTCATGAGGTGGCCAAAGGACTGGAGCCTCAGCTTCACAATCTGTCCTTCCAGTGAGCACTCAGGGCCGATTTCCTTCAGAATGGAGAGGTTTGATCTTCTTGCAGTCCATGGGACTCTCAAGAGTCTCCTCCAGCACCAGAATTCAAAAGCATCCATTCTTTGGCGATCAACCTTCTTTATGGTCAGAGAATAGCTTTTTAAAAAGGTGAGATCATTCTGAAGCCAGATTCTCTGTCTAATAAAATCCCTTCTGCGAAATGTCTGTTAGTGGTGTCAGTAGTTTTCTTTGAGGTTGTGTATTCCTCAGCACATTTATTATTAGCGGGTTTCAATTAATGCTCTAAGATGCTGCTTTCCCTTCACTATCACAAGAAATCACCTTTTAGGAAAGCAGTATGTCGCTGATGGGCTAACTTCATTTGCTTTGTTAAGGACTGTTGCATTGATATAGATACATACATAGGCATACTTTGCTCTCCTTTATAGATTTGGCTTGCATATCAGAAGGATGTTCTTCCTTTTTCCTCTGAATGCTAACTTTGTCTCTCTTTTAGCAGCTGGAAGGGAAGTGGGACTGAAGGCTTAACCTTCTGAAAGGAATGACTGCCAGTTGCTTTAGCAGTAGCCAAAAGGAAATGTATTCATAGTTTCCCCAGTAGGTTGTTAGGAACATTTCTTTCATGCCATATTTATAGGATACATTTGGGGCCTGGCTCCTGCCAATACAAATTTCTCTTCAGCCGCATAGCTTATTGGGTAACCCTGGGCTAGTAATTCTCTCCCAGCCTAACCTCCTTAATAGTTGTTTTTTAATCCTGTGTATTTGTTTATTTATTACAGAAGTTTATTCTGTCCCATCTTTCTATAATGGGCACTCAAGGTGGCTTAAAACAGGCTGAAAGCAATAAATATAACAATGAAATAATAAATGGCAGCAGTTGAAAATATTTATATGGGAGACCAAATCAATTAAATGAATTGCCCCTGAAAGAGCTGAGTTCCAAGAACAATGAAGAAGAAGGTGCCCTCTTTCCTGACCACCCCATCAGAGGCTCTGGAATGGAATGGCGTGTGGGAAGGGGAAACTCTGTGTGCTTCCCTAATTTACTTGGTGGGGTTGGGGAATAAAAACCTAATAAAGAAACCTCTCCAATAAGAAGTGATAATTCAAGTTGCCTTGTAGGTTTGTGGTGCATACTTATTTTTTAAAATGATATTTACATTTTCTTAAATATAATCCATTGTAACAAAACAAAACTAAGGAGAAGAATGGAGGGTACATAAAGGCTGTGCAGATACTGTACATCTTCCCCTTCGTTCTAAATAACTAGTTCCTTGGACCACAGAGGTGTTGTGTCTTGTGCAGACTCCATTTTGAAAGTGTCCAAATATTTCTCTAGGATGAGGTAAAGGATTTGGAGCATGAAAGATACTAGTGAGCTCTCTCTGGAGTATCTTCTGCTTGTGCAAAGTATTAACGCTCAAAAGTCTTCCCGGCCAGTAACGCAGCCCCTCCAAGAGTCCCTATTTTCCAGGGACAGTCCTGGTTTCCGATCTGATCCCAGAATGCTCCGCTTTTTCTTAGGACAACCCTATTTTCATTGGATAAATGTTGGAGGGTATGGTACCCAACAAGCTCCTGGGAAGAGATTTGGGAGTGAATTAGGCAGTATCAGAATGGGAGGCAGGTCAGACTGATTTTAAGATAGAACAGTAGTTCATTTTGTGCCACCTAGAATGCCAGAAACTCGATTATTAGAGAGTGTTACTCTTCTTGTATTCTGCAGGAATTTCAGAAGGTGTTAAGTCTGCAAATATCTAAATTAGGAATAGGCAACTGAGGCCCTTATTTGGCTCCTGTAGCCCTGGTTTTAAGGAATTTCTTACGCAACCTAACAGTGTAATCCTATGCATGTTTACTCAGATATAAGTCCCACTTAGCTAGACGGGACTCACCCAGAGTTAAGTGTTTTTAGGAATCCAGTTTAACCCACCCCCAGTGTTGATGTCTGGGATGGGGTTAGGATGGTATGTAGTTTCCTATCTGCTGGCCTCTTGTCAATAGAAAGGAGCAATGCCAGGTAGGTGGGCTCAGCTGCTGCAGAGGTCCTGGGCTTGCCAGGTGTGCTGAAAGCTACCCTTGCCAGTTCTAGCAGTAGGAAACAAATAGGAATCAGAGGCAGAGCACCTTTGGATCCCTGGACCCCCCACGGGCCTCAGCTACACCAGCATGGAGCTGGCCTGGTGAAAAAAGTAAGAGAGCCGCCACCCACTTTGGCCCTGGACCAGTACAAGTGGCAGGGTGGATTTGCGCCACCATTTTGTTGCCCCTGGCTCCAGATGGACAAGCTAAGACACAGGCAAAGCACCTTCTCCCCAGTGTCAACAACAGCAGACATTTTAACGTAATTCTATCATGAGATATTGATTCCCCTGCAGGAAATAGGAAAAGCAAATTGTGGATTTGGAATCTTCCAAAGTGGTAAAACATGGTTTATTCAAAATGGTGGTTGTTGGGCAGGGACAAGGTAAAATAACTAGTGGCTGGGGATCCAAATAAACAAACAAATACATAACTCAGTTAAAGCACCGAGTGCTTGGCTGAGCTTATGTAGGTGTAAGTCAATGGGCACAGAGTCAATGCTTATGGGGACTCCAGCCTTTGCTCAATTCAAAATTTGGGTCCTGTTATTTTCTCAGAAGGAAACTAAAAAAAATTATTCTCCTGCTTTATAATTTTTTGAAATATTACATACAACATTACTTCTTAAGCATCTCATTATGGAATATGAAGCTGATGGTCAAATGTGAATCATTTTGTTTGCCTGCACTGTTAAATTGGAAAGCAGAGAAAAATATTTATATTCACAAATGCTGTATTATTGTATTCAGATACATCACAAAACGCAAATGACAGAACATTGAAAGCAATTCATATTTCTTTTGTATGTTCAGATACAGTAATGCTGTCATTGTTTAAAGTTATAAGACTTTTTAAAACACAGGTACAAACTTTTGACTTCATGTTGTCAGCAAACAGAAAAATGCATGCTCTCATTTCTTAGGTTTTTTTCTTTTTAATTTCACAAGCAAGTGGATGAACAGCAACGCAGACTAGAAACGCTCTACAACAAACTTTAAAAAGAAACATACAAAAGAAGCCCCAGAACTCATAAATACTAGTCTAAGTATGACAAAATTATTTCAACTTATTTTTAAAAAATATTAAATATTTATGTGTGCCTCTAACAGTGGAACATTTCAAAACTTTTTTTTTAAGGGAAGGGTATAATGAATAAAATGTTTATTATTACAAACCTCTGATTTACTTCAGCTAGGAAGTCCCAGCTGTTAATAAGTTAACAGTTAACTAACTATCTTACATTCTAAGTGCACTGTCATGTTTACACTTTATTTCATCTACAATATTCCTGATAGCATGAAACCAACACCGAATCAGCCACTGATCTGTAAAAAGCTAACATAATAAGAGTTGCTTGATTTCAGAGATGCTCCCATCTGTCGTATTTATTGTTGTGCTTCTGGAAGCCTCAAAGCAAGGTCCAAACTATATCAGGGCACAAGTATTCACCATTTAAATAGCTTTTAAATGTAGCATTTTCATTCAACCATTTTTACAATGTAACAAAGAGGTTAAGAAGTGCATTCATAAAACTAGGCCCGTACAACTTGTAATCCATGAAGGCGAACATGTCCCACCAGGGGCTTTATAAAATGTGTTTGTTTTGGCGGGCTGCCTGGGACTGCAAAAACATGTGTTGGGCTTGATGTGCAGGCCTGGTGGGTTTGTCTGGCCACAAAAGCAAGAGTATATATTTCCAAAGTGCTTATCCTCTCCACCCAGTTAGGACTGAATTTTGGGAGGAATTCCACCCTATATTTAGAAACCTGGTGCAACTCCAGAGCCCACTGCATCTGTGAGAGACTCTCCATGAGGGGGAGGGGCTCCAGGGACCTCAGTGTGCCCTTGAGGCCCTTTGAGCACTCACCTCAAAGTGCCAAGCTCACGATGGAAGAATTTCGAATGAGGGGATCTTGGGTAGTCATTCACATTGCAAGAGGAGTGTTATGTCTGAGAATTCTTCTCCATACATGTGCCTTTAAATACCTCTGCCTCAATGGAGCTCCAGCACAAAATAGATCAGGGAAGAGGAGCGTGCCCTCCTAAGTATTATTGGATGCCAACTACCACAAGTCCCAACCAGCATTGCTAATGGTCAGGGACAGTGAAAGTTGTTGTCCAACAACAGCTTGAGGTCTTCAGGTTCCCCATCCCTGGAAAATACGAAATAGCTTTCAGGCATCCAGTATTTTTCAGTACTGGTGGAAATAATCCAGCAAAACATGCTTTCTATTTTGAGAACATAAGAACTGATCTGCTGTATAAGATCAAGGTTTATCTAGTCTAAAATTCCAATCTGAGCATTAGCCAGCCAGATGCTCTGTACATGCATTCAGCTCATGGGTCACTTGATGGACTTATCCTCCACAAATCTGTCTAATCCACTTTTAAAACCATGTATGCTAATGGCCATCACGCACAGTGTGAAAGGGAATTCGATTTTGTGGAATGGAAATGGAAAGTGAAACCATACATAATACAATCCGAAGCATGTCAGATGTAAGACCCACTGAGCTCAGTGGGACTTATCCCCTAGTAAGCGTGCTCAAGATTCACTTGAATAGCTTTGGGAAGCACTAAAAGCAACAATTATTAGCAACATAATTCTAACTTGCACCACCCTGAGATCTTTGAATGAAGGGTGGTATACTACTACTACTACAACTACTACTACTAATACTTTGCTCATGAAACTCAACCTTGTTGGGCCATACACATGTGCCAATATCTCTTTATATTGCTCTGTGACTAGATTTTCAAAATAGATGCAACTGCCATTTAAAAACTATTTATGTTGTCTTTCTAGGACAATTATTGTGTCAGTGCAAGCTAGGGCCAAAGAAGCCCTTCACTTTACTGATATATGTGCACACTCAAAAAGTGAAACAAAAAATTGGCCACAATCCATGGTGAGGTTCTCCTGTCCAAGTCCCACGCAAAAGAATGAGATCTGTGCAAGAACGCACAGTATTCTTCCAGTACAGCTCCCATTAATTTCCATTAAGCTTCTGTGGGAGAACTTACCAATGGAGTTTACATCTTATTTTTAATAATTTGCTCACCCCACCTCCCACAATTGAATAAAAAACATAATTTACAGCTGATGTGGATTACAAAATACTATAAAGAGCCAATATTACTTCAGAGAAAATCACTAGAAAACTACAATTTATAGAACAGACAAATTGCTGGCATCCATCACAAACCATCCTTTAAATAAATATGTTTATACCATTCTTACTTGCTTTCCGCTTGTGTTGTGCAAAACATACATTTTTCTGTCCCTTTGATACATCAAAACTCAGGTTGAAAAGCCCATTTGTATTCCGAGGCACAAAACAGAAATCTCCCCATCCTGCTTGCTTACAGAACGTTCCTGGCTCTGCCCCTTCCATTGAAGTGAATGGAAAGGCATTACAAGGGTCAGGAATCTGCATACCAGGGACACAAACGGGGTGGGGAGTAAGTTCTTAATTTTCTCAATAGTTCAGCACTGCACCACACAGGTATAGATGGTTATGGGATGGCACCAATGGGCAATGCAGGGGGAGGAGCATGGGAAACTGACACGCTTTTCTCTGTTGCTGTCCAGGCTGTTGTATAGAAGAGTTAGAGGGTGGCAAAGAACTCTCCTCAATGCCCTGCTATTCTCTCCACTCCTAAATCGCATAACAGCTGCAGAAGGGGGCGGCAGACATTGTGCATTTGTACATTGTAAAGAACCTTCAACTTTTTTTTTTTAATAGCATACTAGCACAAATTCGCAAGTGATGATGAAGAACTGCGGAATGGGTTGAAGGATACTTAAAATGGATGGATGTCATCTTCTGACTTCTGATATGTACAACCCTCACCTCCCCTACCCAAAATCCTAGAGTCTTCCAACACAGTTAAAATTATCCTAAGGAATGTTTCCTCCTATAAATGCTTTACTTTTCTTAGAATTAATTTCAGCAAGCATAAGAAAATAATTGGTCTGAAAACACTATTGTTTCTTTTATTTTCCCACTTTTATTGAAACACTAGAGATCATAAGAAATAGTTATGAAGTTGGAACGGGATAACCCTTTGGTGTCTTGTATAAACACACATGCACACACAAATGTACCACAAAACCTGAGCCATTACTACTTATATTTTTTAAAGTGTATATTCAGCACGCACCTTAGAGAAGTGTGCCAGCTCTAACTGTGCATATACGTTCATTGTTTAGTATATAAGAATGACTGCAGCAACAATCTAATAGATGACCAGCTCAGAGGTTGACACAATTAATGCTAAAGGGCACAACACAGCAGAAAGCCTATGCAATGACCACTGAAATAAGCTCTTGCTTATTCCTTTCAGTGGTGCCAGATAACTTCTAGACAGATTGTGCTCAAAACATTTAAATTGTTCCAATTTTAGGCTTTGGTACAGGAAAGCACAAAAGCAGATGGCTCATTTGGAGTACTATGCTTAAAGAACTAAAATATGATCAGATTTAAATAACAGATTTACATAACCTCCCAGTATAAGGATTGCTTCCTTGTTACACAACCTACATTCTCAATGAAAAATAAATAAAATAAATATGTAGATAATTTCCCAGGCCACTGCATGCAAATCAAAAACTACCCTTATATGCAAAGAAGGAAACCAGTTCAGCAATAACACTAATGATAAATGCTACAAAAGTTACAAAGATATACCCAGTTACACCTAATGCATTATACGCACGACTGAAGTGCTATGTTATTGTTCAGATTTTCATATATTCATAAATATGCAAAACTAGCAATCATAGTTTATGCTTAGGAATATGAGCTGATAGTAATCAGCTCAGCAGCAACCAACAACTAATTTCTATTCAAATGGCAGCCAGCTACCACAGACTGGGGGATCTTAATATAATATAAAGTATGTAAGATACAAACCTGAATATAAATCTATGCTCCTTAATTTTTTAAAAAATAAGGACAGAAATGTTTCCACCTATCCATGCAGGATGTTCAGTCTTCAAGAACATTTAAATGCTCATGGAAATTGCATTCATCCTATTGGAACAGCAATAGTCAGTGCGCAGGCTACCATCACATCATTAAAAAAGGCAGGAGACCCTCTTTTCACATAGCAAACAGGTGGGCTAAGAATTATACATAAGAGTAATTTTATCTGTGCTCAGTGCCAACTCCACTTTGAAACTGCTACTTTCTCCACTGAATAACTTGAGATTGTGAAAGCACATAATAATTAATTATTGACATCTCAGTGGATATGTAATCTATTAGTAGAACGGGAACAAATGGAATAATTCCGCTTGCCCTGCATTTTTCTGTGCAAACGAAAAGCTGTATCACTGCATGCAGTTTTAGTGTGTGTGGAAACACGTTTGTAGATATGTAAAAGGTAAAGGTACCCCTGCCCGTACGGGCCAGTCTTGACAGACTCTGGGGTTGTGCGCCCATCTCACTCAAGAGGCCAGGGGCCAGCGCTGTCCGGAGACACTTCCGGGTCACGTGGCCAGCGTGACAAAGCTGCATCTGGTGAGCCAGAGCCGCACAAGGAAACGCCGTTTACCTTCCCGCTGGTAAGCGGTCCCTATTTATCTACTTGCACCCGGAGGTGCTTTCGAACTGCTAGGTTGGCAGGCGCTGGGACCGAGCAGCGGGAGCGCACCCCGCCGCAGGGATTCGAACCGCCGACCTTTCGATCGGCAAGTCCTAGGCGCTGAGGCTTTAACCCACAGCGCCACCTGCGTCCCTTTGTAGATATGTAGGAAGACTCAAAAAGAAAAGGAACAGATTGTGTCAGCAAATGCCTGTGTTTATACTACAGCACAACACGCCAACCTACAAGCAAGGGGCCAAGACCACAGGAGCATCTGTGGAAGGACATCACTGCTAATATAATTGGATTATATACAAGTTGGGACCTACAAGCATTGGGGGAGGGGGGACATAAGGTCCCCTCTCCCTTCCTTCTGCAATGCTTCACTGCATTCCTCCTGAAGGGGGGCTCAGCAGGAGCCCTCCTCTTCTGTGGCCTTTTCTTTGCATTCTCTACCTCAGCTGACCACCACCACGAAACCAATAGGTGAATTATGCCACATATAATGTTAAACCCATTAATTTCCTAGCAGGAAGCAAGCTAGAGAGCAGTAGGGACTTGGGCCTCATCTCCAAAATGCACAGCAGACTGAAGTGGTAAATGGACAATGCCATTTCATTGGGCTCCTCCAACATGGCTGCCTACCAAGGCCACTCCTAAGCTCTCCTAAGTTTGCTTCTTTCCTTTCAAGTTCCCCAAGAGTAGAAATCTAGCACAGCAGGAAGTCAAAACATAGAGCATTTCTCCCTGGCACGGTAGGTTTCTCCCCTGCCAGTGTTTTGTATGTGAAAGAACATTCATCTGCAGTCCCCACCTGCAATATAAAGTGGTCCTTCCACTGCAGGATTCTTCTGCCATATTCTGCTGCATGCTCAGACCAGGCCCCAGTTATGCCTATCTTTTTCTGGATTGCACTCCAGTGCAGCAGTCTATATTCTGAGGCCTGCGTGGAGATCCTGTAAATGTGGGCTTTCCCATTCACTTCTATGATGGATGGGGAGGTATGCATGCATTCCTGTGCATGTGTGATGTTGTATGGAAATGAGCAGAGACCCTGCGTAGACGAAGGATAAGAACCCTGTGGACCTCCAGATGTGATGGGGCTGCATTGGCCAAGTTGGCAGAGGCTGATGGGAGAGAACGTCCAACAACAACATCTGGGTGGTCTCAGATTCCCCATACCCGTTTGAGAGCTCTCTGTATTCAAGAGACTGACTGGTCCAAGAGGATAAAATTATTGCTTTTATATCAAATGATAAACAGAAAAATCAGAAAATTATTCCGTCTCAGTTGGTGGAGGGAGATGGCTTCCCTGGTGAGAAGTTTGAATTCTGCTTATTTGTTTTAACTCTGACAAAGTTGCTTGAAGTGGGATCATGCCAACCACGTTTTGGCCCTTCTGGACCTACTGCCACCGCCTGGAAAAAAAGGATCAACCACACACACAAAGACTGGAGGGTTTATTTAGGGGCAAAACTAGGATTCATTTCACCTGGGTCAAAGACCCAGTTTGGCACCCCCCCCACATTTGTTTTTGTGTGTGTGTGTGTATGTGTGCGTGCATGCGTGCACACACACAGACACAGAGGATGGGCGCCTCAGTGGGGCCCCCTGGAGGCTTCACTTTGGGCAAAAAACCTCGCTAGCCCCTCCCCACCCATAGCTACGTCTCTGGTTTATCTCTACTGATTCAGGGATGGGAACCCTGTGGCTCTCCAGATGTTCCTGGACTACAGCTCCTGTCGTCATTCCTGGTCCCTGGCCACGCTGGCTGGGGCTGATGTCCAACAACATCTGAAAAGGCCACAGATTCCCATTTGCACTCTTGTTCTTGAGACTGGCATAACCAAATGCCTTTGGTGAAACCTTTCATATTAAGAATTTAGGATTGTATATTGCATTGCTTCAAAGTACAGGGGATATCTGGGGAATTGTGCCATAAAGTTGGTATGCCTAAGTGGAATCTATAATTTAGACTTTTAAATGTATGCTCAAAACACCATAGGTACTCTTAAAACATACTGAGGAGGCCCTAAGAAACAAAGAAAGACTTCATTTTGAGCCTACAGTCTTGCAATGCCAATTAAATCTCTATATAGCATGTGTATCTCTCACAGAGAAAGACCACCTTGCAACATGCTGCAATGTTCACTCATATTCATAAGCAATTTGTAAGATGCCATGGTGGCTCCTTCTGGTATCAGGCTGTTGGAAGAAACCGAGCACAGTGCAGGAGGCAGGACAGAGAGAAGCATTCAGTTCCCTTTATCTGCATGCACTTTTTTCATTGGAAACATTATTGCTTTATGCGTGAATGGGACAGGCAGATGAATAAACAGATGTGGCTTCTTACACCACACCAGATTCTGTAGTGATTGTTAGATTGTTCTCTGCATCTTGGGCAAGATTTGCTTGTCCATTAGGGTGAATGCCCTAACTTGAACTAGACTCCACATGCCTGCCTACTTACTAATATCCATGAGGTGGTTCTGGCTGTCAGTTTCCTGCTCCTTAGTTTCCGTGTTGCCTTTGTAGCACTTGGCAGAGAGGAGGATAGGGACAAAACTAGATTAGTTGGCTGTGCCTGTGGCCTCTCTGTCTTCTGTCTAGTCTCAATGGGCACACCCCCCCCCCAGAGACTATTCTGAATCTCCTCTTCCTGCCTACTCTTCAGTCGGCGCTCTGTTTAAAAACAGAAATAGATCAACCTGATTTTGCACATGCCCACCTATTCAGCAATTTCCCCAGGAGACACCTTATTGCTTCCTTCAAGGGGAAGTGCAATTGTCCTTTTTTAAAAAAAAAACACACCAACAAAACAAAACTTGCACATCTTAACCCCATGCCAACATTCTTAAGTCTGTTCCTTGTTTGTTTTCTATTGCCCAACAAAATCAGGTGCTGGGGTGGAAAGACATATGTGCGCATAATCAGCATTCATTGAAAGGAGGAGGGCGGAAAAAACTCATAGTCTTAATAGGACAAATTCTGTTTTCACTGCTCCTTGCAGGAAAAGGCAGGCTATAGATGAAATTAATAAATGATCATGAAAGACAGCGTGGATGCATTCTGAGCCTATGTCTCCAGGATTTATCTTCTATCATCCAAAGAAAATGACCATTTCATATGCCTCAAACAGAAGGCGCTAATATGCAGCAGTTAGCCTAGGACCGACATGTAGCTTGTCATATTTGACAGTGGGGGGGGGGGTCTCTGTGGGAAACCAGATATGAAGTCAATAGTTATCAAGGACTCTGGGGTCCTTAGTGGGCCTAGTGTCAGATTGTGGCATTCTAGAGCAGTTGCCAGGACCCAAACTCTCCCTGCCCTTTAAACAGTAGCTGCTGATGGGTAAAAGCATAGCACTGAGACCATGGAGACCCAGGTTCAAATTCCTACTCAGCCATGAAGTTCATTGATCTTCACCTAACTTACCACTCATTGGGTTGTTATGAGGATAACATGGGAACAGTCATGTTGACCTCACTGGATTAAAAGTGGGGTGTAAATGTACCTGGCCACATCAGGGACAATTTGCTGTAAATATAAATGGCATCTCTCAAAACCAACCGCCTAGCGCTCCCCATGGCTTAAAGCTGGGATCTCATTTATGCGTTACCTGGGACCTAGGACCCAATTACTTGAAGGAGCACCTCCTGCCATCTTGTCCTGCCTGGATTTTGAGATCAGCTGGGAAGACCTTCCTGGTAAGACCACCTTTGAATGATGTCAGAGGAGCTGTGACACAATGGAGGATCATGTTAGCAATAGTCCTGCAGCTGTATTGTGAGGCTGTATTGACTGATAGTATCTTGGGGAGTGATTAAGGGCATACTGGAACTTTAGGTTTGGGCAGTTGAAGTGAATCCAAGGGCTCTGTTTGGACTTTTTTGCAGTTTGAAAACTGATGGGAAAATGCATTGAAAAGTGTGGGGTGAATAGACGACTAATGAAAATATGTAGAAACACCCCACAAGCAGCTCAGGATGGATGTTCAATAAATACTGCAAATCAGGATGAATACTTTGCAAACAGCTCATCTGGAGGGCCCCCAACTCTCATTTGTTAGTGGGTAGAGGCTGGAAGACCCCCTTTCAGGGATGCTGTAATTGGCACGGCAGGAGGGTTGGGATAGAGATTGGCCTTTAATGCACCTTCCAACTCTAAAACTCTATGATCAAAACACAGTTTGAACAGCAGTTAACTACAGGCCAATCTGCCAAACTTGCAATGGAAACAGAGGATTGGTGGTATAGGCAGAAGCCACACAATGACATCTTAAGACACATACATACCACACACACGGACAAACTATATAATTTCTGGCTACAGCTGAAATTTCAGGCTGTCAGTTTTTAACATTTCCATACATTTAAAAGGACCCTCCTTGAAAGTAGAAAGCTAGAACACCAGGAAGGCAAACATCCTAACCCAGCCCTCCCTGCTGAGTTAGTTTCCTACTTGCAGAGATGCTTTTTTAACTGAGAGGGAGCAGGATAGGTCAGTTGGTTAGAGCATGCTGCTGATAATGCCAAGGACTCAGGTTTGATCCCTGTACGGGACACCTTAATATTCTTGCATAGCAGGGGTTGGATTAGGTCCTCAGGATCCCTTCCAGCTCTACAATTCTATGGATCTATGAAAAAAAATCCTGCACCCTGCAGTTGGAGATGGTCTAGTTCTGTAACATGGCATGGTATGTTTGTGCGACAGCCTAACTCTTGAGCTTGTTCCTCAGACTGAAGAACCTGCCTCTTGGGTGAAGTCTGCCTGACCAAAGGGCAGCAAATCCTGCTCTGTAGGGAAAGAGTGCGTGAGGGCGTCCCGAGGTCATGCTGCATGGAGCTCCCTCAGGGCTGAGTGTGCTTTGCTCCTTCTCATCACACTGCTAACCATGGATTTGACAGTCATGTGAAGGGGCTCTCTGTACAGGTCCTCCAGGTGAAAAAGCAACCTTTGTGTAGGGGAGCTGTACATGAGTGCATCTGGTGGGGTGTGTGGGAAACATTCAGCACGAGGAGGTCCAAGTACTCCTCTTAAATTCCTGCTTCCTTCTCCTGACTGATGCTCTAGAGGGCAATCCCTGTGCATGCTTTGGACCATCCACCTGCTTCTGTCCAATCAGACTGATGGTCAGTTTCTCTCTCCAAGTCACGAAACCCGAATGGTTTGGAGCATACTTGTGTTGAGGCCTGGCAATTCATTCCTGCCTCCCCAGGATACTTCCTAATTTCTGCCTCCAACTGCAGCCGAAGTAATTCAATACAAATGACCAAAAACATTTTCTGTATTATGGTCATTTGTCTATTGAGAACAATGTAAAAGACAGTGCATTCATTAGCATGTGTTTTGGTAAGGAAAATCTGCTGAGTCAAACGTTTATTTTTCATCTCCAGAGTTATTATTTTCTGTAGCTACGCTGAACAATCAGAACGTTCTGGAGAACCATCTAAAAGCAGTTAGCCTGACTAAATCTACTAGTAGCAGTTTGGCTAATCTAGTACAGTGGTGCCTTGGGTTACAGAGGCTTCAGGTTACAGATTCTGCTAACCCAGAAATAGCACCTTGGGTTAAGAACTTTGCTTCAGGATGAGAACAGAAATCGCACGGCGGCAGCGGGAGACCCCCATTGGCTAAAGTGGTACATCAGGTTAAGAACAGTTTCAGGTTAAGAACTGACCTCCAGAACGAATTAAGTTGTAAACCTACAAATTGCACTGAATTGCACAGTACTTATTTTGATCATGTACAGGATCAGGCTGCAAGGGATTTGAAATAATACTCTACTCAAAACAGAGGGGAGCCTTTTTTGTGGAGTGAAGACCATTAGAAAGGTCCTGAAGGGCCACATTTTCTCATGGGAATCTGCCAGGAGCTGCATGCTGGCTGTAGGTGGGACCCAGGTCAGTAGGTCAGCCCTTTTCTTCCTGCCATGCCTCCCCCCTCCCCAATCTCTCTCATTTCTTCCCCGCCCAGTGGGGACAGACTGCACTTTCCTGAGGTCTGAACAGACTGCTTGCACAGGGGTTTGGACTTAGGCTGAAAGCTGTATCTCTTTGGCAACCTGCAACCTACTCCTGCCCTAGAGCACGGCAGCAGCTGAGGTCATTGCCCAGGGCCAGGGAAATGTCTTGTTCCCAACTCTGATTCAGTCCAGAGGATGCCCAGGAAACAAAACATCAAGTCTGTATTATTTCTAGATTGGGTTAGGATGTATGTCTTTGTTGATTCTCCCCTGGGGTGGGGGTACCTGTAGTTCTCTCCCTGCTGCTTGACTACAACTCCCACTATCCTTGACAACTGGTTTTGCTGCTTAGGATAGATGGCAACTGCAGTCCAAATGCATCTGAAGGGCCACAGACTCCCCACTTTTGCTTTATGTCATGCACTGCATTTGATAATGTTTTCTGTGTCTGGCACAGTACTTCTGACCCACAGCATTTCTCCAGTGCAATGGTTTGGCCCAGCTCATGATATGCAGATGCCATAGCAGCTTGTGAGCCTGTACTTGTGAAGCTTTCTCAATGCCTAGCTCATTCAGCTGGTTTTGCAGATAATCTTTAATCATATTTTTTCTCCTGAGAAGTCTGTATATCTCAAATTGGCAAGCATTTCCTGTTTCACACATTAAAGAAAAATGCAAAGCATGTTGACTGACACAACCAATATGAATCCTTGGCTATACAGTTATAAGGGATACTTTTTAAATAAACCAACTTCCAACACTAGTGCATTTTCTGTTAGAAAAATCCATGCTTCCTTACATACATTTTTCAACACCCCCCCCCCCATCCCACCACCCCGAACACGACAAGAACAACATTCTCTTTGGTAGTAGCCAACTCACTGAGTTCTTGAAAGTACACTCAAGGCTAACAGAGCTGACCCTGCTGCTCAGTCTACATAAAAATTCCCCAGATCTCTTTGAAACAACAGCCAAGATAAAAACTATGAAAACATTTTTTTATCTTCCTGGGGATTTCTGTTCTGTGTTTGCTTTTATATATGCAGTGATTCCATGACTGTAGCTACTTAAAACGCACACAGATTATTATACAAAAAATGTTCACAACTTGGTACAAAAGCTTGTGCTATTAATTTTATCTTGGAAACAAAGGAAAGTTGCTCACCAAAGAAATGTCTCCAATTCATTTTGAACCTATTATGCCGGGTTTATTTTATTTTATTGGTTGGGGGGGGGAGGCTACCAACTACATTCTACTCATTTCAGCAGGACTTATGGGTGAGCAACAGGCTCCAGACTATACCCTACATGGTACAATCCACTATATACCAAGTGGTAACTAACGAAAAATGTGCATGTGACCTCAGTTGGTAACCTGTACAATCCTACTAAGTAATGAGAATTTTGCCCCAAGTCAGCCCCTAATTATATGATTTGAAGCAGAAAGGACGGTAAAATTATCTTCACAACTAGGCATTACACCTGATCACTTTAATTGTTTCCTACACATCACAGTAAGCTATTACACATTGCTAAGATGCAATAGGTATGGAAGTCTTCCTACAACCAGTGTACCAGCAACAGGAGCCAATTCAGACAACTAAACTGATATGTTCAAAATGTGGGTTGAATGGATCGCTCTAGAATGATCCATTTGTCTTGCATTAATACGTCAGCATGCATCTAGCCAGCATTTCAAAGTTACATAGACTTTACTTCTGTAAATGAGCCAAAAGTGAGTGATTCAAGGTGAATCAATCTCTCATTCAGATACACACACATCACCAAGCACTGAATTTTGACTGGATACACATGGTCATCAGAAGCTGGGGCTAGGACTCAGTCTAGAAAGCTATTTAGGGTTGTGTGTGTTCCAGCCTTAAGAGTCCTAGCCATGCACAACAGGGAGCACTGCTATGCAACACCGGACCCTGTAATTAGCACAATATAAAGCCTCTGGGCTGACCAAGACTGTATATAAAATACTAGGAGTCTGACCTTCACCAACTCCAGTTTCATCAAGTGACCTCAGAGAGCCAGGGCTGGGGGGCACACACTTCAGGTCTGAATTTAGGAACACTCAGTGGTCCTTCTCGGGAACTGACATGCAAACCAAATCCTCATTCCCCAACTTGAATCAAATTGGCTCACATTCCTGACCCGCTTTCATAATGTCCATCTGCTGTGCTAGAAAAGCACATTCAATGCTACAGAACTCCTACAATATATGATTCCCTCCCACATGAAAGGTCTCTTTGATGCAGATAATACTATGCTGTATCACAAGATATATAAAGGCTATTTCATAGAAATAAATCCAACTGGCTCCATTGGAGCTGCCCTCCAAATAGTTGAAAGATATTCTGCTTAAAAAGGTCTCCCAAATATAAGCTTTGGGCTTATCCACACTTACCTTTGGCCTTGCTCTTTCCAGTTGCATGGTCACACTTAAAAGCTTTGTATCCCAGCTTGTTCCTTTTTTAGCTGCAGAGCTTTCCCCCTGAAAACCTGATCTTTAGTGCTTGGAGCAAGTGTCAAGTCTAAGCAGATTGCTGTTTGCTCCAACTGCGCTTTAAAGAAGGGGCTTTTTGCAGGGAAAGCTCTGGAGCAAAGGGGGGGGGGAGGTGCTCAGAAACAGAGCTTTAAAGTGTAGACCATGACTGGAAAGAGTGGAGGTGAAGTACCAGTAAGTGTTGCTAAGCCCTATTGTACAATCAAGTAAGCAGTAAGCAACTAACTTTTAAAAATCCTGATGTATTTCTGGGTGCTAAAAATTTGATTAAAGTATGGTCACTATTACTGATTCCTATAAAGGAAGAATGGTCACTATTACTGATTTAATAAAAAACACCACTAAGAAGGAATGGCACAAATGTCAAAAGCAAACCTTTTCAAACTGTGTTCTGGGAATCCTGGAGTTCCTCTGATGCTGATCAGGAGGACAAATTCCATCTCCGTTACTTAACTTTCCCTGCAATCAACAGCTGTAGCAAAGTGTTGGGTCTGTTCTAGACTGCACTGCCATTTGAAGAGTGTGTGTAACTTAGAATATGTCCTAGAATCCTCTGCAGCACACATGTGTCCCATGAGAGATGCTTGGGGCTTCTCCACAGACAAGCTGATGTGGAATCACCCTTCCCTTAAAGATAGAAATCAGAAAACCACTGGTCTAGAGAAATGGGATTATCTCATGACAGACATTAGAACATGGGTCAGCAAACTAAGGCCCGCGAGCCGGATCAGGCACAATTGCCTTCTGGATCTGGCCTGCGGAAGGTCCGGGAATCGCCATGTGGATTGCTAGCACGCACGTTCTTTCCCTCTCCCTCACACGGCAGCGGCGGTGGCACCTCCTCCTGGCTTCTCCCCGCCCTGCCTAGAGGAGGAAGGGGGCCGGGTTTTGTTGGTGCCAGTGCTCAAGCGGCCACCATTTTAAGCAGCCCCTCTCTGTAGCCCTTTCACGTGCCACTCATTGTCCCTCTGCCACAGCCACCACCAGCCCCTGCCGCTCGTGAGACATAGGTAAGCAGCCACCGGGGCTCGTGGTGCTCTTGCATCATCCCCCCCAAAAAAATATAGTCCAGCCCCCCACAAGGTCTGAAGGACAGTGGACCGGCCCCCTGCTGAAAAATTTGCTGACCCCTGGATTAGAACATTATTCATAAACTAGTAGAAAACTGAATAGTAAACCCACAATTTGCATGCATTTAGTTTGTGTGCATTCAGCTTTATGCACGTGGAATTTTTTTAAAGGGGGTGGAAAGTGGGCAAGTTTCCAGGAAAAATGACTTTGGCAATCCCACCCACAACTGAACCCAATAGGTTTTTGACTCTATGTGATTATGGCTTTAGATAGGATCCCTGGAACGTAACTCCCATGTAAGTTGTGGGCCTACTGTACAACTTGAACAAATGTTACTGAAGTTGTTTGACACAGAAATGCAAACATCAAAAAAGTATGTGTGTGTTTGTGAGAGTGGTGGCGATGGAGGGGAAATGAACCACCTCCTCCATTCTCCATTGAACTATGGGATTCACTCTCCCAGGCTGGCCATTGATCAGCCATGAATGTGGCTACAAGAAACAAGGAAAACTCCAACAACTACTAGGTGCTCACTGTGGATATCGTAAGATAAAGCAAGGTGCTAGGATGAAGGGAGTTTGCAGATTAGAAAATTTTATTTCACACCATTTATCCCAAGGAAATTCATTTTAAAATAATCAAGTGTAAAAGTGCAAACCAGTGGGTAGATAGGTTTTTTACTCTGGAGCATGCTTTTAACCGCAACACTTCAAGCTTGCTGCTTCTCTGTTAATAATGACCTTTGTTTGTACCATAGACAAAATATACCTCAAACATTTGCCCAGCAGGACAACTATGAAGCTGTGACAGTGATGAGTGGCTCTACCAAGGTGTAATGCATTTGTCATACGGATAAATGCAGTATTGCACCAAAGACAGCAGGGCCAATGTAATGCTGAATGGCAAATCTTTCACAATCATCTCAGCTACTAAATACTCAGTTTTCAAAGTGTCATCGTCATTCCTCCCTGTTCCTCCCCCCTGCCCTACCTCCAAGAGGACGTAGGATGTATTCTAAGCACTTTTGTATTAGGTAGATGACACGATTCACTTGGAAGTGCTCCTGAAATGGAGCTCACACAGGACAAAATCCCAGTATATTGTGCCAGATGCATCTGTAAGAGAGAAAAAAACCCTACCCAGGTCCAGTGTATCCTTTGCAGAGTGGCAAATGATAACATCAGCAATAATATATGTGCAAAATATGCCTTTCAGAAACCAGTGTCTATAACTAACTTTTTAAAAAATGTGTGCCATGTGCTTATGTTCTCCTCTCAGCTTTACATGCCCTTTCCCCACTTCCCAGTCTCCAATACATTGAGAGCTCATCTGACAATCCAGTAGCCTGAGGTCTGAGTTGAACCCAGACTACTTTGGTTCAAGCCTGGGCTCAGCCCTAACCGGACTCATCGGCTTTTGGCACATCGTTCTCGCTCAGCCTCAGCTCCACTATTTGAAGAAAAATTCCCTGTGGGAATATGAGTGACTTACCTTGCAGGATTGTTGTCAGGGCAAAGAAGGTAAGGATTGCAAAGCACTTTTCAATCTAAAAGTGCTACAGAAACTAGAAATATTGAGAAATCACAAAAAGGTCAGTCGAGGCTCTGCTTCTGACCTTGCATTTCAGATTACTGACAGTTAAAAACCAGAACTCCACCTCGTTAGCCTTCCAGAGTAGGCAGCCTAAAACTATTGCTTGGAAATATAACAAACAACTTAGCAATCAAATTCTGATGACAAGAATAAAATGGTAGCAACATTCAGTTCTATAGTCTGCATTCCGTTAGGGTTCCTCTCAAATAGCTTTGAGCAATACATGACTTCCTGTGAGGAAGCCATGTTGTACTACCTCCATGCTTTCTTTCAAAAAGTATGAAGTCCATTCCTACTAACAAGTACCTGGAACTCAGCGCCCTGAGTGCCATTTGTGACTTTTGGATCTTCCAAATGAAACTGAAAACTCAGAAACGTAAGGAAGTTGCAAGAAAGCTTGTCTTGGAGGGGGCGGGGGGCAGAATAAAATAGGTCCCTTCTGTTTTCCTCAGAAAGCACCCAACGCAATGTACCTCTTCTTTGTATCCTAGCTATAGTCTCAGTTCATAAATTAGATTAGTCTTCAAATAAGTTAAAAAGAAGAAACTGTGGCAGTTCAGTTTCTCTGGCTCAGTGCCAGGTAGAAGATAGTTCATATAGACTGCAAGTCACTGTTTAGAGTATCTGAGTTTGTAAATCTTCACATCGATTCAGGAGGTTTCCAGGTGTGTGTCTGTATGTGTGAAGGAGTGGCTTAGAAAGAGCTAAGCCCAAACAGGAAGAGGACCCAATGAACAGTGAGGAGGTGTACTTCACGGCCTTCATGAGGCACCCCCACTGCTTGGAGATGCCAACCATGTTTCATATTGCACAGGTACAGAAGAAAATTGCCTCTCAGCAGTCCATCCACATGATCAGTGATCTCTGCACATAGGCAAATTCACAAAAGTGAAGACATTAAATTCTGTCATGATGGAGAAACACAAGAAGATGCCGTAGAGCAGAAGGCACACACACCCCAACTTCTTGTCCAGCTTCCATTTGTTCAAGTGAACACCAAACACCTGCAAATAGACAATAAGAAATGTTTTTCTTGAGGCGCATAAAACAATTTCACATAGATATAGAGCTGACCTAGATGAGAGGTAGATTTAATGGAGCGTGACCGGTTTGGTTGCACTGGGCATGGAGCCTCAAGGGCAGCACAACTATGATGTAGAATCGAAGGAGAGAGGAAAGGGGCTTCAAATTTTGGCGTCGCTGAAATTTGAGACCCAAAGTCCACCTCAGCCTAGATCTGCCAGCCTGCTCCTAGAAATCTCTCATCACTTGTATAGCTACCATTTGGTCTGAGCAGACCCTCTGGGCACTAGAAGTCTTTAGAAGATGCTGCCCATGAATCACCATTACATTTATCATAACACACACTGCTACATTCCGCAACTGCACCATATTTCATACATGCCTCACCAAAATGGGGTTAAGCTTTTATTTCACTATTTGCTACTATCTTAAAAGTTCAGAATAAAATTGTGATCTACTTACAGTAACGAAAACTGATGCCAGCAGCAAGCCCACAGAATAGATAAGTCCTCGGCTGTTTAAATGAATCTGAAAAGTTAATGCAACTGTTTAAGAATTCTGTCTCCACTTTGATTATAATGAACTAGTTATAATCACTACACAGCAGAAAACTGTAATCTCATAGATATAAATGAGATAAGACCATTATATCACATTCTTTTACACCAAAGGGAATATTGTATTCAAAGCAACACTGCTGCCCTTTGATCCACAGAATTGGGCAGGGCTGGCTGTTTTCGATTTCTGAATGTATATTTATTTATTTATTCTTTGCATTTCAACCTCACCTTTCCATAATAATCACAGCACCTCACATTCCTTAAAATAATAGGATAATAATCAGACCAAGAGCAAATTATAGCAGATATTCTAAAGCCAGCCACAGCCGTTGCCAAAACCTTGTTAAGGGCAGTATTTGGCAAAACCCCACAGGAATAAGGTAGCCTTTGTTTCTCAATAGAAGTGAGCAGCAATGAGGCCAGGTATCCCTCTCTTAGGAGGCTGTTCCAGATTATGGGTGCTACAACCAAAAAGGTTCCGTCTCTAATGCACACCAGCCAATGACTAGGCCCACACTGAAGAGGTTGGAAGGAATGACTTGGGTAGGGGGAAGTTGAATTGAACCTAGAAATAAGCCATAACCCAGGGGTCAGCAAACGTTTTCAGCAGGGGGCCGGTCCACTGTCCCTCAGACCTTGTGGGGGGCCAGACTATATTTTTTTAGTGAACAAATTCCTATGCCCCACAAATAACCCATTTGCATTTTAAATAAAAGCATACATTCTACTCATGTAAAAACACCAGGCAGGCCCCACAAATAACCCAGAAATGCATTTTAAATAAAAGGGCACATTCTACTCATGTAAAAACACGTTGATTCCCAGACCGTCCATGGGCCAGATTTAGAAGGCGACTGGGCCGGATCCAGCCTCCAGGCCTTAGTTTGCCTACCCATTCCATAACCAGCGAAGTTGGTTGTAATGATTGGTGTAATTTGATTTGATCTATTGGCACAATTTAGAACCCTGCAAACTATTTTCTGAATTGAAAAAAGCTTCCAGACTATTTTGAAGGTGAAACCCACAAAAAATATATAAAACCTATTTAACCTACTGGTGACTACAGGCCTTAGTCCTTGAGGTCAGTCCTATTTTTGTGGTAAAGAGCGCAACTGGAACAATAAATAAACCTGTCACTCATTCCTGGTCACTACTTCCATGAGGACATTCAGGAACAATCACAACACCCAGCAGTAGTCTAACCTGTAAACTTGCTGCTTTAGTTTTATCCTGCTGGGTCCCACCAAAGGCCCTCATCTAGTTTGTCTAGTAGTTTCTTGCAGCGGCACCCAAATGCCCAGAAGCAGGACATGAAGGCCAAAGCCTGTCTCCCACTCTCTTCCAGCCCAGCCTAGGAAAACCACGCTGGCCACCTTCCACTCCTTGGAGGAAGCTTGGGGCGCACATATAGCAGTACTACCTCTGTATTATTGTCTCCATAATGCAGATGGGAGGCTTTGGCTTGAAAAAAGAGACACTTAGGAAGACCCTATGGACATGGCAGGGATGCACATAGTAGAACAGTCTCCTACCAAGCAGTCCTAAGGAAGGGGAGCCCATCAAAAGTCCTGTCACCTCACACCAGCCAGGACAAGCTGGGTAAGTGGGCCTTTTCCTTCTCTCATTATACCAGCTTCAGCTTGGGTCCCTCCCAGGATCCACAGGGCTTTGGATCCAGCAGGTTCAAGGAATGACACTTCACTTCAGGGCCTGCTATTACTGCTTGGACAACCACCAGCTTTCTGTCCCCTAGGGTGCAGCTGGAGCGTCCATCACAGAAGAACCCCCAGCAGCAGCAGCAGCAGCAGAAGCATCCCCATCCCTCAGCATCATTGGTGTACTCTTCATAACTATGCTACACCGGTTTTCAAGCAGTATCTGCTAGGCACATCGTGATTGTGGTACAATATTGTCCTCTTTCGTGGGTGCAGGATCCCTCTAATTTTTGAAAGTATGGAATCTGGGCAGGCAGCTAGCTTTGCTAGTCTGGGCAGTCATTAAAGGTACAGGAGCCCATTCACCTTTGCATTTAGTCACTGCAGAAGCACCATATTTTTGCACTGGGTATCTACAGAGACATATTGCCTAAAGATATTAGTAGCTGGGGATGAGGTGAGTTCAAAATGTGCAGTTAGAATAAAGGCAGTTGCAAAGGCACATTTAGGCTAGAGAGATATAAGTTTTTTGAACAACTGAAGGTAGCTTGAAAGGGATACAAATTTGGCCTGCTTTTGCCTCAGGTTCGTAAAGTTGTTTTTTTAAAAAATAAAACTTGCCAAACTGTTTGATCAGAGGCGACAGGGCGACCAAATAAATCTGTGTGTGGTATGCTAAGTAGCAAGCAAAGACTTCCTTAAACTGGTTTCAGTCCTCTGAGAAATTATTGCCTGTCTCCAGACCTTACGCTGAATTATTCTGTTGTGTATTTATTTAGTAATTCAGTTAAACATGAGTGGCGGTTCCTCCCCCCCCCCCCCGAGTCATTTTGATAAAAGACATCATCTAATATTGGTTGGCTTGTTTTTGTTTCGGTTAGAGTACAAGAACATTTTTAATGGCAAAGTGCCATTTGAGGGCTCAGGGCAGAACTAGTCTTCTTCCTCCAAAGGTGACGGGACGGGTTCCAGATCTCGGTTACTCAGCTGGGCTGACACATGGACAGAAAGAGGGGAGAAAAAGCATTCGTCTGTCACCACAAAATAACTTGGAGGATAAAAGTTCATGTACCACTAACAATGTGTCTCTTGTTTGTTCAACAGCTGGGCTTTCCCCTGCTTCGTAAAGTTGTTTTCAATCTAATGAGCAATTCAAATCAATTTTTTTCTGCATTAAAGTAAATTACTGTGTTGCCAGTTGAATAAATAATTTTCCACACTGCATCAGCAGCAGTTTTTCACCCATTTCTTAGTTAGGAAACGTTTGGATGCCAAAGTTATATCATTACCTCCATCTATAATAAGCACACAAAAGATTCTAAAAATATCAAGACACAGGACATGGATCTTCAGCTAGTAGGCTTCCCACCAGAATCACTATTTTTTTTTTAAAAAAGATTTATTTTTAAGAGAAGGCCACGGCTATGCAAATGACTCAGGGAGATAAAGTGTTGCTTGCAATTTTCCAGAAGGTGCTCAGAGACAACTTAGCAGCTCATCACTCACAGTCTAGGAAACATGATAAAGATTTCTATAGACACCCATTGTAAAATAGAGGGAATAAAAGAAATACTTGTAGCTCAGTCCTTTTTTGCAGCACATCTATTGCATGCAGAAGATTCCAGGTTCAGCTTCTGGCATCTCTAGTTAAAAGAATATCATGGAAGGGAAAGGGGAAAAGGCCTCTCTCTGAGCCCTTGGAGAGCCACTGCCAGACTGAGTAGGCCTGCTGTTACCGAGACAGATGGATAAATAATCTGACCTGGTAGGAGGCAAGTTCCTAAGAGACAAAGCATTAAATTATATCCTGATCTCTTCCTTGTCACTTAATGTGCTGGTGTTATGGTGCTTATAAGAGATGAAATTGGGTTGGGGGCAGCATTTTCATTTGTAGTAAAATCTGAATCATTCTGTTTCTCTGCACTCTCCATTTGATGTCAGATCTAAAAGTATTTCAAGTAAACAAAAGAGGCTAATTTCCCTAGGGAAGACTGATTGGAGTGTGTGTGGAAATTCCCAGGGACAGTTGGCAAGATGGCTTTATGGCTCTGGAATGCACTTTGTCAGGAAGTTCGGCTGCCCACACTAGACATCACAGTTGCATTTCCTGAAACAAAGGCTAGATTTCACTGTGCTTTTTTTGTTTTTGGCACATAAAGCGTAAATTCCCCTTGGGTGTCAGTAAGGTGAACTTGACATGCCACGTTGCAGGTAGAGGCAGAAGAATTAAACAGAGCAGCTCAAACTATAGTTGAAAAACCCGCTAGGGACCAGGAATATGCACACTCTGAATGGCAAAATAGGACTAAAACAACACAGCAGTAACTCCCCCTGCTGGAAATAACATTAGTGCCTAGATTATCCACTAGGCATCACTTAATTGCTTCTTATTCTGTATACTACTGAGAGACAATGAAAATTTGACTTGGCTGGAATTGCAGAAAAGCAACCAATTCCAAAAAGCCGCTGGCAGCCACATTTCCTGCCTGTGCCTTCTTAAGAGTTTGATCAGGAAGTTTCATACCAAGAATGAGGGGGAAGCTCTCTTCTGTTTTGTAGTAGGGAAGGGAAGCTCTTTAGGTTTCTCTTCCCAGAAGACCACCAGCCTTCTCAGATTACAAAGATTATCATCAGGATGGTGAGCTGTGGCTCAGCTCCATCTACTGAGAACTCAGCACATGGTGGAAGAAAGACCATGCCTCTGCCCGCTCACCACGCACTCTAGACAAGAATGCCTAACTGGACAACATTTCTTCTCTTTTTTGAGGAGGATGTGTGTACTCTCAGCTTACACATGACATTATGTGCATACTGATGGGGAGGAAGAAGGACATCTTCACTCGTTTACCAGATAAAGAGTGACACCATCCCAGCAAGCATACGAGCCAGAACTATGATGTAGCTTCCATTTATTAAAATTATATTACTCCCAGTGCTTTCCTTCTAGAAAAAGGCTGCTGGTACTCACCATGAAGTTGTTACAGTAAGTGCAACACTTTTAACCAGTGCATTTCTTCTAGAAAAAAAGGTGACTGTACTGCATACCCTTGAGTATCCCCAGGAAAAAAGCAGCACACATACCTACACATTTCAGTATTCCTGTGGCTCTCAGAGTCTCCCCTGGTGTCCTACTTACAGAGAATATCAATGGAATAACAAGTTTCTGCAATGGAAAAACCAGAAAGTAGGAACAAGGGCACACTCCATTTTTCACTTCTACTCTGGCATTTGGTTCAGGAGAAAGTGAGGTAGTGCTGCTAAAGCCAAAAGCAATTTTGATACAGATTCCATACAAGTAAAAGCATTCCTTCTTGCCGCTAATATATTTTTATTTCTGATCACCTCTAGTGGCAAATACCTTGATTTAATGGTTATGACAGTGTCCCTCTTAGAGTGGACAGTGGGAAAAACAGTCTTGTATGTGAGGAGGGAGTATTAGACAGTGAATGTCTTTCATTATATAGGATTTTAGCCACTCCATCTTCTCTTTCCCCAAGCACAACGGCTTCCTGGATATTCTGTGTCACACCTAACACCTGGCACATATAAATCCACACTTTGATGCAAATTGCATGTGCAAATTGCACACATCACCCAGTCCTTCAGTCAACATATGCTGGTGCCAAACCTTGTTTCTGCCAACTCAAGGAGAAAGGCCCCAGGGCCAGGGTGGGGTGGAGCATGGTCGGATTCAATGAGCCAAAGGAGAAGTAGGGCAAAGTTGGTCAAAATATGTCAGTGTTGAATCTGGTTCTTGTGCAATGCTGAAAGGTTAATTGTAGCTCAGCAGGTCTCGCTGCTTAGGTCAGCGAGACAAACAAACCAGGTCCAGAAACTTTAATAAGAGTCAGGGATTGCCACCAGACCTCCTTGGCTTAATGCTGAAACGAAGCTTCCTTAGCTGGTATAACTAGTCTTCCTGGAACTTCCTCCTTTAGACAGAATCAGGTGGTGGCGCTGACATCTCCCAGCTCAGGTCATCAGTTCAGGAGCCACTCTGGGCTCAGGTTCCAGCCTGACTGATATGGGGCAGAGTTGAAAGAGAAGGCAGGTCTGTGACAAGGACCATATGGGCTCACAGACCACAGCCATTATTCCACTGTTTCCCAAATTAATGCTCTAATCACACCTGATGGAGAAATCCATCAGAACTGAAAACCCTCAGAACCTTGACAGAATCCTTTAATTTTTGTGGTCGAATGGTGTGTCCCATTTTGGAGTTACTGAGAATAGAGTTGTTGGGACATATCCCTGCCACACTGAGGCTCCGAGATATAGGAATAGCGCTGGATTAAGGGTGGTGCGGGTGGTTCCCTCACAGAGGGCGGCAAGCCAAGGGGGCATGAAACTGAGAAGATCCATAATTGAGAAGATCCATTTGGGGATGCCAAATTTTGGCTGCACACAAAGAGATAGAAACTGTGCCACTAAGAAAAATACCCATGCCAATGCCAAGACTGAGGTTCAAAGAAGAACCAGAGAACTAAAGAACACCTGGTGGATAAAAAAAGCTCAAAAGATCCAGCACTTAGCCCACACTCATGATGCACAGAGTTTCTTTAAAGCCACAAAGATCATCTATGGGCCAATAAATCATGGCATATGCCCCCTACGCCCAACAGACGGCACCACACTTCTAAAAGATACAGAAGCTATTGCATTGCACTGGAAAGAACATTACCAACATCTCCTTAACCACAACTCCCCCATAGCTGCCGAGGTCCTCTCACAAATCCCGCAAAAACAATTTAGAGATGAGCCTGCAGTATCTCCAAATCTGGGAGAGTTGTGTATAGCTTTTAATCAAATGGAAAACAACAAAATCAGCGGACCTGATGGGATACCTGCCAAAGTCCTCAAAGCAGGCAGAATTGAACTTACACAACTTCACAAGCTCATTGAAAAAATCTGGGAGAGAGAGGAGATCCCAGCAGACTTCAAGGATACCAAAATTAGCAATCTTTTTTTTTTTTTAAAAAAAGGTGATAGAATGGATTGCAGAAATTATCGAGTCATCTCTTTATTACCTGCAATTGGCAAAATACTTGCAAGGATCTTAGCAAACCGTCTCCTAACTATATTTGAGGATACCCTTCCTGAATCCCAAAATGGTTTTCAACCTTCTAGGGGGACAGTGGATATGATTTTCACTGTCTGACAGCTTAAAGAAAAATGCAGAGAGAGAAACCAACCCCTGTATATGGCATTTATTGACCTGACTAAGGCCAGTATAAATTGCACTGCCCTGTGGACTGTCCTTCTGAAAGTCGGCTGCTTTGTGAACATCCTTCAGCTCCTCTGCGATAACATGACAGCAACAATCGTGGATTACAATGGCTCTCAAAGTGTGATCAGGCATTGAATAGGGATGTGTTATCACCCTAACGCTATTTATTATCTTACTTGCCATGATCCTACACATTGTCCAAGGGAAACTCCCCACTGGGGTAGAAATCATATATTGAACAGATGGAAAGCTCTTTAATCCGAGTAGGCCAAAAGCAAAGAGTAAGGTTACCATAACTTATATCATAGAGCTTCAGTATGCTGATGAAAATGTAGTGTGTGCACACCTCCAAACCATCCTAAATATCTTAAAAGAAGTTTACAGAAAACTTGCTCAATATCCAAAAAACCAAAGTGCTGCACCAACAAGCACAAACGAACCCCTCTGCAGTGCCACAAATCCAACCTAATGGTGCAATCCTGGAATGTGTTGTTCACTTCTCCTACCTGGGCAGTTATCTTTCCACAAGGGCTTACATTGATGCTGAAATCCAGCATCGCCTGAGCTCTGCAAGTGCAGCCTTCTCCCGATTAAAATGTTCTCCCTGGAACATTTGCAGGGAAACCAAAATGCTTGTTTACAAAGCTATTGTACTACCAACTTTATTGTATGCTTGTGAAACATGGAACACTTATAAACGCCATCTCCAACACAGTCTCAAGGCAAATCTTTAAAATGTTGCATAAGCATCGATAACTAGGAAACACTGGCCTGCAAGTGCTTCAGTTGGAGAACTGTCTTTACCAAAGCTGTCATGGACTTTGAAGAAGCACGAATGCAAGGCGAACTCAGGACGAAAGGGAGAAACATGCTGTCAGGGTTTCAGGGACAGAGAGCGAGGGGGAGGGGTCCCAGGGCGACGAGGAAGAGGACGACGACGACCCGAGGTTGTCAGTGAGTCCGTCAAGTGAATCCGAGGATTCCCAAAAGGGAGCCCCCCTGGTCAGGCCAAGGGGCAGTAGAGAGGGAGGCAGTCAGAAGCAGGGGAACGAAGGGGGAATCCCCAGTGGGGGCTGGAGATCGGGACCGGCCTCTCCGTCGGAACGGAGTGAAGGGGGTGGAGTTGCCAGTGTGTCAGAAAGAGCAGAACAGGAAGCAGAGAGGGGAAGGAGTTCGGAGCAAAACGTCCTGCCGGAAGGGGAGGAGTGTAGTACCGAGAGTAGCGTAACGGTCGAAAGGAAGGTCAGAGGCAACGTACGCGCGCCAAGTTCAAATGTGGAGGCGCGCGGAAATGAGGAGAGCCCTGAGGAGGAGCCTGGTCCCAAAGCACGAAGGAGGGGGGAGCAGGCGGCAGAAGACTCAGCCTCGGGGGAGTCCCGGAGGGAGGGAGCACAGGGGGGCAGGAAGACCCTGCGGAAAAGGAAAGAGAGGAAAAGGTGGAGCAGTACAAGCCTCTTAAGCTGGTGCAGGGGCGGGACTGACTCAGAGGGGACTTCTAACATCTAAGGGTAACAGATGCGGAGCCACGGAGCTTGGATGTAACGACAACAATGTTCTTCAATAAAACCTTTTGTATATATCTTGGACTGGACTTTGGTCTCTTGTGAGCTGGGACCTCGGGTGGCTCTGACACATGCTAAGAGGAAGGCACGTTTGGCAAACCCTCACCGTGATCAATTCCTGCCCAGAAACCTATGCCCCCACTGTTGAAGAATGTGTGGATCCAGAATTGGCCTCCACAATCTCTTACAGACCCACAGTTAGGACCGTGTTCATGGAAGACAATCTTACTCGGCTACGAGTGATCACCAAAGAAGAAGAAGAAGAAGCCATATTACGAAAGATTACTGAAGTTCAGCCCTGCATAGGAATGGGGTCCATGCAAGGGTAAGAGGGCTGAATCAAGGGGGAGAATCACAGAGGGAGCAACAGGCGCTGACTGTGGAAGTGGTGAGGGGCTGTGTCCTCTCAGCAGCCAAGTTGGGAGGAGAGATGCACAATGGAATGTGACCCGAAACACTCCTTCAGTCAGGAGCAGAAGCTGTAGTCTACTCAGAAACAAGGCCTACTGGCACAGATGACAATTGGGACAGAACATCAATGCAACTTAGAGAGCTGCCAATAAGAGGGAGAATAGTGGTAAGTAGCAGCAGCAGCAGCAGCAACAGCCAACCCACCCCGCTTCCCTTTCCCAGAGGAAGGTAGTTGGGGTGGTCAGAAGGAGAGTCTTAGCCAGGATCCTTGCAGTGGGTGGAGGTCAGAACACACTACATTACTGCTAACAATCTTTCCTGTCATTTTAAACTTTCTGTGGTCATGTGGTTTCATGAAATTACCACAGAACACTACCAGTCACTCCAAGCTTCTAAGTTGTGAGCATGTTCACATGTCGTGGTTTTAATAAAACTGTATAAATTTCTAGGAATTATATATAAAGGCTTCACTATTAATTTTTTCTCTTTGTTGAATATGTTACATTAGATGTGGAATGAATTAACAATTCAGGGAGATTCTGAGTCATAGGAGTCATCAGAGACACCCCCCCCTTTATTGTTAAAATGTATATCCTGTCTATCTTAAAATGATCTCTGGGTGGGTAACAATGTATACTACCCTTCAACTGTCATAGTTGATGTTTAATCAGAAAGCCTGGTGAAGAGAAATGTTTTCAACTGACCCTGATAACTAGCCAATGTCAGTGCCAGTCTAAGGTCAGGTGAGAGTCTTCCACGGCCTCAGTGCCACCACCAAAAATACCCTAATGCAAGTCCCAGAAGTCCACACCTTGATAAGTGATGGTACAACCCAGCCTTTCTCAACCTTGGGTTGAGATATTGTCGGACTACGGCTCCCATCATCCCTCACCACTGGTCCTGCTAGCTAGGGATGATGGGATTTGTAATCCAGCAACACCTGGGGACCAAAGGTTGAGAAATTATGGTCTAACCTATAGTATAAATTGATGCCCAATGACACCTAATTATCTCTATATTTGGTGCTGTCTGGAAATCTTTTCAAGATAGGAGATTTCTTCCCCTCCTAAAGGAAGTTTTATGGCTGAACAACACCTATAGTTGCTTATTTATTTACTGACCACATGCTTTCTACGAAACTAAGTACTCATAGTAATTTATAGGTTAAAATATTGCTTACAATCTAAGACAAGATAAAGGTAAAGGGACACCTGACCATTAGGTCCAGTCATGACCGACTCTGGGGTTGGCCAAGGGAGCCGGCGTACAGCTTCCAGGTCATGTGGCCAGCATGACTAAGCCGCTTCTGGCAAACCAGAGCAGTGCACGGAAATGCCGTTTACCTTCCCGCCGGAGCGGTACCGATTTATCTACTTGCACTTTGCCGTGCTTTCGAACTGCTAGGTTGGCAGGAGCAGGGACCAAGCAACGGAAGCTCACCCCGTCGCGGGGATTCGAACCGCCAACCTTCTGATTGGCAAGTCCTAGGCTCTGTGGTTTAACCCACAGCGCCACCCATGTCCCTATTAGACATTGTGGTGTACAGCTAATGAGTTGGATGCGGAACCAAGCTGGGTGTGACATTATGCTGAGTGTTTGGTCTGGCTTGGGGTTTTTTATATATATAGAAACAACAGCAACAGCGAATAGCTGACACAGGGAAGACGAGCCAGACTGGGACCATGACTGGGACTTTGGACCTGCTCTAATCCTGAATTGAATGGGATATTTCCATCCCATCAATGGGATATTTCACCCTAGAGCAAACAGCAGGAGCAAGAATGCTCAATTCTAGCTGGGTCTGTGGACAGGACAAAGAGTTGAAGTCAACCTCTCACCACACCCCAGAAGAAGAAGAAGAAGAAGAAGAAGAAGAAGAAGAAGAAGAAGAAGAAGAGTAGTAGTAGTTTGGATTTGATATCCCGCCTTTCACTCCCTTTAAGGAGTCTCCAAGCGGCTAACATTCTCCTTTCCCTTCCTCTCCCTCAACAAACACTCTGTGAGGTGAGTGGGGCTGAGAGACTTCAGAGAAGTGTGACTGGCCCAAGGTCACCCAGCAGCTGCAGGTGGAGGAGCGGAGACGCGAACCCAGTTCCCCAGATTACGAGTCCACTGCTCTTAACCACTACACCACACTGGCTCTCCTGATCATGTTCGAGTCCAGCACCCCCCTGTTTGCTTGCTATTTGTTAAACAGAAAATAAACCACGATATCACACAAAAGTAGCTGTAGCAATTTGTAAACATAAAAAGCGACTTAAAGAAAAAAGCGACTAAAAACGTAGTACTTACATAGGAACCATAGTTTACTGCTAGAGTCTGTAGAGACCATGGAAGCCCCAAGCCAATCAGAATGTCAAAAACATTGCTTCCAATGGAGTTTGACACAGCCATGTCCCCCATTCCTGAGGAAACAAGAGTGGTTTGGGCTTATTTAGAAAACAAGAATTATTATAGACCCATCTTATGCAAGTTTGTTTATGTCCGAGTTGTAAGTATTATTTCCTTTGCAAAGTTCTCTCTTATTCTGCTTGCCCCATTTCCCCTGCTTTCTTTTAGGTGTCTTGATGCTCACTAATTTGGAACACACAGGTCCAGTAGTTATCCACACAATAGTCTCAGAATGTTCCACAGTTATCCACATAATAATGACGAGAATTTTGGTTCTTCATTCACACAAGCTTTTTTGCATGAGCCACCACAAAACATTCCACACTGCCTCAGATTTACTCAGTGGAGTAAAAGGTTTAGACACCCTCAATTTCAGTAGAAGTATATGAAAGGCTTTGGTTGAGGTTGGTGCATCACTTTCATTTACTTATACTGAAACTAATATGAAACTTTTTTGTCAATTCACTCAGTTAAGTTAGTGTTCTCCCAAGTAGCATCCGAATAGCCTCCGATCTCCAAGTGCCTGCTCTATGTTACAGTATTTGTTGTGCATTTACCTTTAAGCACAGGCAATGGTTCCGTTTTAAAAACCTTCAACAGCTTCTTTGATAGCAATGTTTTAACAAACTACACAAACCTACCTTGTCTTGCTACAATTAAGCTTGCCATACAATCCGGGACACTGGTTCCAGCTGCCAGAAATGTGATCCCCATGATCACATCTGGAATACCCAAAGTATAACCAATAATTGTTACCTAGAGAAAATAAATGGACCGTTAGGATGCTTAAGCTCATTCAGAGCACATAGAGATGTACCAATCTATAGGAGGGTTTTTCTGTTCCAGGAAGAACTCAGCTTCCCCTGCTCTCAACATAGCAAGCTCATTATACTGAGTCAGACCATTGGGCCATCTAATACAGTACTGGAGGCAGCTCTCTGCAGTCCCAGGCAGGAATCTTTCCCAGCCTTGCCTGGTAATGTTGTGGATTTAATTTGAGCTGTGCCCCTTCCAAATTCACCAGTTTAGCTCCAGATCAAGTGCTGATTCCCTCTCTTCTTGCTTCAAAAGAAGAGGAGGAAAAGAAAAGGGAAAAGAAATTTAGACATTTGGCACATTCATCCCATTAAATTTATCTAATGGTATGAAGCCAGTATTTTATTTAAAGAAACAATGCAGGGGGTGGGGTAGGGCTTTGTGATTGTCATAAGAGCTAGCCAATCAGTACTTTGCACAGCCAGTCTTTGCTTATTTTCATGATTGCAAGTTGTTTTAAACCGTTTTTAAAGTTGTTTTAATACTGTAACCTGCTAACCTAACCTTAGGGTGAAGGGCAGATAATTAATAAAACAAAATATGATTCTAAAACAGATATTTAAATGGTCAGTCACTGAGGACTCGTGATTACTAAGACCCAGAGTAGTTTCTCAAAATCAAGTTAAGGAAAATTAATCTAATTTCTTTTTTTGATAGAGTTACAAGCTTGGTGGATCAGGGGAATGAGCTGGATCTTGACTTCAGTAAGGTTTTTGACAAAATGTTCTACCCTTAAAAGAGGACCACAAACTTAACATGAGACAACAGTGTGACGCAGCAGCAGAAAAGGACAATGCTATTCTAGGCTGCATCAACAGAAATAGGGTGTCCAGATCAAGGGAAGTAATAGTACCACTCTATTCTGCCTTGGTCAGATCCCACCTGGAATACTGTGTCCATTCTGAATGCCACAAGTTAAGGAGGATATTGACCAGTGCAATATGTGCAGAGGAGGGCGACCAAGAGGATCAAGGATCTGGAAACCAAGCCTTATGAAGAATAGTTGAGGGAGTTGGGTATGCTTAGCCTGGGAAAGAGGAGACTGAGAGGAGATATGATAGTCATCTTCAAATATCTTAAAGGCTGTCACATGGAAGATGCAGCAAGTTTGTTTTCTTGTGCTCTAGAGCAGTGTTTCCCAACCTTGTGCCTCCAGATGTTTTTGGCCTACAACTCCCATCATCCCTAGCTAGCAAGACCAGTGGTCAGGGATGATGGGAGTTGTAGGCCAAAAACATCTGGAGGCACAAGGTTGGGAAACACTGCTCTAGAGGATAGGACCCGAACCCATGGCTTCAAGTTACAGGAAAAAATTATCCAACTAAACATCAGAAGAACTTTCTGACAGTAAGAACTGTTTGACAATGGAACAGATTCTCTTGGAAGGTAGTGGACTCTCCTTCCTTGCAGGGGGTTGGACTAGATGGCCCCAGGGTCCCTTCCAATTCTGCCTTTCTATGATCTATGATACCAAAACTGTACTTAGCAAGCTGGCTGCAGAAGGGTAAATCATGGAGGGCCATGCCCTGCTTCTGGCTTGCCACTTTTGGAAACAGGATGCTAGATCAGATGACTCTTTGATCTGACCCACCATATGCCCAGGCACTGTCAAGAGAAGGGGACACTTCCAGCATTCAAAGCACTCCAGCATTCGTCAGGCCCAGTACGTACCATCCATACCATCACGTAGGAAAAAGCTGCAATCCAGAGGGTGGAAGAAGCAAAAGTGACCAAGAACCACTTCTCCCAGCGGGGTTTATTACAGTTGGGCACCGTGAAGTACAAGAGGAAGGACAGAGGCCAAGTGAATAACCATTTGGCAATTTCTATTACGCCAGCTGCAAAAAACCCAAACCCCAACATTAGAAGGTGATTCCATCTTGTATGCCTTATGACCTCCTTTTTTAAAATGACAAAAATTCTACCTAAGTTAAGAGCTAAGATAAATGCATACGAAAAAGAATATAGCATATCAAAATGAAGAACTGAGCAACTGAGGCCAGCACAACAACCTCACTTTGCCTACAAACCAAAGCGGAAGTTTCAACTGAGGTCTAAATTCTCTGCCATTTAGGTTGAATGATCATTTGCGCTTCCTCACTCCAAAGCCTTCATGTAGCAACTAATGGCAAGAAGGATTTTTGCTCAGTAACTTGCCTTACTCTGAAGGAGCTCTCTCCCAATTGTCTAGATGTCTAAAGAATGTTTTAAAAAGCAGACTTTGAAATATTAGAATTAAATAAGTACCGTATGTTTAATATTAAACAAGCAAACAGATTTGTGAAACCTAGGAATTTCTTACATGGTACATCAAAGGGAGTGTAAGGGTCTCCACTCTCCTCCTCCTCCTCCTCCTCCTCTTCATCATTCTCATTGTTTTCATTGTCATCGTTTTCATTCTCTGTTTCATTCCCAGCCTCTGCAGCCTCTTCATCTCGTCTCGCTCCATTTGCACCTCTCTCTGCAGAATTGCTGGGTCCTGACCCATTCTCTACTGTGTGCTTGGCAGGGACTTTGATGGCCACCTCTGATTCTCCATTGGTGTATACTCTGCTGTTGATTAGTCTTTGTCTCTGTTTAGAGAAGTAATGGCAGATGCATCAGGAGTTTTTAAAAAGCAACGAGACTAAAATAGGAAGGAGGGAGAAGAGATTGTAGGATCAAATCTCCATAGCAACTGCTGAAGACAAATGCTTCACCTGCAGGTAATATAGTAGTATCAACTCATGTTATTTCAGAGCTCTTACAAGTTGTGCTGATGTACAAAACCGCTGCATACCTCAGTTAATAAGAATCTCAATATACATTGATAAAAGCTGAATTTGCTAGCTTTTAAAGAGGGCAGGTAATATGTATTTTTCCGTGCATAAGACGCCCCCCATGAATTTTGGGGGGCTCCAATTTTAGAAAATGGGGGGAGATGACCCAGAGTTATTGAGCTTTTTTGGCAGGGGGAATGCCAAAAATCACTCAACAGACTGACAAACGCTGACAATTGCATGTGTAACAAAAGCCATAAAGCGTCTGCCTGATCACCACCAGCAGCCAGCAAGCGCACACACAACTGCCGCAGCAGCAGCCAATTAAAAGCAGCCCTTGTCGCAGCCACAAATCACCCACGCTTTCACCACTTACAACCTCCTGCTCCCCCCCTGCACTATCCGTGTATAAGACGAGCCCACATTTAGAACAGTACTTTAGAGTTTAATAAAAAGGTAAAGGGACCCCTGACCATTAGGTCCAGTCGTGGCCGACTCTTGGGTTGCGGCGCTCATCTCGCTTTACTGGCCGAGGGAGCCGGTGTACAGCTTCCGGGTCATGTGTCCGGCATGACTAAGCGGCTTCTGGCAAACCAGAGCAGCGCACGGAAATGCCGTTTACCTTCCCGCTGGAGCAATACCTATTTATCTACCCTCGTCTTATATACAGAAAAGTACAGTATATATTTAAATTATCAAAATAACATTATTTTAATATACTGTATGTCATATATGTACATCACTGACACTTGTTTTGTAATTGCATTTACAAAAATTTCTCACTCCCTGTTAGATAGAACAGCCATCTTAAATAGTCACTTGTGTTGTATTATAAAACTACAACAGCATCAAGAAATGAACAACTTCATCCTTGGTTCCAAGCCCCACTGATTATAACTGAACATACTGATTAATCAGCTAAAGCTTTAGTTGATTAACCTGCTAAGTAAACTTATTAAAGACTGCAACCTTACCTTTAAAGGTTCTTAAGTAGCAGTACAAATAACAATGTATTCATGTACTTTATTTTGAAAAATCATAAATAATTTAATCAATACAATGCTTTTTTACATGAATACTTAGGACCCTTTAAGGAGGTGTATTTTTTGTTCTGTCCTATGCAGAAATGGCCTGAACTAAGGGCAGAGATTTCTGTTTGAGAAACACATGAGGAGCAAAAGGGACCAACAAAGCAGCATTATATTTTTGGACTGTGTTTCCAAGTTCTTGCCATGACTGGGCTGTGTTCCATTCTTGGGGACCTGATTCCCTCCTCTTTTCTCCTCAGACAACAGAGGACCTCCTTGACCCTGTCAGTGCAGCTCATGTTCCTCTACTCTTGTGCTCCAGACCCCAATATGGCTCATTCTACCATTATATTCCAGTTGGGGAAACATGCAGGGCAGCCCTGCTGTGATAAAGATTCTGGCCATCCAGTAGGAGGTGAGAGGAAGAAGTATGGTCATCACTCATAGCAACCCACCAAGATGGCCCATAAAAAGAGTCCAGTAGCTTCCAGTTTACAGATCACTGCTGAAGCAAGCACTGTTTACACAAAACATAAAATATACCTCATTGATCAACATGCGGCTGGCCATGGAGAGCCGGGTTCTGGGGGGGAAGTGACTGGTTATCATAATCCGCAGCCCAGCCTCTGAAAAGGAAAGTTGGTGTGGATATGCAGACAACAATTCATCCACCATGATCACAGAGGCTTTGCGATGGAAGTTTCCTAAAGACAATTAAGGGAAATTAACAGGAGAGAAAAAGTCTTCTGCATCATCAGATATTTATCCTATTTGAAGCACCATATGACAGTCAGCTGTTCAGTGGTGTTCCCTAACATTGCATCTCTTTAATAAGCAGCACTAAGAACCTCTCCTAAAAATTTTTAGAACCTCTAAAAGAATGTCTAGTTCGGAAAAACCTGACACTTTGGCAGCAGATGTAATTAGTCCATCTGCTGTTCCTCTTTCCGTTCACATTGACTGGCAGTGGTTCTTCAGGGCTTCAGGCAGAGGGTCCCTCCCAGCCCTACCTGGAGAGGCTGGGGAAAGAACCTGTGGTGACCTGCTGGTGCTCTACCACTGAAGACCTTCAGACCACGTCATGGGGACAGTTCTGATTTGTGTGGTTGAGCCAATATGTATCCCTCCCACTTTACTATCCCATTTGGCAAGTGAAGTGGCAAAAATGAGGGGAGGGCATTTTGACTGCCTTCCGGAAGAGTAAAAGTAGAGCACACAAAATTTACTGGCAGCATCAGCAGCAGCAGTGTTCTGCTGGTGGTCATCATCTGGGTTTTGTTTTCCCCCTTGATTCCGCCCTCTGACCAGACTGATGTCATGATGCAGATCAGTTTCATGAGGAATCTGGGGGTGGGGGTTACAGCTCCCAGGCTTAGTTCTTAATTATCACTGCCTTCTACTTGGGGGAACTTTGACCACATCCTCTCCTCTTACTTCAGTGTACTAGGTCTGTTGGTGGCTCCACATTGTCCTTGCCACATCTGCTCTGCTATTTCCTGTGGTAAACATGTAAACAAGACAACCTACTCATGTACTCTCAACAGGGAACCATGACCGGCCCAGTTTTATTTGTTTTATTTTAATTAAGGCATTTCTATCCTACCCTTCAGATAAAACCACTCAAGCAGATAACATAACAATGACTAAATCAAGAAATACATACAAAGAGCATAAAATCATAGCAACAGAAAAACTGGTCTGTTGGATTAAAACATTATATACGAACACCTCACCTCTGAGGTGTGGAAGGTGGTGGTCCTTTAGGTACCCAGGTCTCAAGCTATTTAGGGCTTCAAAGGTTAAAACCAGCTCCATGAAAAGGACCCAGTGCAGTCCAAAGTGAATGCATGTTGTATACACTTTATGAGTTTGCTGCAGGAAACACTGGTGTAATCGTATTCCCCTTATATAATTGGAGCCACTCTCATGTGACCAAGACTGCTCTATTAGTTTTGTTCATACATTTGGGGGGATTTATTCAATGTGACTTAATCCATAATGGGACAGCCACATAAAGCAGCAAGCACATCAAACAGTAATCTAAGTAACTGATAATGGCTACAAACAGGAGATGTCCAGTTGCACCAGAATATAAGACATGTAAAATACATTATAAAGGGCAATTTATCTTGGTCAGCTTGAATAAGACTTTTATACAGTTTGTAGAAGAAATTATAGACCAGGTTCTCAGACAGGAAAAGTGAAGTCCTGGCTACTAAATATATTTTAAAAGTTTAAATCTGCTGAAAAAGGCAGACTCTGCACTCACATTAATGAACACTAATTAAACAATTCAGTCTAGCTAAGAGCATGGTTGGGTTTACCTGACGTCACCCTTACAGGCAGCTGGAATCATCTTCTTGCTATTTTGCTTCTGCATAAGCTCACTGATTGCCTGTAATCATGGAATTTTCTGCCTGCATACTCAGTATCTTCCTGCTGAATGTCAGTATCCAGGCTATCCTAATAGATGGTTCAGATTACAATCCTATTCCATTTACCAGGGAGTAAATGTCATTGAAATCAATGGGAACCATCTCTGAGATGGATGCATTGGATGTTGGGTACAGCTTTTGAACAGCATGCAGGAAAACTTAGGCAGAGACAGAAAATAGTTTAAAGAGAACTGACAGTGACTCCAAAGAGGTTTTGTATCCCATTGTGTACACACACAAATCTTTTACCCCTCTGTTTCCTTCTATCATTCAAGTTTGGCATATTTTTTTTACTGGAGGCAAAAGTGGGATGAATGTACATACAAGCAGCAATTCCTCTTTCAAGCTGTCAACAACTCTCTAAAAATGATGTAATTTCTTGTGAGCCAAAGCTCTCACCTCCCCAGCTAAAACACATAATTGTGTTTGGTCATGCCCAGTTCACCTTACCTCTCCTCTTCTATTAGCTCCTCCGCTGTTTAAATTTAGATTTTAAGCTCCTTGGGTGAGGTGCTCTTTCTTTGACCCCCCTTTCTTAAATGTGACTCCGTAAAGTGCCACGTACATTATAAAGCTTTATAAACAATGGGTGATAAAGCAAAATGATCATGAAAATCTGTTATAATGCTGTAATATGCTCCTACATTGAGGTCTCTTTTGCAAAAATGCTATTTCACCATTTAACTCTTTAACTTCTCCAGTTGTTGACATGTCTCACAAAGATTGGGGCCAAACTAAATGCTACTTCACATCTTTGAATCCCATGCTTGGAATTGCTGTTACTCTTTTCAAAAGAAGTTACAGGAAGCTGTGACCAATGGATCAGGATTACACCCATGGTTTAACCCTTTCCCCTGTGCTTCTTCCCCCTCCCCTGGCTGCATATTGCTCCAGGAAGCAAATAGCAGCTTTATTAGGGAGAAAACAACATCTAGACTGGGACTCCACTACTGCTTTGATTAAAAGATGACATGGGGATTCCCAAGTATGGGATTCAAATATGTATTTAAAGTGGCATCTAGCCTGGCCCACCAGAACATCAAGAAGGATTCTGCAAAGAAGCAGTGTGTGACTTACTGGAACAGTTACCTTTCTTTAATAATACTACTGTAGCATCACAATTGCTGTTGTCATCCATCTCTGTGTTATTTGCTAGTCCATTCACCATATTTGTTGCATTCTTTGTCCTCCTTTCAAAGATATGTTGTAGACTGGCATTAAACCTATACAAAGAACAAAGAGATGTCTTCTCAATGGCTTTCTCATGGGGTTTTCCTGACAGACCTGTGTATCAATTTGTAGGTTTTGGCAATCCCTATGCAGTGGTACCTTGGGTTAAGAACTTAATTCGTTCCGGAGGTCTGTTCTTAACCTGAAGCACCACTTTAGCTAATGGGGCCTCCTACTGCCGCTGCTGCACAATTTCTGTTCTCACCCTGAAGCAAAGTTCTTAACCCGAGGTACTATTTCTGGGTTAGCGGAGTCTGTAAACTCCACTGTATTTTAGTGCCTAAGAAGCCTTTTAATAAATAAATGTTACATTTTTAAAATAGAAGAAGTAAGGACTGAAATATGGCTATATGTGAAGTGAGTACACTGTTCCTACCTGCAATTCTTCCATTGCAGAAGATCTTGAGGAGAAACTTCAGAATGTGAGTCCATAGAAAATAAGAGTAGGAGCGATGCCCCCAAAGCTATGGTATGTGGAGCAGCAGAGCAAAGCCTTTTGGTTGGGTGAATGAAGGTGTCAGCCTTCAGTACCTTATCTTTTGCAATGGAAGCCCCCATTACTGACTCGACAGCTAATCAGGAAGCCAAGGAAGCCAATGCAGCTCACCTGACTGGTCCTATAAAACTTCGGGAGCCACCCTTCTTTCTAACCAATTTTCTCATAATGAGAAAAATTTATGTTACGTGTATCAAATACACGAGTGATTGTAAAGAAAAAGACTAGGTCTATATTTGTCTGCTTGTCTATACTCCTTATTTTGGAGCACTTGTCCTTGGTGATATCTTTTTCTGTGGCTTTGTATTATGCTAATAACTTCCCTGATTTGTTCGCAAACTCAAATTGTTTCTGTTTTAAGGATTTTATATTCTGTTCAATTTCATGTTGCAGTAACAAGGAGAATTGTACTTGTAGTGTTTTCAACTTTTGTAAAATGGCTTTGTCTCCTGGCTTTTCCACCAAGGTTTTTCCAAAACACATTATTTTCTTTAAAATCTTTTGCTTTTCTTCTTCTTTTTTTCTGTAATATATTTTCTTTTGAATAAAGAAGCCTCGCAGCACTACTTTAGCAGCATCCCAGACCACTTCCTGGTCTATTCCTTTAGGTTTATTTTAAAGTATTCTCTAATTATTTCTCTACCACTTCCTCTTTCTTTAGGAGGTTTTCATTTAATCTCCATCTATATATTATTAATTTTCTCCCTTTAAAACCATTTTGATTGGGTTGTGGTCTGAGAGTGCTCTCAGGCAACCTATCTTTTTCATTCTTTGTATTAATTCTTTTGAGAGCCATATCATCGTATCGATTCTGCTATGGGCATCCTTCAGGTAGGAATAGTATGTGAACTCACACACTGTCGGGTATTTGTACCTCCAACCACCTGTTAGGTCCAAAAATAGTATCATTTCAAAAAAAGTTATTGGAAGTTTACCTTCTTTGGCCATACCATCCTTAGTTCTTCTGTCCTTTTCTAGGGATACTATTAGGGATACTAATACCTAATAGTATTTTCTTTCCATTATATCTTTCAAATAATTTTTCCTCCAGGGACTTATAAAATTCCAGCTTTTTTTCATTAGGTGCATAGATGCCCATAACTAGTATTTTTTCTCCTTCTATAGTGATTTCTACCACTAATATTCTGCATTCTTCATCCTTTGTTATTTGTTTTGGTTCTAGTTTGGGGTTGGCATAGATCACCCCCCCTTTTTTAACTGTGTTTGAAGCAATAAATTCATTGCCCAGCTTTTTATTCACTAATAATCTCCTATGTTGCCTTTTTATGCGTGTTTTTTGTAGACATATAAATCCAGTTTTTGTTTTAACAAAAAGTTCATAGTTTTATTTCTTTTAGCTTTAATATTCAAACGTTTATATCCCACAAAAAAGTCTAAGGTCACTCATATTCTTAAAGTTTCAAGTCTTATCTAGTCTTCTTGCTGGGATTGATCTTCCTCTTCTGCCTCTCCCAAAGCTTTTATTATACTTTTATTATATCATAATGAGTGACTTTCAACCCTTCAAATAAAACTCACAAAAAAACCAGCAGGCAACTATTTTAAGCGCTTATGCACCAACGCTGGATGCTGATGAAGACATTAAAGAAAAAATATATTCTCAACTGGATGCCAACCTATCAGAGACACCGATTTTAACGCAAGAGTTGGGCAAGATTTCTATCTGTGGCCCGGGACTATTGGGAAAAAAGGAATTGGCAACAGCAACCAGAACAGAATTTTATTTTTGACTGTATGTGCAGCGCACAACCTTGTTATTACCAATACACTCTTTTGAAAAATAACTAAATTAAAACATCACGGAAGCACCCTTGGTCGAACCACTGGCACCTCTTAGACTATGTAATTGTCCAAGCTAAAGATTGTTGTGATGTACTCCTTACCAGAGCTATAATGAGTGTTGATGACTGTTGGACAGATCACAATTAATATGTTCCATGATGGCTATTAAGATTATACCTCAACACAGGCTTCAACAAAGGAAACCCAAGGCATAAGATGAACACTCAAGCCCTTCAAGATCCAATTCATCGGGATTGCTTTCAAACAACTCTTAAGGACCACCTGCTTTCAGAGTTTCCTGATAACATCGAGGAACACTTCAGCAAGCTAAAACCATCCATTACTGCAGCCTGTGAACAAACTATTGGATACCAAACCAAGAAACACCAGTTCAAAACAACAAAACCAGTGGACCTGATGGGTACTTGACAAAGTTTTCAAAGTGTGTGGAATTGAACTTACATAACAACTTCACAAGCTCATTGAAGAAATCTGGGAGAGAGTGAAGATCACAGCAGACTTTAGGGAAGCCATTTTTATTTATTTATTTTTTTAAGGTGATAGAACAGATTGCGGAAACTATCAAGGCATCTTTTTATTAGCTGTGGCAGACAAAATTATTGTAAAGGTCTTAACAAACTGTCTCCTAACTATTGCTCCTATTGCTCAATATCCAAAAAACCAAAATGCTGCACCAACAGGCAGCCCCCCCCATGCCACAAATCCAACCTAATGATGCAACGCTGGAAAGTGTCAATTACTTTCCTACTTAGACAGTTATCTTTCCACAAGGGCCGATATTGATGCCAAAATCCAGCCCTGCCTGAGCTCTGGAAGTGCAGCTTTCTCCCAACTGAAGTGCAGAGTGTTTGAGGACTAGGACATTCACAGGGAAACCAAAATGCTTGTTTACAAAGTTATTGTACTACCAAATTTATTGCATGCTTGTGAAATATGGACCACTTATAAACGCCATCTCCAACTCCTCAAAAGATTCCATCAACAGTGTCTCTGAAAATTTTTACACATCACTTGGGAAGACAGGCAAACCAATGCCAGTGTCCTGGAAGATGCAAAGATCATCAGTGTCGAAGCAATGATTCTTCAACATCAGCTTCGTTGGACTGGTCATGTTTTTCAAATGCCTGATTATTGTCTTCCAAAGCAACCACTCTATTCCCATCTTAATAATGAAAAGCGAAATGCTGGTGGACAACAAAAGAGCTTTAAAGACACTCTCAAGGCATATCTAAAAAAATTCAGTATAAGCACAGAAAATTGGGAAACACTGGTTGTGAGCATTCCAATTGGAGAATAACCTCTACCAAAAGCATCATAGACTTTGAAGAAGCCAGAACACAGGACAAAATGAAGAAACAAACTAAGAGGAAGGCACGTTTGGCAAATCTTGACCATGATCAATTCCTACCGACGTCCCCAGAACTGGCCTTCACAGTCAACTATGGACACACCATTAAGACCATATTCATGGAATACAATCTTACTCGGCTACAAGATACTGACAAAAAAGAAGATTTATATATCACTTCACTTATTCAGGTGTCCCAAAGAGATTTCCAATAACAAAAGAATAAATTACAAAATACATTTTTTTTAAAAAAAGAAAATCAATAAAGCAATACAAATATAACATATGAAGTGTTCATCCAAAGAAAGACTTGTCTAAAGCAGCACAAAATATCCACTCAGCTAACAAAGGATGGACACAAGTAGCTACCAAAAGCCTGACCAAAAGTGCTGTCCAAATGCCTGGAAGCAGGGCACCTATTTTTAATTAAAAGAATGCATAGTCAGGTTTTCATGATTAACCAAGTCCTGAGGCTACACTGACACTCTTGTTCTGATTTAACAGAACAGAAAACTGGTGGCTTGGGTTTTTTTAACAGCATCTCTACCTGTAGATAGTGCTCCTTGAAAGACAACCATTTAGGTAAGGTAAAGGTAAAGGACCTCTGGACGGTTAAGTCCAGTCAAATTCGACTATGGAGTGCAGCACTCATACTGAGGGAGCCGGCATTTGTCCACAGACAGCTTTTCTGGGTCATGACTAAACTTTTCGCACACAGAACACTGTGATGAAAGCCAGAGAGCACGGAAACACCATTTACCTTCCCGCCACAGTGGTACCTATTTATCTACTCATGCTAGTATGCTTTCAAACTGCTAGTTTGGCAGGAGCTGGGACAAAGCAATGGAAGCTCACCCTGTCGCATGGATTCGAACTGCCAACCTTACGATTGGCAAGCCCAAGAAGCTCAGTGGTTTAGACCCACATCCATTTAAGGTAACCTTAGCAATGTGCAGACAAGAATACATGATACTTACTTCATGATGAGAATGTAGACAGCATACATTAGAACTAGAATTAAAGACTCCCACCTGCAACCAAAAGAAGAAGAAAATGAAGACAAATAAGGAATAGGGTTCCATGTAGCTGAAATGGATCTGTTTCTAGACCATTGATGCCTAGAGTTACCAGGTCTTCTGAAGTTTAGAGACTCAGGAAAGTGAGCCTGAGTGCTACAGGCTAGTGTCTGGCAGGTAGGAGGGGAAGCATGGTGGGCAGCAGCTAAGTCTAGTGGTGCAGGCGGTGTCTTGTGCTTCAAAGATGGAGCCTACCTAATCTCATCATAAAAGCTGGTCCTTACTCTAACTTTCTATATTATTACTCTTTCTATATGGGTCTTTGCCTTGCATCTTCATCAGCCATCATCAGCTTCACATTTATACACCACTCTTCCTCTCTAAGGAGACCCCAGGGCAGCTTATAATAAATGAAATTACATAGAACAATTTAAAACAACATTTTAATATATTTCAGACAGCAGTTGAAACTAGCATGGTGATCCCATATGCCTAACATGATATCAGTGAAGAAGGAATCTCAAAAGCTACTATGAGACTAAGCAGGAGTTCCTATGATCAAGTGGCTAAAGCTTGTGTTGTCTTGGTAGACCACCAGATTTTCTTCTTTCAATTGGAACCTGGTGTTCTTATCTGTTACTTCTTTTAATAGTTGTCTGAGCTTTAGTTAGTCAACACAGGCACTTTATGAAACTGCCAGCGACCAATTGTCTAAAACTATATACCTAGCTCCGCCTCTTCTGGAGAGCTATTGCCAGCCAGCGTCTTAGGCACAGGCTCTTCGTAGCTCCGGTACCTCAGCAACTATCTTGTCCCACCCCAGCCTCAACCACCACTGCTCATCTTGTTCATAATGCCTCCCTCACACTGATACCTCCATTTCAGGCTCAGCAGCAGAGATCAAGAAGGAAGGAAGTGGTGGAGGGAGGTAGGGGAGGAGCAGGGGAGCTGCCTTGCCCTGATGGTTCCTCTGCAGCTCACATCCACTGACAAAGTGCCCATTTGGTACTGGGAGGCCTTCCCTCCATCTGGCCAGCTTGGGAGGAAGAAGTCTCACGCATGCTCTGCTTCAGAGCTCTGAGTGTCAGCTTGCATTTCTTAGTGCAAGAAAGTATTCATCTGATAGTCTTTCTATCTCTTGTCTGTCTGTCTGTCTGTCTGTCTGTCTGTCTGTCTGTCTGTCTTTCTATTTCTTTTCTGTCTGGTGTGGTGTTCTGTATGCTTAGTGTTAAGTTTTAGTCTTGTTATAAGTTACTGTAAGTTTACGTTAAGTCTGCTGTAACTGGATTTCTTATGTGCCAATCCTGAATGTATTGGATTTGTGACCATTATGCTCATTTGCCTTCAGTAGCAGTAAAGCTCTGCTGGATGAAATATAATTGCCTCTGGTCTATTTTTGGGAATCCTGCAATGTGTTCAAGTTTTTACTCTGCTAACTATACATTGGAATCTACTCTGGATCAATATTGAGTAGACTTTAAATGACACTGAGAAGATTCAGAAAGGAGATAACAAAAACACCACCAGCCCCTAGCTCCTCAACAACCCTGTGGGAAACCTCATCTAGTTTGGCAAAATTAGTTCTGGCTTCTTGGATTCTGCTGGACAACTTCCCTGCTAGTACAGGACTCCTGTTCCTGTTACTTCATTCCTGCAGGACGCTCCAGCCTGGTCTCCTAACTTAGTACTTGCTCTTGCTGATTGTGACCTCAGGGTTTATGGAAATGCCATTTCCTTGTGGCCTTGCCCAAATTGCCTAGTTTATTGTTGTACTGAAAACTGATGGGGAATAACAGAGCCAACACCTTCTCCCCAGAGGAAGTCAAGTAAACCTTCACTCACAGTAGCTGAATGAATCTCACTAGGGGGACGGGGAATAATCCCTTCCTTCCTTCCTTCCTTCCTTCCTTCCTTCCTTCCTTCCTTCCAGTATTTCTACATTGCCATATCATAAAATATCAGAATAATTTGCTAAATAACTTTAGCAACAATTATCATGCTCATTCCCAGTTCTCTGTTGTTCTCTTCTTGAGTCATTGCCTCCTAGCTCCAACTTCCCATTAGCTGCCATCCAAATCTTTCTTCATGCTGCTAACCTCTTTGCTGACATGTCTGCTGTTCCTTTCACACTCTCACTGTTACATAGGACTGTCTTCTTAATGGTACTATCCCAAATGTCTGTGGTATGCAGATGTATGCGCATGTATATAAGCACTACACCTAGCTGAGTGAGACCCAGAGACAAGCCTTTCCCAAATAATCAGCATTTCACTGGAAGAAGCAGCACCAAGGCATCTAGGTGAGCATACAAATGAGTCTTTGCCTCCTCCTTTCATTCCCCAGCTGCCAATTCTCCTTTTCTGTCCTAGAAACCATTCTCTGCATCACTTCTTTGTCTTTGCAATGTAACAGTCTTATCATTGCCTGTGCATACCCACGTTCACTTTGCCACACCCTATTTTCAGCTCAAATACATTTGCAGGTTGTTGCAGTGCTTGAAAACCCAGACACAAGGGAACCCCAGCAGTCACAGGGAGCTCATGGAGATTCCTTCACAATGTGATCGTGACTGTAGATAGCTGGCAGGCAAGGAATAGCTCCCCAAAATGAGGCCATTTCTACAGGCATCCCCATGGTAGCTATCACATGTTGCCAGCCTCTTAGAGCAATAGTACTTGCAACACAACTACACATCTCCTGTGCCCTCCTCAGTTTTCTACTTTTGTGACTGTCACACTGAAAGGAAATTGTTTGGACAGTCTATTCAGGCTGCTTCTACAGGCCCTGCATTTTCAGTGGAGATCTGTGTGGGTGGCCCAGAAAGTGCTGGGAAAGAGGTTTCCTCTTTTAACTCTAAAAAGATTTCCATGAATCACTTTCCTATTTAGAAGCTCTATAGAAATGGAAATTGGTCCCCAGGTTGTTCAGCAGAACTTTTGCCTCCCTCGCTACCATTAGTCAAAAAATGACAGTTGCACTACTTACCAAGCAACTTTTTCATCATAAATAATCTGTGGAGAAAAATGTTATAAAAATGTATTACCATGTGAGACTGTCTGTAAGTTATGCCACACTTTTTAAAAGACTTTTAATATCTCTTGACACAAACTCTCTTCTAGTATCCCAAATAATTTCCCACAGTTCATTCCTTCCAACATCCAATTTTTATCATCTGTGATGTACAACTCTACTTGTTATAGATGCAGAATTGATTTTATCAAGAAACACAAAATGTAAAATGGAAAGGAGATTTTTCACTTTTCAATCCAATCTCTATGCATTATAATCTGTTGACTTTTAGATAAAGGTCTCTATATAACCCTCTTCCAATGTACTAAATCAGTATATGAAGAAGCAAACACATGAATATGGCACAGGTTTAATAGAACATTTCCCAGCCTTGCTCTCTGAGATCCAGAGACTGAAATTGGGTTATTGTGTATGCAAGGCATACCAGACTTGTGCAGAGGGCTCCAGTGCACAACCATGCCTGGAAATGACATGTTAATTTTCATGTCATTGACCATGGTACTGTCCTGCAACCAAGCTGTGCGCTGCCATGGGTTTGAGGCCTAAGGGTCAGCAGTCCATATTCTTCAGAGCCTAAGGTGCTACAGAAAGTAGATGCATGTGGGGCCAAAGTACATGAAATGAAGGCTATCTACAATCAGAACTCAATACATTTTGATTTTTAGCAGCTGTGAAGAAGAAGAGAAACTGTATGGGAGAAGCAGCACTGGGGAGGAAATTCTTATCAGAGAAAAAAATGGCATGGAGGGAAAATGCCTCAGTCCTGCTCAGACCTCATTTGCATCCTCGTTCTTACACAGCTGCTTTTAAGCAAAAAACCAAGATGCCAGGAGAGCCCACCAGGAGCTAATGTGTAGTTTGGCTTTAATATATTTAGCTGACAAGCATATCCACAGCTACAAGAAACCTGCATAGGTTTCCAGCCTCTCTCTCTCTCTCTCTCTCTCTCTCTCTCTCTCTCTCTCTCTCTCTCTGTGCAGAATTCTGCTCTGTGCCACTTAAGACAGCAGCCAAAAGGTATGATATGTTTGAATCACTCCTAAACAGAGAGGGTGGTGTAGGCGATACTCAGATCAGACCCAGTGAAATCCATGGGCTTAAGTTACCATTACTTACTTAAGACAACTGATTCAATGGCCCCACCCAGATTACGATTTAGTCAGATACCTTTTTAGGCAAGGCAGAATTCAAGAATGCAAATCCCCCACTTGCAGTCTGAAGAGATAGTCCAGACTCCTAGGACTTCATTCTACATAATGTATAGATCAGTTCAAGCATGGCTACCCTTCAGAAATTCAGATAAAAAAGAGATTCTCCTCCTCAGTCACCACTAGGTTGCACTCAAATGCTACGTCTCAGCTTTTCTTTTCTCCCTCGGCTTTGCCTGGAATGATGGTAGCAAATGAAGTGCCCTGATAAATGTGGGAAGAAATATTTGCAACCCACCCCCCTTCCAGCCTCCTCCTGCTTTTACAGTCAGTGTGTGTGTGAGGGGAAGGAATCCATTGCTTCTTTGCTGTCGGCTTATAGCTGTCACCCTCAAGTACAGGCCTTCTTGTGAGTCAGCTTATAGCCAAGGACACATGTTCATGCTTCAATAAGGTGTCTGGGCATAATGGGACAAGGCAGAGTCAGGCAGAGAGGATGCAGTTCTTCCTCAGGTTTTACTGTCCTGCTTCCTGTCATTCCAAATTGGCTAAATGCTCCCAGAACATGACATTGTAAATTATATGGAACTGGGAAGAGGGGTGACATTTCTGTATTGTGCTTAGCCTGAGAGGGGGCTACTATTATTTGCTGTAGAAAAGAACTCTGCCCAGAACAGCTAATGTCCAATTCTCTATCTTCTACTTGTTTATTTTTTACATTATGCCCCCCCCCAATACCCCAGGACATAGATACAATGAAAGGCTGGAAGATATTTGCACTTTCACACATATTAAGATTTCTCATAGGAGGTATGGAATCAAGAAGCAAAGGGATGAATGTAAAGGACACAGAGCTGCTGGTGAGACCAGCAGGGAAGAGAAAGGCTCCTGCTATTTGATCTGCTATCATGAGGAGTCACAAAAATAGCCTCTTCGTCTTTTCTCTTCCATGGTGGGTTCAGATATTGACCCCCCCTCCTATGATTGCTCATGGGAGGGGATTAGGGTTGCCACCTTTGATTTGGGCAAAATAAGGAATGTGTCAGGAGAGAGGAATTGTAGGGGCTAAAAATTACTTTACCTGCTGCAGAAATGACTTCAAAGCAATCCATTACAATGAGTGAAAGAAATTTACGGATCTTAGTTAGTGATGCACATTAATTTAAATGGACTCACATCCTTCCCAGTTGCTGGATTTCTGCCTGTCAGAAGAATGGTAAATGTAGAAACCCAGCCCAAAAAAGGAGGAGGGGTGAAGATAGCAACAATTCTGTTTCTCTTCCTCACAGAGCTTTGCCTCCAACATCCCCTTCATGTAGCTGCTAATGCCATGAGCATTCAAGCACATGCCTCATAGTCAGACAAGGTCATCCAGCCACTAGGGTTAATGTGTGCTTCATTTTGGCCCGGTCCTTTATACAATATTTTGCATCAATTTATTTAAATAAGTAAAAACAACAACCATTTTAAGGCTTCAATACTTTGCATAATTAATTGAAAGTAAATTCAACTGAACTAATTGGGACTTATTTCTGTTTTCAAAGGATCAGGTTGAACGTGAATTTAGGACTGTGAAAGTTTCTTGCAAGGGAATTTGAGTCCTCATCTGCTGTACACATTTAAAACACTTTAAAAAGTCATGGGTTGGGGGGGGGGAGGTTTCTTTGGTAGCTAAAGAATAGGTTTGCAATATCCACCCTACCCCTCATAAAGGAAGAGGGTCAGCGAACAACAAGGACCCATGCCTACTACCTCCCACTTCCCTGGTCAGTAGGAAAAGAACTGCCAGCTTGAATGTGAAACACACACACACTCCTGCTGGCCAGCCTCACCTTCCCTCCTCTCCTCCCTCTCTCCCACCCACTTATCCGAAGTCACTCTTTTCTTTTTCAGCCTAGCCCCTCCATTACATTCCCATCCATTGGGCCACAGCTACGTCACTCCTGGATTGAGTGTAACAGGGACGGGCACAGGCAGGCAGCGGGGAGGCAAAACTCAGTGCTGCCTCAGCAGAGGAGAGGGAGCAGGGAGAAGAAAGCGGGGCAGAAATAAGGGATGCAGCATTTTCCCTTTAAATAAGGGACAACCCCTTATTACAAGGGTCAGCAAACTTTTTCAGCAGGGGGCCGGTCCACTGTCCCTCAGACCTTGTGGGGTGGCAGACTATATTTGGGGTGTGTGTGAATGAATTCCTATGCCCCACAAATAACCCAGAGATGCATTTTAAATAAAAGCACACATTCTACTCATGTAAAAACACGCTGATTCCCAGACTGTCTGCTGGCTGGATTTAGAAGGCGATTGGGCCGGATCCGGCCCCCGGGCCTTAGGTTGCCTACCCATGCCTTATTATAAGGGACATGTGGCAAACCTAGAGGGGGTCCCAGCAGTCTCACAACCCAGCTGGTTCTATAAACGGATGCCTTTCTATGGTTCTGGACATGTGCCTGCCACAATTTTCTCAGTGTTTTGAGCTGCCATGATTTTGCAGATCATGGTGGCTGCCTGGCTGCCCCTCATCCCCAGCACCTGTAAAACACACATCCACAAATTGAACAGCAGCCCTATATATGCCCACAGAAAATCACTTGCTTGGACTCCAGCAGCAACTGAAGCAGACTCTTCATTATGGTCTCAGGTACACCAGAAAATATACCAGAGACCACTGGTGGTCTTCAGAATTCAATTTAAGAGGCACTGTTACAGAAAATTCTTCATAAATTCCAACAGATGCCCGGAAATGCGCTATTTCTGATCACAAATAGTAGGAATCATAATGGATTAGGGAGTGAAAGCAAGTAATAACAATATTTTTGCCAGAAGTGTGAAATAACAATTGCTTATTGTAGAGAAAAAAATCTGGTCTCACCAGACTAGAGTCTTATTGCACATTTTCTAAATGAAACCACCTAGAATGAAATCTCCCCCCTGACTTCACTGGACCAACTCAAATCTGGTTTTGGCATTTGAAGCTATGTTTTGAAGTTGCAGAACATTAGTTCTTAAATCACTATGGACTATACTGGTAAAGATGTAAATTGCAATGGGCAAGGTCCTATATTCATTTAAATGAAACACTCAACAAAAGCAAACTTCTTGTAAAAATAAATCAGCTTAGTGAACCCCTATGAAATGGGAGAAATGGCACTTTGGATTGCCAAAGAAAGACTTATTCAGGAAAGCGATCTCTGAGCACTTACCAAGATAAGTGCAACAACAGAGCAGGTATAATACATGGAATCCCTCAGGAGACACCAAGATGACAGTGCAACAATCTGAGAAAACAGACAGGAAGAAAATGAATTGGCCATATATGATCCCAAGATTCACATTAACAGCAAGCTGCAAGGAAGAGCTGATGGGTCCCCCCCCCCCCCCGTCCCAAAGACCAGAGAATTCTACACAGTCATTGTAACAGGTGTACTAACCTAGTCAGAAGAATCACATTTTTTCCAGGCATAAAATATTTATACCTCAAAAGGTCACATTCCTGCAACAAAAGTGTTACTTTGAAAGATATCTGTGAAAGAAGATTTCATACAACAAATATGCAATTAACATTTATTGAGAAGGAGGAAAAACACTGCGTGGAAAGTCCATTATCTCCAAGTTTTGGCCAGATTCTCCAACAGAAGTGCTGAGCCTGTTATACTGAAGATACGGTACATCATGAGGAGCTCAGACTCCTCATTCTGAGGGGAAGAAGCAATGGTTGCTAGCCATTATCTGTGGTTACCTGTTACAACAGTTGGGTGCCTCCACCTCTCTGCTGAGCACTGGCAAGAGCCCATGGGATTCCAGGCACTCACCCCAGGTCTGTGTTCCTTTGGAGAACTGAGACATGGGGGAGACTGTCGTAGCTTTAAGAAATATGGTTTATTCTTCTATTTACATCTTCAGTCTGCATGGAGAGAGTCCAGATCTTACAGCTTGGTCATTTCAAGAGGAGCTTGTACCCCACAGCAGTGCAACCATGGAGTCCAGGGCATCTCTCTCAGCCAGTTCTGCAGTCAGCCTGTCCAAAGATAGATCTCAGACCTCCTGCCACCTTCTTCCTCCCAGCAAACCTTGCTCAAAACACTATTTTCCTGTTACCTCACACCCAGTTACCATGGTAACCTTCCAAACTCAGTCTCTTCACACCTCGGGATAGTTCTCTTGCAAGCCAGTGGCCCTCAATGCCCTCATATTCTTCCCTAATGTCCCTAGCTTAGCCAGGTCATTTTGCATAGGCTAGCCTAGAAATTCCTCCGCAGTTTATGGTTCCTCTTCACATCCCAAATAATCAAAATTCTATAATGTCTTAAGTTCTAGGGTTTGGCCCTTCCCAGTCTATAACACAGGGTTCAGACTCCTCATTCTGAGGGGAAGAAGCAATGGTTGCCAGCCATTATCTCTGGTTACCAGCCAGTCCTCCCCCAAATCTTCTGGCATGGACAGAAAACTCAGGACAGGGTCAGTCTCACTTTACGTCAGCCCCTGGAGACAATCTCTCAGTGCTTCCAAGTGCAAAGGGAGATTGTCTCCCATCAGGCATGAAGTGAGATACCCCTTCTTCCTTCCAGGGTCTTTATGATACACTGGGTCTCTTAATGAAGACAGCCAAAAAAACAGAAAGAGATATACCACTGTCAGAAACAAATTTATGGTCATTGCTGGCAACCTGATGATCACATTTTGACTTTAATGAAGATTGACTAACTAGAGAATTGATTGCTATACTGTGGTAAGCATGTGTCTTCAACTATTTAATGGGGGTGTGGTGGTCACTTTTTTCTTGCAGAAAACTCTTGAGGTCTAACCTGCATCATAAGGTAACAAAATCCTGAGGTGGTAGAGTAAGTCGACAACATCTCTTCAACCTTCATCTGGGACAAAAAACACACACAGCCTAACACATCACAGAAAAAGTGTCTATGCTACTCACTCCGTCTTATGTGAATTTTCTACTTATAGGGAGAAAATATGGGAGCATTCAAAAACATGAATCCTTGTCTGCAGTCTCAAGTGGTGTAGTCCATCCCATTACTTGAATTCCCCCCTCCTTCTGCTACATGTAGACCAGACCTCCAATTGTAGCTGGTACCAAACAAATTATATGCCACAGTGTGTATGTGAGTGTATGTGTGTGTATTTATGCGCTCGCTCTCTCTCTCTCTCTCTCTCTCACACACACACACGTGCCCATTTATATTTGTATGGTACCAGGATATTTCCAGTCAGACTCACAGTATTTCATTTTAGCAGAAATCCTGCATTTGGCAAAAATCTCCAGGGGAAAGACTTCATTCAGTGACCTCACTAACTCCAGTGCAATGCGGCTAATATCAGGTTGTAGCAGATAACCTCTGAAAAGGTGGCATGATACAAGACTACATTTATGTCCCTTTTTCTGGAGAAAAACAAAAAACACCCCGCCCCATTTACAACATCCAGTACATTAAGTGCACCATGGGCTATAAGCTTTTTCAGGGAGTGCCCTGTACCAAAATGAACACACCCAAAACCATTTGCAGGGGAGGAAGTTCATATAAACAATTGTGTTAACAGAGATCAAAGGCTGGGCCAATGTGAATTACTTTTAGTCAGCAAACTGAATTACTTGTTGTTAGTAAAATTAAAGCTTAAAACATTAAGATACATGCAAACCAAGTGGGCAAGAAAACCATAATGAAGAATATATAACCTCTTCTATGAACAATAATATTCTCTATGTTGCTGAGGAGCTCATTCTTATATATTGGTTGGGCTCAGGGCTTTTCTTCTGGTGTCAGATGCCGGTATGCAGTACCAGGGCCTTTTTTTCCAGACAAAAGCACTGGTTATGGAGTAATAAATATAATGACAAATGGACATGTTTGCCAGATATTCAGGGAGAAGGAACTGATCCTGGGTGACAAGGCAGAGAGGAAAAGCTGAGCACATCACACTTCCCCTTCCCGCGTGTTGTGGGGCTGTGCATTTTCCTGCTGGGTCACCCCATTACGATGTGGGTGGAGCTGGGCTCCTGTTATGAGGGAGGGGAGGCGGGGGAGCTGCTCTGAGGAGGAGACTCGGGAGGGCAGTGTGTCGTGCAGGTGCCGAGGGGCAGTGGCAGCTTGTGCCTCTTTCCGCCAGTGGACCATGCTGCTGCTGCTGCTGCTGCTGCTGCTGCTGCTGCTGCTGCTGCTTTTGCAAGGCCAGCTGGTGGCCCTGGGCAGCTCCATGCTCCAGATGGCTGGATGAGCCACAACAGCGGAGGAGGAGAGTGGATCTTGGCAACATAATTTTCTCTTTTGGTGGTGGCTGCTGCTGTTGCTGCAGCAGCTCCTTCCCTCCACCAGCTAGCCAGTCCCCTGGTGCTTTAAGCTTGCCTTTGGCTACCCACCCCTTCCTGGAGAGAAGGGGGGGGGATCTCGCTGGGCGTCCTTGCAGAAGAACTGCCTAGGGGGTCTGGGGCACACGATTCTCATCTGAAGAGATTGTGCACCTTCTGTGGGTGGGTATTGGAGGAGCCACAGCTGCTTCAGTGCCCAGCTGTGTGGCTTTTGGAAAACATCAGCATGCAGGGGAGAGGGGAGAGAAACAGACTTTCTCTTTGTAAGAAAAAATTGTGTATGTTTGCAACCTCCCACTCCTTTTCGGATCAGCATTTGAGGAGGAGACAGAGTCAGGTGCAGGAGGCGAGGGGGAAAGCGCCTCTGCTTGGCTGTCTCCCACCGCAAAAGCTTGTTTTTCTCCATCTTGCCCAGTAGGCATTGTTTTATGATGATGATGCATTGTTTTATTATTACGGGCTGCATAAAAAGGTTGCCATGTGTCTTTGAATCATTGAATCATTGAATCCTAGAGTTGGAAGAGACCACAAGGGCCATCGAGTCCAACCCCCTGCCAAGCAGGAAACACCATCAGAGCACTCCTGACATATGGTTGTCAAGCCTCTGCTTAAAGACCTCCAAAGAAGGAGACTCCACCACACTCCTTGGCAGCAAATTCCACTGTCGAACATCTCTTACTGTCAGGAAGTTCTTCCTAATGTTTAGGTGGAATCTTCTTTCTTGTAGTTTGGATCCATTGCTCCATGTCTGCTTCTCTGGAGCAGCAGAAAACAACCTTTCTCCCTCCTCTATGTGACATCCTTTTATATATTTGAACATGGCTATCATATCACCCCTTAACCTCCTCTTCTCCAGGCTAAACATGCCCAGTTCCCTTAGCCGTTCCTCAGAAGACATCGTTTCCAGGCCTTTGACCATTTTGGTTGCCCTCCTCTGGACACGTTGCAGTTTGTCAGTATCCTTCTTGAACTGTGGTGCCCAGAACTGGACACAGTACTCCAGGTGAGGTCTGACCAGAGCAGAATACAGTGGAACTATTACTTCCCTTGATCTAGATGCTATACTCCTATTGATGCAGCCCAGAACTGCATTCACTTTTTTAGCTGCCGCGTCACACTGTTGGCTCATGTCAAGTTTGTGGTCAACCAAGACTCCTAGATCCTTTTCACATGCACTGCTCTCAAGCCAGGTGTCACCCATCTTGTATTTGTGCCTCTCATTTTTTTTGCCCAAGTGCAATACTTTACATTTCTCCCTGTTAAAATTCATCTTGTTTGTTTTGGCCCAGTTCTCTAATCTGTCAAGGTCGTTTTGAAGTGTGATCCTGTCCTCTGGGGTGTTAGCCACCCCTCCCAGTTTGGTGTCATCTGCAAATTTGAACAGGATGCCCTTGAGTCCATCATCCAAGTCGTTGATCAAGATGTTGAATAAGACCGGGCCCAAGACAGAACCCTGTGGCACCCCACTAGTCACTCTTCTCCAGGATGAAGAGGAACCATTGATGAGCACCCTTTGGGTTCGGCCAGTCAGCCAGTTACAAACCCACTGAGTCTTCTTTTTCCAGGACACGTCCTCTTTTTCAGGGGTAAAATTTGAGACAAATTGCATTAATTTGCTTTGAATGGCCATCATAGTGTCCTCTATTTTGCTCTACAAAATATGGCAACCTTAGTATACAAGAAGAATTATAATTTATTACTTCTACCCAATGCTTTCCCCCCCTGGCAGTATTTACTTTAACAACTTCATGGTGAGTCCCGGCAACTTTTTTTCTAGAAATGGCACACTCACCAAAGCTTTTCTCCAACTTGCTAGCCAGCTATTCTAGAGAAACACAGAACTGAGATTTTCTTGGGGAAAACCTTTTGCAACCTAGTAGATACCAATTGTGGACCTTTCACTACCTACTTCTGTGTGGATGATATGTTTGCTTCACAAGGAAACATAGCATGAGAGATATGAATGAATTCAGATATTGAGAATAACCTTAGAACAGAGCACTTATTTGTCAAACAAGTGAGAATCTGCAAGGGAAATTTCCTTCCTACACACAGAAGAAGAAAAATGACAGTCTAAGGCTTCACTTCTTATTGACGTTGTCCACTGCCAACTTTAGGAGTAATTATAAACAACTGGTGGTTACTTGGGTGTAATTAACACAATACACTTACCAATTGGTAGTTTTGCAACAAGACTGGAGGGTGCCTTCTTATAACAGGCACCACCACAGATACTGTTGCTTCATTTTTTGTCTATTAATATTTATTTTAAGAGTGCGAGTATTTCTCTCTCTTAAACCTCATAGCTCTTTCTGATAAAGAAAGTTAAGGTAATGTAATTAACATCCTATTTCTGTGTCTATTGTAGATTACTCCTCCATGAGATTACACCACCACAACTGTAAAATTCCTATTGTGTAATTGCTATGATTAAGCCTGTTTGGCTGTAGCAGCCCAGAAGATAGATGGCATATTAGATCAAAAGCCACCTTCCTTGAGCTTTCCTTACCCTTTGTCCTGATTAACATTGCTATGAGTTTTATGTAAGCCTTACATTGTAAGGATTCCACTGCTAGTTAAAACTGCTCTATTAGCTGGTTCTCTGATTTTTTTACCACCCCGCCCCCCACATCAAAACCAAAACATCGTTCAGATAGAGCTCTAACCAGAGAGAACTTTATTGGAAGGAAAAACAGTAAATAAGGGTGGAGAGAAACATAATATTTGCAGAGAAGTTACAATGTACATCACCTACAGAGTGATCTGAGCTTTCTCCTAACTTTGCCCTTTGCCTCACAGATGTTTGTTCTATTAAGTATTGCCCCTTTCCTGCCAGTGATCTCTCAGCCAAGAGGAAAGTGCTATTGTATACCTGTCTACCCAAAAGTAAAACTCTTTAAGATCAATGAGGCTTACTCCCAGGTAAATGGGTTTAGGATTATAGCCTAAATCCTGTAGCACTGCCTCTGGAACCTCTCACTGCTATGGGAAGTGGAAGAGCACACAACAATGTTCAAATGCTAGTAAATTCCAAGCACTCATCAAAGCAAATGAAATGTCTAAGCAGTCCAAGTTGATCTCAGAAGCAGAATGTTTGCAAAGTGTTTGCAAAAAAAAACATTTGGCACAGTTCCATAAGAATTTGGTGAGATCCCAGGCTCCCTTCTCATGCCAGACCCAAGTGAGATTTCTACCTGCCTCTGATCTGCTTGTTATTTGTGAATTTGTAAAATTAAACGATTCTATTTTCTTAATGGTAATCAGAATGTACATGTAGTGGTTAGGGCCTATAGGAAGAAAACAGTTTCACACTTCCTTTATGGGACCCCTCTACAGAAAACAGATTTTAACAGCAAAGTTCAGGCATCCTTTTTTCGACAGACCCTAGGAGTTCCAAAGTGTGGCTATATGTGCTGAGCTAGATCAGCATCTCTTAGAACCTAGGGGTTGGATCATGACTTTAAATACTGGTTAAAAATTCATTTTAGTACATACTCAGAAAGTATATTAACTTGTTTATTGAGAGATTCACATATTTTTCATGGTTTTCTGCAATTACTTTTAAACTCAAACAAAGAGGGATTGCAATAGACTCTTTCCCCCTAATGGATGAGTCACATACTTTCTCTCTCATTAAGCAAAGGCTGTTAGACCACGAATTTCAAAAAATTTACCCCACTCAGCCCTCTGTATGCCTATCTGCTTACCTGGGTTTGCAGCCTTGTCATGGAATGATGCCCAACTATTTTTATAATTTAGATACCCCTTTGCATCTTAGAGCTTTTATGTTAGTTGCTTTAAATGTACTGTCTAGAAGGTTCAAAAAAATACCCTTCCAGAACAGACTTTGCCCCTGTGGTATGAACACACCAGATGCAATATATCATATAATTTTGGACCGCTCTCTCTTCATTCAAAACTCTTAACTGGTGATTCCTTTGAAGCTCCAAATATCTACTTGCAAAGAATCTGTAATCCAATATCTGATGAAGGATGATATTTCCGAAACTACTGAGGTTGTTTCAGGATACAAAATTGAGATTCTTAATCTTACCTAATGATGGCTACTGAGTCTTTTATATGTTTTGTGTGCTTAATATGTCTGGACTATTAATTTTTTATTGGACTATTTTTAATGGTCTAAATTATGCAAATAAAGGCTGAATGAGTGATTGAATGAAAAGTATTTGTTGAAATGCATAAAAATGAATTTGTAAGCAGGAAGCTTTTATTAATACTGGGGAAGGGGACTGACTTCTAAGGAAACACAGAAAGGGTCCTGAGATAAAACATAAAGGTATATTAACTGCTTTGTGGGACCTACAGTTCAATCCTACTTCAAACTGATTATGAAAATGCAATGCCACAAGCAGTGCTTAAGGCCTCTAGGGTGGAAGCAACACTAATGAGTTCACTGCGCTACAGAGATAAATAAAACTGAGCTATCTTACATGTTTGTTACATCAACGGTATAAGAAATGCATTGAACTCTTGTGAAATGTTATATAAATAGAGGCAAGCAGGAGATTTCCATACTGATTGTGCACCAGTTTGTAAAATGGTGGCTACTACTCAAGGGGGAGGAGGAAATGTAGTCATATTCTCTTACCTGCCCTGCAAAGAGGCCACAAACCCCAATTATACAGAGTATGTTGAATACAGCAGAGCCAACGATGGTCCCAACACCCACGTCTCCTTTCGTGATAAACACACCTGAAGGAAGAAAATAATTCCTGAGTTGCTCAGAATGAACAGGCAGGATTTCCCACTGCAAACCTATTCAAGAAGACTGCTGGGATTAAGGAGAAAACACCAGAGCATATTTTCTAAAACTGAGAGAAGCAGAGAAAATGTGTGTAATAAAAAGATTGCTTAAAGGTGTTTTCAGCACGATCAACCAGCTGAACAGTCAAATTCATTATAGTATGGAAAAGGAAATAACTGCAAAGGTTTCTCATCATCTGGTTAGCAGTACATGCAGGTCTGATCAACGCATGTTAGAATGAGATGGGAGAATGAGCTGTTCCACTTCAGGTGGAGGAGCCACCATTTTTGAATGCTTCACTAAGAGAGAGAGAGAGAGAGAGAGAGAGAGAGAGAGAGAGAGAGAGATACTGCCTGTTTGCAGCTGTGCCGGTTTTCTACTTGCAGGGATCTCTCTCTCCACCACAGCAGTCTTAAATGGCACAGGCACTCTACCACTTTAGGACTTGCATCACCATGTAGCGCCTCAAACAAGACCCATTTTACTTCATGTGAAGACCAAGTCTTACTTGAATGCCCTGAGCTGTTAGAAAAAGCTTTCTCAGATTTTGCTGCTGTCTGGTATTTGGGGGGCAATGTGCATAGGATTCCAATACACATTGGGGTAGAAATTTGGAGTGGGAAAATACTTGTTTAAAGTCAAATGGCCCGTGCTCAGGAGTTCTTTCTGCATAGTTAGCACTGGATGAAGAGCCTCTGATGTTGGCCACACATTGGGGGGAAGTTGGTAGAGGGGAAGGCTGTAGGGCCTGCATGGGCTGCCTCTGTGAGCTGGAAATAGGGGTAAACAGACCTGTTAATTTTGGTTCTCCCTGTTTCCCATTTCCCCAATCTTAAGTTCTCTACATTTTCTACATTTCTGCAGCAGTTTGTGATCATTAAAATTCTTCAGCATGTCTCTTAAGAAACACATTTTTGCATGCAGCTTTGACAAATGCACACATTTCCAAAAGCCATTTCTGCTAATGTAATGCATTTTTGTATGTTATTCATTTTTATGCACACCTTTACCTATTATATGCATTCTTTAAACATTATTTAGTTTGAGAAACTGCATTGCAAAATTTGGATGTGTGGCTTTCAAAGGATAGCTATTATCTAAATTCCTGTGTTTCAGTTCTCATAAAGGTTTTGGAAAGTGAACATTTGATAGATATAGATTTAAATTTAAATATGAGCTGAATGGAATTTCTTCTCCATCACTAGCTGGAGCCCTGCTTGATCAAGATCCCAGCTCACAGAGCCAGCCTACACATGTTTGGCAGGATTTTAGATAATTTGAACAACATTAGGATTCTCCCCAGTCATTTTTTCATGACTGAATATTCAAATTTGGCCTTGATCTAAGAATGAATAACAGTGTTTGGAGGCCAAATTACCTGGTGTGAATGTGATGAATCCTTCCCTCTAAAGACCACACATAAGCACATTGATCAACCTAAACTTAGAGAGATGAAACAGCTGAGCTTGCCACATCCTGTGGCTCTGATCCTTTCTTCCCAGAATCTCTCTGTCCTGCAGGGGCCTGAGCTGCCTCCTTGTCTGACCATGGCTGCTAGTGCAGGGTTGCCATATTTTGAAAAATAAAAACTAGGACACCCTGAAAGTTGTTGAGCTTCCCGCCCCCCACCCCACTGGATGTCATTTCTGCCTTTGAAAATCCAGGAAAATCCGGATGGATGGCAGCCCTATGCTAGTGAACATGTTTTTTCTTAACATAAGGGCATTTTTTAAAAGTAGCTTTCCACTTCCTCCAAGGAATTTTGACTCACTAGCAATCATCCAACCTGACCTTGCCGTGTGTTATATACTCTGAGGAGAACTACTGAAAATGACTATGGTGCTCCCCACTCTCTCCACCTAACCTTTACTACCTCAGATGCAACAAAAGAAAACACGAACGTTTGAGACTGCCTTACACCAAATCAGCTTCCATTCATCCCAATATTAACTTCTTAAACTGGTAGTGGTTCTCCACCATCTCAGCTTGGTTCCTTCCTACCTTGCTACCTGAGATCCTTTATGGCAGTGCTAGGATCTTTATGCGTATAAGGCATGTGCACCTCACTGAGTTATGGTCGGATCCACTTTCATTATCTGTGCAGCTTCAAATTAAATGTATCATAGTCACATCTAGCTGTAGATTGAGCCATTCTTCACATCTCTTTCTGCATGGCACATGACAACAGGGATGCCATTCAAAAGCATATTGTTTTGTACTTACTAAGAACACACAGGTGGGAAAATTCCCAACAAACATAATATTTTCCTGAGTAGTCATCCCAGGAAGATCATCCTGGGATGTTGTTGTTGGCACTGGGGCAATCTTCCAGCAACATCCATTCCATCCTTCTGCCAATGTTTATTGGACTAAGGTTATGGATTTGGTCGTCTACCCAAAACCTGGGTGTGCATATCTATCCCCCATCATCTTTGTGGGAAAGATAAGGCACAAAACTATTAAAAAGCTGCATTTACTTCCACAGTTACAGCAAGAAAGAAGCGGATGACTTAGTTACCTATGACAGATGTAAACAGTTCTGGAGCCGAGCTGCCGGCTGCCATGAATGTTGCCCCTGCCACATCTTCACTGAGGTGCAGGCGCTGTGGAAGAAGAGAAAAGTCTCTTATCAGAAGCAAAATATAATACGTCCCCGGGCTATTAGTGTTTCAGGACTCAGGATTCATGGTTGTCTCCAACATCCTCCCCAGGCAGAATAGTATCAAAGGATATGCAATGCAGTAGTAGCTGCAGCAGAATCCTTTCCCCAAAGTATTAACTCCAATGTCACTCTAGCACAGGAGGATGTTGGAGGTGTGCAAGGGGCATGCAGCAGAACTCTTTAGGGATGCCATTTATCTTTCTGATAGTTTGGGAGCACTGTCACGGCTACTCTGCATGGTTTCATCCTATGCTCCTCCAGGGACACATAGTTTTTTTACAACTTTGCTCTTGTCTGTGTCTTTTAAATGGGACATTAGCACACTGTTTCTCTAGCAGCTTTCTACTGATGTTCAAAATAATTAGCTGTCATCTGTTGCCTGAACCTGAGAAATTATTTATATTATTGTTAAATTATCATTATCAATTACTTAACTGCTGGTAAGAGGAATTATCAGCCTGTCCCATTTGATTTCCATGTATAAATGTCACATTATTTTATACTTACAATGTTATAAATGATTTCTGTTACCTCCGAGGATGTGGACAGGCTGCTTGGACGAGTGAAACCGACCACCTGTCTCCTTGATCCTTGCCCATCCTGGCTGATAAAAGCGAGCCGGGAAGGGCTGGGCGATGGGCTCTGCGGGGTGGTGAATGCTTCCCTCTGTGAGGGAGCCTTCCCAGACCCGCTGAAAGAGGCGGTCATTAAACCGCTTCTTAAAAAAACATCTTTAGACCCGGCCAATTTGGCCAACTATCGCCCAGTCTCAAATCTGCCATTTTTGGGCAAGGTGATTGAGCGGGTGGTTGCTGAACAACTCCAAGCACGCCTGGAGGAAACGGACCATTTGGATCCCTTCCAATCGGGATTCAGGCCTCACCATGGGACTGAAACTGCCTTGGTCGCGCTGGTTGATGATCTCCGGCGGGCTAGGGACAAAGGTGAGAGCTGTTTCCTAGTTCTGCTGGATCTCTCAGCGGCCTTTGACACCATCGACCATAACATCCTTCTGGACCGTCTAGAGGGGCTGGGAGCTGGGGGCACTGTCATACAGTGGTTCCGCTCCTTCCTCCTGGGCCGTGTCCAGAAAGTGGTGGTGGGGGGTGAGTGTTCAGACCCCTGGGCTCTCACTTGTGGGGTGCCTCAGGGTTCTGTCCTCTCCCCCATGCTTTTTAATATCTATATGAAGCCGCTGGGAGAGATCATCAGGGGGTTTGGACTGGGTGTTCATCAGTATGCAGATGACACCCAGCTCTACCTCTCCTTTAAATCAGAACCAGTGAAGGCGGTGAAGGTCCTGTGTGAGTGCCTGGAGGCGGTTGGAGGTTGGATGGCGGCTAACAGATTGAGGTTGAATCCTGACAAGACAGAAGTACTGTTTTTGGGGGACAGGAGGCGGGCAGGTGTGGAGGATTCCCTGGTCCTGAATGGGGTAACTGTGCCCCTGAAGGACCAGGTGCACAGCCTGGGAGTCATTTTGGACTCACAGCTGTCCATGGAGGCGCAGATTAACTCTGTGTCCAGGGCAGCTGTCTACCAGCTCCACCTGGTACGCAGGCTAAGACCCTACCTCCCCGCGGACTGTCTCGCCAGAGTGGTGCATGCTCTAGTTATCTCACGCTTGGACTACTGCAACGCGCTCTACGTGGGGCTACCTTTGAAGGTGACCCGGAAACTGCAATTAATCCAGAATGCGGCAGCGAGACTGGTGACTGGGAGTGGCCGCTGGGACCACATAACACCGGTTCTGAGAGATCTGCATTGGCTCCCAGTACGTTTCCGAGCACGATTCAAAGTGTTGGTGCTGACCTTTAAAGCCCTAAACGGCCTCGGTCCTGTACACCTGAAGGAGCGTCTCCACCCCCATCGTTCAGCCCGGACTCTGAGATCCAACGCCGAGGGCCTTCTGGCGGTTCCCTCATTGCGAGAAGTGAGGCTACAGGGAACCAGACAGAGGGCCTTCTCGGTAGCGGCGCCCGCCCTGTGGAACGCCCTCCCATCAGATGTCAAAGAGATAAAGAATTACCTGACGTTCAGAAGACATCTTAAGGCAGCCCTGTTCAGGGAAGTTTTTAATATGTAATGCTGTACGGTTTTTAACACTGATTGGGAGCCGCCCAGAGTGGCTGGGGAAAACTCAGCCAGATGGGCGGGGTATAAATAATAAATTATTATTATTATTATTATTTCAGGTATCAAAACTTTACACACTTAAGTTAATGTTTCTCAGGCTTGGAATTTTAATAACAAGCTTTTCATGTTTCAGTTTTATTTTGTATGATTTTTACCTTAAATTTGTGATAGCTCAAGCTCAATAAAAACATCAAATAAGAGTAGATTTTTATTTTTACCTCTAACAGGTCGATCCTGCTGATCGACACCATACACTTAAAGCTCATTCAACACACTTTTAAAGCACATGACTTAGTACTTGATTAATATGCTGCAGGGTTGGCAGTGGCCTTAAATCAAGTTGCTACAGTTGTTCATGAAAGCTATACCAACCACAGCGATATTTTTCTAGAAAAAGCGGTGCCAGAGATCTCCCTTGTTCTCTTAGCATGGCAATGGAGCCCACCTGAGAGGTGCTGTAAATGAGCTCCAGCACATTCCAGCTGAAAAAAGACCTGGCTATGCCCATAGAAATGAAGGGTGTAAAACTGATGAGATGTAAACAAAGGTTACAATTCTGGTTTGGTAATTTCATTAATAAATATGCGTAAGTAGCATCAACATAGACTTACTTCACAAATCTTTTCCAACGAAGGGACAAAGAAATCATCACAGACAATAGCCAAAGCATAGAACATGTAGACAGCCTGCAAGAACAGAAAGCACTGTGTTTACAAGGCACCAGTTAAAACAGGATACTGTCATAATTTAATTATTTTAAAAGAATTAAGAACACATTATGTATACTGGTTTGGAATGACATCAAAGATATACCACAGAATTAAATTGGTGTAGTAAGTAGTCAACCCTGCTGTCTAGGGAACCCTGGAAATTGCAGTGTGTGTGTGTGTGTGGGGGGGGTGTCTTTAGCAGATAAACCTCAGTTCTCATCCTACCCCCTACTCATCCCTAAGACACATCCCTACCCAGAAAAACCAGCACTTTTAAGCAATTTGTTTTTAATGTTTGCTTTTTATCGGTATTTTTAAATGAAAATGTCATCTTGTTTAATAAAAACAGCTTAGAGGTTTTTGGTGATTAAGAGGTATATAAATCTTGTCAAATAAAGAAAATAGAATTATTTGTGGAAATATGTGATATATGACCCTGTTCTGTGGAGTTAGCATCCCAGATGAGATTGTACTTATGCAAACAATTGAATAAATTTCTGTTTCAACAAGCTTTTCCTGCTGTCTCAAAAGGTCTTTATTGTAGAAGTTTATTCTGTGTTCTTTTTCAACCTCTCTTTAGTTGTGGGTTTTTGTACTGTTTTTAAAGCTGTTTTAGTTGTTTTGAGGCTCATTTGAAAACAATTCATACATTAACAAGCTAACAGTAATACAGTGGTACCTCGGCTTACAAACTTAATCCGTTCTGGAAGTCCGTTCTTTAGTTGTTTTGAGGCTCATTTGAAAACAATTCATACTTTAACAAGCTAACAGTAATACAGTGGTACCTCGGCTTACAAACTTAATCCGTTCTGGAAGTCTGTTCTTAAACTGAAACCGTTCTTAAACTGAGGCGCGCTTTCCCTAATGAGATCTCCCACCGCCAGTGTCCTTCCACCGTTCAGCTTCCATTCATAGACTGAGGTAAAGTTCGCAAACCGGAACACTACTTCCGGTTTTGTGGAGTTCGTAAACCAAATAGTTTGTAAACAGGGCTATTCTTAAACTGAGGTTCCACTGCAAAATCAATATATTTTTGTAGTGTAGCTATGTCCCAAATTGCATTTGACACACTGTTCAGATTTTCAGTATGCAAAGTGCTCCATTATTTGTTTTGCACCTGGAAGGTACAGGGACATGATGGTGGAGAGTTCAAGGATGTGTAGGAGAATCAGAAGGAGCACCGGATTGGCTCTGACGGTGCTAAAAATACGTAATTAATGCCACTAATGAACAAATAAAATGAAATGGCATCATTTCATGCTAGCCTTAAGGGTTGGGTTACAGCATCATAAAGGTAAAGGTACCCCTGCCTGTACGGGCCAGTCTTGCCAGACTCTAGGGTTGTGCGCTCATCTCACTCTAGAGGCCGGGAGCCAGCGCTGTCCGCAGACACTTCCGGGTCACGTGGCCAGCGTGACAAGCTGCATCTGGCGAGCCAGCGCAGCACAAGAAACGCCGTTTACCTTCCCGCTGGTGAGCGGTCCCTATTTATCTACTTGCACCCGGGGGTGCTTTTGAACTGCTAGGTTGGCAGGCACTGGGCCGCACGATGGGAGCGCACCCCGCCGCGGGGATTCGAACCGCCGACCATGCGATTGGCAAGTCCTAGGCGCTGAGGTTTTACCCACAGTGCCACCCGCGTCCCCATCATAGCACCCATTATAACCTGTGTTCCCTTGTGCCTCTGTCTTTCCTGCATTATGCAAGTTCCTTCTCATAGCTCCCTTTTGTTCGCTTGCATTTGAAATCCTAAAGAGAAAGGCTTTGAGGCTGAGAGGCAGCAGCAAGACACAAGCAACAAGAGAACATGGGAGTTGAAGAGTGAGTCCCTCCACAGAGCCCTCTGAAGAAGGCATCCCCAACTGCAGAGCTAGAACCAGGGGGAGTTGGCAGCAGCCATAAAGGAGAGTGGGCAGGAGGGGAAGCTTACAGGGAAACTGACCTGCTACGAAGGGACCAGGTAGACAAAGAAGCAATATAGGAATGCTTGGAAGACCTGCAGTGTGGGAGCCTCGCAAGGAAGGCCAGAGTCTGTCTGAAAGTCCCAGTGTCACAACTGCCCCTTCCTCCACTGCCTCGGATACTTTTAGCTTGGTAATGAAAGGGTCAGGGAGTAGTCAGTCTGAGGCTGGGACCTTCAATTGCTCATCCAGCCAGACCTGGATGAGCCAACAGGCTCCTTGGGAGCGAGGACGGGGCCTGAGAGAGCAACACGACCTCTTCTTCCTCAACTCTGCATCCCTTTGTTTTATTTTACATTAGCTTTAGGTGGCTTTCTGTCAAAAAAAATCAGAGTAGCTACTACAATAAATACAAGATCAGTTAGATCTTGGATAATTTACATGTAGATAGATAAAACACAACAAAACAGATTGAATCATAGTTAATATAGTATCATTATAATAATGATAAGTGGTTTGATGGATGTAGGCATGAGTCTCTCTGAATCCACATTAACTGTGGGATAGGTGCACCCCAGGAATATTTAGAGGATTATATATACATCCAAGTGCATATTTAATATGTGAATATATAATGTCCATTTTATAAGTTATTTTTTGTTGTATTGAGTTGGGGTTTTGATTTCAAAATTTAGTGCATATAACTTATAAAACTTATAAAACTCATCAGTACAGCACCAAAGGCAGTTAAAACAGGCATTTATCAATAGTAATAATTGGAGAACCCCTTTTGGACTTTTTGTATGGAAGGGGAAATGAATGAATTTGAGGTGTTTAAGTCTGAAGGGCGAAAGAGTCCTACATTGCAGGAGGTTGGACGAGATGGCTCTCCTGGTCTCTTCAAACTCTACATTTCCACGGCCCTTTTTCACTGAATATGTGTAGGCTCTAGAAAACTTAAGCCAGTCAAATGTTCCAGTTATTCCTAAACAAATGTAGTTTTCATGTGGGAGGTTTGCAAAATTTGGAGCTTGATTTCCAAGGGAGGTTTCTATGAAGGTGAATGATCTAGAGTTTCCATGTCTCCTGGCATTGTAGCTTAAGTGTAGTGCCAGGCAGATCGGAAGGTGGCCTGGTGGGATACAGATGTGTTTTATGATATCACCTGCCAGTTAGGGGAGGAGCCTGAGTGCGTCTGCAGGATGGAGCCAGGCAAGCATGGAATAGAAAAAGCTTTCATCAGGTCAGGCAGAAAATAAGTGCTCCATCTTGATACTGCTCTCACCCTGGGATCTCACTTATTTGTCCGAGAAACCTGAGGCTCCAGGTTGAACATGGGAGACCTCCCCATTTTTTGTTATGTTCAGTCAAGAATCCAGAAGATGTGATGTCTAAGCAAAACAAACTTTTCAGTCAGTTATTTCCTCTTATGCAAGCCAATAATAGTGCCAGGTTAAAATGTTCCATTACAAAATCTAGCACCTAATAACCAGTGAATTTGATCATGTTCGCAGCCACATTGTGATGACTTTCCAGTTTTCTCAAACCACTAAAAGTCCTGTGATTGGCATAGGTCCCCACCTAGTCTATTATCATTGAAAAGGTTTGCTACTACAAGGAGATGCTGGTCACTAAATACATACAATTACAGAGCCAAATCAAATATACAGAAACATCACACAGTAGAGTCCTTTCTGGGCTGGAACACTTCAAATGGGAGAATATTTCAAAAACGAAACCCAGCATATGGAAAGCTAAACTGCAACTTTTCCATGTGACGAATGGTTCTAGCAAGTGCCACTGCAGAGTTTTGTCTGCATTTGGTAGACTGCCTCGTGCAAGCTGAATATCACAACTGGGTCAGAAATGCATGTGGGGAGCCACTGCTAAAAATAAGCAGCAAGGATTAAAATTTCCACGAAAAGGTTAATCACTTCCAGTTAAACAAGGAATTACTGGCTGAGGTATTCTTAGTCAAATAACTCTTGAGAGGCCATGCCTGGTTCCCAACTCAGAGGTTGAAAGGGGAGTGTGGAGGGGATGGCAGATGACAGAAATATCATGTGCTTGGCATTGGGGATGGGGGCCTTAGACCCCTCCTCACTTTTCAAGGCAGACATCCCCACACATAAAAACCCACATGAGTTGTGGATTAAGGACAAAACTATGTAATCTTGTACTATGATAGGTTTCTAGTCTTGTTTTGGTTACTGAACAAGTATATCTAGCTAAAAAAGTACTGCACACAAGATCTTGTTAGAAATCCAAGTGTATCACAACCTCGGCTTGGGAGATCTGAGTGGGAAGCAGAAAGCTGGAATGCAGCAATGAGAAAATGTTGATCTGCCGATTGAACAAAGGAAGAAAAGCAGGGTCTGGAGCAGGGGTGGGAAACTGGTGGTCCTCCACATGTTGTTAGACCCCATGCCTGACCATTGGCCATGCTGGCTGGATCTGATAGAAGCTGAAGTCCTCAACACCTAGAGAACCACAGGTTCCCATCCCTCCTCTGCATCTGAGAAGGGTGTTGAGGTGAGCCTAAGCTGCTTGCAGATCATACTAACTCACCAGACTCTCCCAACTTAAAGCCATCAAGTGTCCAGTTTAAGCTATGGAGTGCCTGGTAACAAACTCAACATCTGAAGTCCTCAAAGTAGGTAAAAACAGTGTGCTATTAAAGGGCCAAGCCAATGTGAAGCAGTGCTAGTCCTGACAGGGGATCGGCACATAGCTTTTATAAAAAGGTAAAGGTAAAGGACCCCTGACAGTTAAGTCCAGTCGTGGCCGACTCTGGGGTTGCGGCACTCATCTCGCTTTACTGGCTGAGGGAGCTGGCGTACAGCTTCTGGGTCATGTGGCCAGCATGACTAAGCCGCTTCTGGCAAACAGAGCAGCGCACGGAAATGCTGTTTACCTTCCCGCCAGAGCGGTACCTATTTATCTACTTGCAGTTTGACATGCTTTCAAACTGCTAGGTTGGCAGGAGCAGGGACTAAACAACGGGAGCTCACCCCGTCGCGGGGATTTGAACCGCTGACCTTCCGATTGGCAAGCCCTAGTCTCTGTGGTTTAGACCACAGCGCCACCCACGTTCATATGGAGACACAAATAACATTAAGAGTAGGTGTTTTAATACAGCACTTCACTGTCACAGAAATACTAATGTAAGCATCCAAGCATGAAAATGGCAAGCAAGGATACTCTGCAAACACAACCTTTTATTCCAGAAAATAAAACATCTCAACACAACACAACCCTATAAAGACACTAGAGATAAGCAAGGAATTAATTAATGGTCTATTGGTTAGAACTGAATTCTCAGAATTTCAACAGCCTAACAATAGAGAAAACATTCAAATTAGCTGAATAACTCACCCCATAAAAACTCATATCAGTTTCTCTCAGTGACACAAAAGAAAGACTAATGGCAAGAAAGCTCATTACTTCTTTCGGCATTTTAAAACTGATTTTAATTTAGATGGAAGGTCAGAGCACATCTTGCACACAAGTCTATTAAGCTCTCTGCCACATGTATAATTTCCCCAATGTAATTTCCCCAAGCTGAAGGAGGCATTCATATGGTTCTTCATACATTGTGACCACATCAGTTATGTTAAAGGGAAGGGATCACAGTATATTTAGTTGCAGACAACATGTTTTGTACCCAATTATATAAACTCAAAAATGATTAATTTAATTAAAGAGAGTTATTCGATTCAAATAATGTGTGTCCTATTTCTGACAACGAGAACATAAATGAATTAATAGTGTTATCAGTTTATAGTGTTATCTGAGATGTCTCTTTAAAGGAAAAGACGTCTGGCAACTGAAGCGTACATCCATATGGTCAGAGTTGTGTTGCTTATTGGTATGATAATTATTTTCTGTAACAACCTAAGTTTTAGAAGTTGTGTATAACATCTTAAGCACTGGTAGCCACGTCTATGTTAATTATTTGGCTGGTTATTTGGGGGCTTTGCTTGCCTGGTCAGAAGATATGCAGCTGTACTCTCAAGGAGCTGGCTGCTTACAGAAAGGAAGCTGCTCCTCATGAACAGAAGAGAAAAAGACCCGTGATATGAGTTGCACCTACACTCAGGAAACAGTGGCCTGCCATTTCAGTGGCCAGGCTGCTAATGGGAAGTAGGAGGTTTGATCCTGGCCCAACTGCATTGGCTGCCAGGTAGTTCCTGGGCTCAATTAAAAGTGCAGGTTTTGATGAAGGAATGTTCTTTCACCTTTGGTGGACCTGTCCTAAAGTGAAGGCCTTCTGGGAAATGATATATAATGAGCTGAAAAAGGTATTTAAGTATACCTTTCTTAAGAAACCAGAGGCCTTCCTTTTGGGTATTGTCGGCCAAGGGGTGTTAAAGAAGGACCGAACCTTTTTCATGTATGCAACAACAGCAGCAAGGATACTTATTGCTAAATACTGGAAAACCCAAGATCTACCCACACTGGAAGAATGGCAGATGCAACTGATGAACTACATGGAACTGGCTGAGAAGACTGCCAGAATCTGAGACCTGGGAGAAGAAATCGTTGAAGAGGACTGGAAAAAATTTAAGTTTTATTTGCAAAAATATTGTAAACTGTATGAATGTTAAGCAGGATGCTTGATTTTAGACAAATTGGCACCATCAAAATAGATGAAGTAAATCATGAAGTTAATCTAAATATAAGATGAAAAACCTATTTTTTTTAGATAATTATTAGGCTAAGTTTAATTTTCTTTTGTAAGGATTGGAATAAATGTATCTAAAATTTGAAATATATTCGAAATTTGACAGTAAGGATGGAAATAAGGGAATAAATTGTTGTTTTAAGTGTTTTAAACTAGAACGTAGGAGCAGGAGATGTGAGGAAGTTCAGAAGTGATAAGAAAATTTGTTATATGTAATGTTATGTTTATTCTTTTTTCTATTGTAAATGAAAAACCTTTAATAAATATTTTTTAAAAAATAAAATAAAAGTGCAGGTTTTGACCTATAAAGTCTTATGTGCCTCATGACCACAAAACCTTAAGCGATAGTGTCTCCCCATGTGAATCTACCCAAATTCATCATCTGGGGCCCTTCTTTGTGAGGGAGGTGTAGAAGATGGTGACACAAGATCAGGCCTTCTCCGTGGTGACTCCCTGGCTGGAATGGTCTCCCCAGAGAGATGTGCCTGGTGCCATCACTATCAACTTTCAGATGACAAGTGTAGACTCTCCAAGCCTCCCTATTTTCCAGGGACAGTCCCAAAGTGACAGAAGCCCCCGGTTTCTGATTTGATCCTGGAATGTCATGCTTTTCCTTGCAACGTCCCTATTTTTATTAGAGAAATATTGGAGGGTATGCAAGTGGAGACTTTTTACTCAGGCATTTCACTTTACTGATTGATTGATTGATTGATTGATTATTTATTTATTTAGTGTCCTTCGTCTGTAGATCTCAGGATGGTTCACAACATAATAAAGGCAGGGTGTGCCATTTTTAATGTTATTGTAAGTGAAGAACTTTTACTTAATAATGGTTTTTAACCTTTCAATGGTACTTTAAATGTGGTATTTTATGCCTTTTTAAAGAGGCGGAGAGGGGGCTGCAGTCAGTGACAAATAAATATAAGAAATAAAAGTAAATAAATAGTGCCTGGATGCAATAGCATTCTCCTCATTTGTTATTTCCTTAGGCTGGTGCCAACATAGTCATGAAAAAGACCACAGGTGCAAAGTGCCTATGAGCTCCTCTCTGGGAGACTGTAATGTTAGTGCTTCTGTGCTCAGCCAAGGTTTGGCTCAGCTTAGCATGACATGAAAAGTGACTCACTGATTCAATCAAGTTCTCTTGGGGTCCCTTCAAAAAGGATTCAAAGAGAGTCAATGATTCTGTAAACTACAAACCCTGAATACGCTGGCATAAATGACAAGTGAATCAGTGCAATGGAAGACAAGAACAGCTTCCAACAAGGAATGTCTGGTGAGAAATGACTAAATGGCTAAATGTATATTTTAAAAACCCTGTTGTGGTAGCAGGCACGCCAAGTTGGACCCCACATGGAGGGGGGCTGTCACGTGCGCATGACATCACATGTGTGACGCCCCGCCCCCATCAGGCCACGCTTGCAGGGTCACTCTGGCAATCCCAGCAGCTGGCGGGGAGGGCAAAAACCATCCTCCAAGCCTCCCACCCATCCCAGCGCTCAGGCAATTGCGGAGGGCGCCGGAGCTTGCCCAGGGGCAGCGAGGGATGGCAGCCACTACAATATTGAGGGGGGCAATGCCCCCTGCTCAAAATATTGAGGGAGCTGAAGCCCCTCATGCCCCATATACCCAGCGCCACTGTGTGGTAGCCATAGATCTTCACTTGCTGCTGAACATTTAAAGTTTTTAAAATATTTATAAGGCATTTTTGAGGCCGGTGGTGACTACAGATTGGCATTATTAATAATTGTTCCTGCTGACGTTATCTCTCAATTATAATTTGTATGTTGTAACGCGTGTTTTTTAATGTTGTAAGATTTTTTTTGTTTTTGAAAATAAACATAATATCATAGAATAATAGAATCATAGAATCATAGAGCTGGAAGAGACCACAAGGGCCATCGAGTCCAACCCTCTGCCAAGCAGGAAACACCATCAGAGCACTCCTGACATATGGTTGTCAAGCCTCTGCTTAAAGACCTCCAAAGAAGGAGACTCCACCACACTCCTTGGCAGCAAATTCCACTGTCAAACAGCTCTTACTGTCAGGAAGTTCTTCCTAATGTTTAGGTGGAATCTTCTTTCTTGTAGTTTGGATCCATTGCTCCGTGTCCGCTTCTCTGGAGCAGCAGAAAACAACCTTTCTCCCTCCTCTATGTGACATCCTTTTATATATTTGAACATGGCTATCATATCACCCCTTAACCTCCTCTTCTCCAGGCTAAACATGCCCAGCTCCCTTATATAATATGCATATAGGCAAATAGTGACTCACACAGAAGGCGTGCAAAACGACTGCTCCATGCCGCCGGTTCTCATTTGTGAAGATGTCATTAGGGAATTCATTGAGCGCTAGGAAGGAAAAAGCAAAGAATCAAGCAAATGGAAACATTCATTTAGTTCATAGTAAAGATACTTTAATTAAACAAGCCAAGTGCTTCTGTAGGCTGACAATCCTTGCATTTTCCTGCCATGGAAACTATCATACTGTTCATGTTACTTTTAAATTACTTCATTGTCCCCTGGACATTTTAAGCCTTTTTGGGTAAACATTTATTGGGAAATCTGATGCTACATGAATTGTAACAGTCTGTGTCATCAAGTTGCCTTGGGCACAGCCAACAAATTCTAAACACAGTGTTCTGTAATCTTCAGAATTGTACAACTGGACATAATTATAAGAGCACTTTCTAAACACATAATTAGATTATGATATTAAAACTGTAACTGTAGCCAAGACAATAATACATTCTTAGGAACCTTACCGTTTTTATGCTTATGATTCCTCACATGATTTGAACGATGGCTAGACTACACTGTGTTGTTGCTTTAAGTCTGCCCCAATGAGCACTGATTTGAGAACTTGTTTCTAGGAACTCTGAAATAGTGGTGGTGAGCATAAGGAGAGAAGGGTTGACTGCACTGCTTGGTCATCACTGCTGAAGTGGCAACTGAGGATGTGCCTCCTTCTTTTACCAAAGGCCGTCGCTCGGTGCCTGTGTTTGGCAATCATGCTTGGACATGAGGAGCAGCTCCCAGCCACAGCATACGGTAAGCCACTGGTGTTATGAGCCTTGGCACTGCTAGCCACCACCCAGGAGCAGGACCTGCAATGCGTAGCCCGGCCTCCTCGCTTGTTTTGCCAAATGATGCCCAATGCTCACAATCAAGGTGATGCCTACCTACTTTTTAAAATAACTTTTTATTGGGTTTTATAAACAAGGATCATGGGCATAATAAATGATACAAATAAAAAGACCAAGTCTCCTCATGTCATTTGTCAATCACAAAAATAGCACAATAAATTTGCAGTAATAACTACAACATATAGTTCATTATTGGTGCTCAATGTATAAGTTCTTGGTTTGTGAATTGGTTTAAACAAAAAGAAAGGGAAATGAGCCCCTGGGGTTGTGCTTAGATTAAGTCTGAGTATTAGTCAGTTACGCATGAAACAACATAAAGTGTTGGTATATTCAAATGTGGGGTGTGAAGATAGTAATCTATGTTTACATTTAAATTTTTATCAATCAGACTGAGTCAACTGCTGATGTGAAGGGGGCGGGTTGTGTTCCTTTTCGTGGAATATTGGCATATGTTAATAAATCAAACCACACCAGGGTACATCCATATTTCTTGGTCTGTCTGTGTGTCAGCTACAGTTAATTTGTGAATCTCTCAAGGTGGACTGTTTTCCAAACTGTTTTGTACCAATTGTCCATCATTGTGCCTGAAAGGCCTTTCCCATATGTGGTTATGTTGCCTCTTGCTGCTTGTAATAAATAACTTATTAATTATTTATTATGTAAATCCAGATTGTTGTCTTGAAAAATATTTAATATTATGAACTTAATTCATTCTGGAGGTCCGTTCGTAACCGGAAACCGTTCTTAACATGAGGCGTGCTTTCGCTAATGGCACCTCCCGCTGCTGCCGTGCCGCCAGTGTGCGACTTCCGCTCGTATTTCGGGGCAAAGTTCGCAGCCTGGAGCAACTACTTCCAGGTTAGTGGAGCTTGTTACCCAAAGTGTTCATAAGGGGGACGGTATGTAACGTGAGGTTCCACTGTAAAGCTAATTCTGGTTTGACTTCCAATTGTTGTTTTGCTATTTTATTATTTTTTTGGAATATCAAATTCTTTTTATGCATTTTTCAATTTTTTAAATTCTTTTTCAATCATCTCATGTCATATCTCAATACCTCCCAGCCTATCCCTCCTTGCCATCCTAGCTGATCTTTATTAAGCTGCATATCCTTTTGTTCCACCCAAGTACATTCTACTTGGGTTCCTAGTTGTTGTTTACTGCTGCACGTAAGTCAATCGCTTCTTGCAAGTTTGACTTTTATACCTCTTTATACACTTTCCAAAGTATTCCCACTCCTCCCTTATCCATGTCTCATCTTGATTTATCTTTGCTGTCATGGTAGCTAACTTCACATCAACTTATTTTGCCATTGTTCTTTTGCTGGGATTTCTTTTTCCTTCCATCTCTGCACATAGACTATGCTGGCTGACGTATAGGAAGAGACAGAGCATCTTCTTGAAGATGCCATCATTTATTATACCTAGTAAGAAGGCCTCTGTTGTTGTTGTTGTTGTTGGGGATGTAAACATAAACATTTTTTTGTTCTACATAAATCATTTCCCAAAATTATTTGGCCCGCTTACATATGCATAAAAGTCCCCTCTCATCTCACGGTATTTCCAACACATTTTGGATCCTTTTTTGTACATCTTTACAATCTTGCTTGGGGTTAGGTACCACCTATACATTGTTTTTTGCATATTTTCCTTTATAGCAAAACAGGTCGAGACAGTCATTTTTGTCTACCATAGTCTCTCCCACACCGTCATTTCTATGATGTAGCCTGTATCAATTGCCCATTGAGTCACTGATGCCTTTATCATTTCATCTTTTGTCTGCCATTTCAGCAGAAATTTATAAATTTTGGAGATTAATTTTTCATTATTTCATAATATCACTCTTGTATTCTGAACCTCCTTACATAAATCCTTTTTTCCTTGCCTTTTTGGAATATCTCATTTAATTGATAATATTTAAACAAATTTGTGATCCATTCTTGTATCTCTTCTCTTCTTTTTCATCTTGCTTTCCCTTCTTCAAATTCAATAATTTCTTTATATGTGTCCCAATTCTTTCCCATATTTATCTTTTTAATTGATACAGCTTCGATGGGCGATAACCAGTGTGGAGTTTTTCTTTCAAGAAGGTCATTATATCTCATCCAAACACTCCTTCTTGTAAAATGATTTAAAAATCCTTTCTGTACCTTAACTTTATCATAACATAAATAGGCATGCTACCCAGAAAGGCTGGATTTTTGTACATTCCCGCCACATGTGGAGATAGGTCCTGGGTGTGGGGCAGTCCCTCCAGCAATATGGTGAGGCACCAGGATAGATCCTTGCCAGCTTCCTAGGAGTTGGGACCACAATTATCTTAGTCTACCAATATATGAGTTTTAGGGTCAATTCTCTATTACTCGCTGAAATAGTCTTAAAGGGCTTTTTTCACAGACCTAGTTCAAGTTCATAGCTGAAATCACATTTTCACTGATGTTTAGTAGGGTCAAGTTAACTCACCAATGCACTGAGTAAATTTTATAGATTGCAGATGTTATACCTGGGCCTCGATCTTCTGTCACTACTGCAAGTTTTTCAAATGGCCAGAGGTCTTGTGGCTGAAGAGTTTGCTTCTTGCCAGCTGTGTGCAAAAATCCACACGTTTCTGCTTTGTCAGTTACATTGCAAACTGCAAAACTATTTCTTATATCTGGCAAGTGTGTCTTGCTTTCCCAACTCCAGGAACATCAACAGACCATCGGTTAGGGTGGTCATATTTTGAAGAGCAAAAAAGAGGACGCGGAGCCCCCTTGCCTGCATATGTGCACACCATACCCTCCAACATTTGATGAAAATAGGAACATCCTATTCCATTTGTAGAAGTAGTAGTAGTACCCCACCCATCTGACTGGGTTTCCCCAGCCACTCTGGGTGGCTTCCAACATACAGAAAAGCATAATAAAACATTAAACATTAAACAGCTTCCCTATACAGAACTACCTTCAGATATCTTCTAAAAGTTGTATGCTTACTTATCTCCTTGGCTTGGGGGTCGCATAACTACATACCCTCCAACACTTCTCTGATGAAAATAGAGATGTCCTAAGGAAAAGCGTGACATTCCGGGATCAAAACAGAAACCAGAGGCTTCTGTCAATCTAGTGGTATTGGAGAAGAGACAGTGTTTATCTGCATCATTCATAAGTTTATAAACTACTATCACACCATTTTCCCTCCCCTGTCCCACACCAAAATTATAAAAGCCAGAAAAAGCTTTAGCCTTGCTTCAGCTACTGACTTGCTTACATGATTAAAGGATAAATCAGAGGCTTAAGAGAATTGAAACTAAAGGATGTAATCCACTTATTAACTAGGGGCTCCTGGTACGCCTCTGTTTCTTCAGCAATAAGAACAGCAGCATCTATTATGATTTGCACCAATTGTCATAGGGACATTTCCCACAGCACACATATAAAGTGTAAACATAATACATGTGTAAACACACGAGAGATGGTTAAGGATTGGTCTGTAGCTTTACTTGAATTAATCTGTTTTGCTCTTCCTGAACTAATGTGCAGGTCAGAAAACAGTCATTCTTTGATTTTTGCACTTCTCTGAATCTTGTGACACAATTCTCAACTTTAAAAACACACCAAAATGCTTATAAAATGTGAATTTTAGGTTGTGTGTGTACAAAAATGCATTTTTTTAAGATAACATACATACGTAAAAAAACCCACCTGTAATTTAGTGTACAGAAATCATGTTCAGTTCATGTAAATCATATTTGGTAGGAAAATAATGTGGATTATCATGCGTGTCAGGGGTTCAGAAGGAGAGACACAGGAGGGGGAGCAAATGGAGAGTGAGGAGGAGGAGTACGAGGGGGGCGCAGGCAGTGACAGTGGCCAGAGTTATTCCACAAGCCTCTCTAGCGAATCGGAGGACTCACAGAAGGGAGCGCCGGTGGCCAGAGCGAAGGGGGCTCCAGGGGGGAAGCCCCAGGAGGAAGGGGCTAGCGGGGAGTCCCTGAGCAGCAGTTGGAAATCAGGACCAGCTTCTCCACCAGAGCGCAGTGGGGAGGGGGAGTCCCAGGAGTCGGGACCAGTGTCCTCACCACCAGAGGGAGGAGAGGAGTCAGGTTTGGCAACGCCCACATCAGGAAGCGGGGAAACGGTCAGAAGGAAAGTCACCGACTGGGCGCACGCACCAAGTTCAAATGTACAGGAGCGCGGCACAGCAGGGAGCCCGGAAAGGGAGCCAGGTCCTAAAGCCCGCCGGAGGGAGGGGCAAGACTCAGGAGGCTCAGCGTCAGAGGAGTCCAGGAAGGAGGGAACCCCAGAGGGCAGAAAGACCCAGCGAAGGAAAGAACAGCGTAGGAGGTGGAGCCGGGCTAGAATCTTAAACTGGTGTGGGTGGAGCAGTGAGTCAGAGGGGACTTAGCCGGTCTAGCGTCGAGACGTGGGTCTGCGCGCCCAGAGCTTGGAAATGGAAACTAAACTTTAATAAAGACTTTTGTATATAACATCCACTGGGCGTTGGTCCTCTGTGAGCTGGGACCTAGCGGCAGTCCTGACAATGCGGTTTATTGATTACAGATTGATGTAGACACAGGACAAGATGGACTTAAGAATGAATGACGTGGAATAGAAACAGACTGAACTCTTCATCCCTGGTATATGTATCTGGGAACTCTGGGTGACCTACTCATATCCAGTCAGCAGCATCCATTATGATTTGCACCAAACTTGGGGCTTTTGAGGACCAGCTGGGTGCAGGGTAAGGGGCCAGGATCAGGGGGTTGCTCTAGGCCACACCTGTAGATACCAGGCATACGCAGGCTCATATACGAGGAGGCATCATCCTTTAACTCCACAGCTCTTCTCCCTACATTCCAGGATCTATGATGCTGAAGGCTGGGCACTTCTAGACAGATGTATCGGGTACTATAACAGGATGAGGGAGAAAGCCTGACACAAACAATAAAATTATTGACATGCTCTAAAATAGGATTCCACTTCATGGATCACTGCCTTGTCATGGTGAAGGGGCTTGAATAACTCAGAGAAGCTATGAGCTATGCCGTGCAGGGCCACCCAAGACGGACAGGTCATAGCCGAGAGTTTAGACTAAATGTGATCCACCTGGAGCAGGAACCGGCAAGCCACTCCAGTATTTTGCCAAGAAAACTCCATGGACATAAAAAAGGAAAAGCTTTGAGAAGAAAGTGAGAGTTTCCAAGGCATGGGGTCATGGAGAGTCGAACACGACTAAGACGACTAAACAACAACAAAAAATAGGGTTGCCATATTTTGAAAAGCAAAAAAGAAGACACACAGAGTTGTAAAGCTGGAAGGGACTCCGAGGGTCATCTAGTCCAATTCCCTTCAATGCAGGAATCTCAACTAAAGCATCCCAAATGCCGCTGCTTGCAGTGGGCCTCACTCCTGAGAGAAGTTCTGACTTGCACGTCAGGGTCAGAGCTCCACCCTATCTGCCTCCTAAGTCTGCGGTTTCTAAGCAGCTTGCAGCGTAGGTGTGCAGAATGACAGGAGCTTGTGAAAGGGAGGTGGAGAAGCAGAGAGTGAGTGGCCCCCAACGCAGGCAAGAGGGAAAGCCAGGTACTTGGATCTAGGCTGGTGGGAGGTGGGACACAAAGCAAGCCCTGTGCACAAGCCAGGACACTTGGATGGGAAAGGTTTAACATTAACACACACACACACACACAGAGATTGGTGGCAGGGCTTTGCGTCTCAGCAGGCCACTCGCTTGCCTTCTCCTGCCAAAACAGAATACCCAAGCCCTGCGGCCCTCGGCGTGTAAACACGCTAACCCATATGCCACAGAGCAGGCCGCATGGCTGCAAGTCCTGCCACGAACTTCCTTGTGAGAAAGCACACCCGCCGCCCTCTCCCAAGCGCAATTGGGGGACATGGGGCTCGCACTGCTGCCAACCTTTCTAATATTATCTGACCTTTTGTCTTATTTTTAAAATCCCCCCAGACAGAAATTTTCATATGAAAAAGAGGGTGGGTCTGGGAAAATCCGGATGCATGGCAACACTATCTCAAAGGACGTGAGCGTTTAAAATAGCATGACATACACACAGCTTGTTAGGAAGCATGGTTTTCCAGTTTGCATTCTTGTGAATCAGCAGCCTTCGCATTGGCCACTCGCCTATGTGAAACCTTGTTGGCTTTCAATGTAGTGAAATACAATCCCTTGTGTGTTTTCTTGGTCAGAATTCCAGCTGATAAATACATAACATAAATGGAGAATGTGAGGACTAGCATGAAATAGTTTTTTATTATAAAAATAATAAAAAATCCATATTATATTTATTATAAAAAAATCTAATGACATATTTAATTAAGCACTGTCACTCTGATGTGTTAAGTGGGGTAGAAAGCACATCAAGGTTGACAGCTGTTTATGTTGTGAACATAGCTTGCAGGCATCCCCTGCAAATTGACTACAAATATGGCACTTGGGAGGTTGATTCTCCCCAAATAACACCAAGTCTGATCCTACCAAGCTTAGAAACATGCCATTTTTGATTAGCAGGCACCAGCCCTGCCTATGGATCTCAGCTGCAATATTATTTTATTCTTCTCCTGGCATATTAACTTCATTAATGTCTTCATAAATGATTACAGTTTAAATAACAATTCTGAAAAAATAATAATTCTACAACAGGGCTGTATACATCTTAACTCTCTATGTGAACTGATGAAATGTTATTGTGCCATTATACTAATATGTATGTCACAGTGGCAGGAGGAAATATGAAGGGAGAGCAATATATTTAAGGGATCTCTGTTAGAAGGATGTTTTCTCTGTGGAGTTCAGGCCATCTAGTGTCAAGTATGGTGTCATCACTGAGTGACAAAATGAGTTGTTTTTTTAAAAAATGGGCTCACGAAACTTTTTAGGAGTGACATGGTGGCTTAGGCACCTGCAGGTTCCGCACTGCCAGAAACGGCAGCGTGGGACTTGCGTCTGCCTCTCCCTCAGCTGCCCTACAGCTGAGGGGGAGGCGTTGGAGAGGCTCCAAGCGCCAGAGAGACTCACCCCGCCCCCAGGGATAACTTGTCCCGCCCCTGGCTGCAGGACACGGCCTGCACCAGGCACCCAAGCAGCTAGCTATGCCACTGGAGTCATGCTGTGTATCCATAGCAGGGACCAGAAGAGGAATGATCACTGGGAGGAGCGCAGAGAGAAGAAATACCATAGTGTATCTGCAGCAGCTGCCTCAGCTGCAACAAACATGTCTCTCCCCTATCAGTCTCAGCCATAGCAGACGCTGTAACCTTCCAACAGTTTTGCCTTCAACCTCAAAGGTGCATTCCTCCACTGTCTCCTGAGACAGACAGATGCCAACAACAACATTTAAACTGGCAAAAACTGCATTGGTTTCCTATAGTTTGGATGGCTCTGCCATTTTACACCAGAAGAGATGGCTGCAGTACATGAATGAGAAAGTACAGTGGTACCTCGGGTTACAGACGCTTCAGGTTACAGACTCCGCTAACCCAGAAATAGTGCTTCAGGTTAAGAACTTTGCTTCAGGATGAGAACAGAAATCGTGCTCCGGCGGCACGGCAGCAGCAGGAGGCCCCATTAGCTAAGGTGATGCTTCAGGTTAAGAACAGTTTCAGGTTAAGAACAGACCTCTGGAACGAATTACCACTGTACCAGAAGGAAGACACCCTCCTGATCTATTTTGATAGTCACCTTAGCTCTGTTTTTAATTAAATTAAGAATACAATCTGATACATTATTACCTGAGATTAATACCCACTGAACGAAGCAGAGCTCACTTCCGAGTATACATATATACACTTGCATCATAAAACTGAGGGCTAGACACGTACGCATTTGAGCACTGGATTGCTACAGGGGGCCGGGAATCTGACTCATTTCCCAGTCTATTCACCACTCTCAAAAATAACCACACACTGCAATGGCACTTATTGCTGTAGATTGTTCTACTGAATAGTTATTTTGGTCAGATTTGCTATTACTCCACATGCAACCCTTCAAAATGCAGTCCTTTAATTACATGGAAACAGGAGGGGATTTAAGGAACAATGTATTCATATATATCACCCTTCAGGTTCTTACCTCACAGGGTGCATTTGGTCTTGTTTTTCAGTCAACAAAAGCAACTGCAAGCTCATTCGGCTATTTTAATACCTCTGATATCCGGTCAAAATTGACAAAGTCATAGACATGACGCAGTCTAGCTGTACGTAGCTCTCATTAAGTAAATAAAATTCAAGTTGATTGTTTCTATTCCCTTGGCTGGTGACACATACTGTGTTCCAGGGCTCCCCCCGCCAGAGCACTCCGAAGTGCAGCTCTGGCACCCCTCAGGAGGCAGGTGCCATTGTGGGCTGGCTTCCTGACACTGCCCCAATCCTTCTGCCGCCACCAGTTGCCAGGGCAGGAAAGCAGATGGAGATGGGATGGGAGGCTGAGGGTGAGGAGAGGCCAGTGCAAGTCCAAGCCTCCAGTACACCAACGCCTGGGTCCAACCGCAGCTCTGCTTCTGCCTCCTCAGGGAGACCATCTGATGGCCCAGTTGTGTGTGCATTGCCTTTGACCAGAAACACACCTCTGGTTGGGTTCAAGCAGCAGCAGTGACGTGTGGGTGGGTGTGCACCATTCTACCTTGTTTTTTAGATCAGTGTAGATCCAGGCTGAGGACCTGACAGTTTTCCAGAAAAGAAGTACTGATGTATTTGCATCTTCAGCAGCAGAAGACTGCAGCGCAGTACTCGCCATTGCTGAGATTTCCATGTAGTGACATATCCCCAATTCAAGGAGCACAAGGAGAAGTGGCTAAAAGAAGGCTGTGACTCTGAGGAGAAACGCTGCCCATGTGGTTGCAGGCATTTAAAAGTAAGACGAATGCCAGGGGAACCACCTCACAGAAAACTACCTCCTATGGTGTAAGTGTAATGTTTAAAGGGCACTTTCTTATTTTATTGTTCAGAAATAGTGAATGAATTCACTCTACTTTCCAGAGACTTTTTGGCCATTGATAAAGGCAAGCGAGACCTGTGACAAAATGTGGCAACGTACTTTTACCTCCTTATGGGAAAGTGGCAGCCCATCAACGGTGCCCTCCTCCAGCAGGTCTTTCCACCTGTTCCCATTTTTAATCCACCTTCCCCCAACCAATATTCAATATTCCTCTGAACATGCTCAGTTCTCACGGGCTGTTTTTCAGGGGGTGGGATTGTGCCCTTAGGTTTGTGCTTTTTGAGATTAAAAACAAAAATTTCTGCAAACCTCTAGGTTTATCTGAGCATGCCAATACTTCCCTCTTGTTTCTCAGGCCCTGTTTTAGCTCTATTTTTCTGCTAAAGCACTGGTGTGATGTGGGCAGTGTGAGCAGCTTCTAGAGCAACAAGCGGGCATCACTCATCTAACAGTGGCTGGTGGGATGGATCTGAAGTGGGTGTAAGGAAAGAAAGGTATATCAAGAGAAGAGACTGGCACAGGGGCTGCTTCCAGGTGAGAGCTTGGGGGAGAGGCCTGGTGTCAGGGGAAGACCACCAGCTGAGGCTCTGCTTGGGAAGATCACTGTAACCACTAAGGCAAGAAACTGTGGAAATGGCAGTGATTCAGTTAGTATATCCCATACATGTCGCTTTATGTTTGTGTATATACACTGTATATTGAAACTACTTCAGCTGCTATGGGAGTGGAGAGAAGAGGGTAAGGTACAACATTGTTTATTTTTGCTTTCTATTATTAGCTATTATTTTGTTGTATTTGTTTTATTTGTACTACTCTACTATTAGCTGATAGTTTTGCTGTACTTGTTTTATTCTTATTGCTCTGCCATTACTGAGTTATTAAATTGCTGTAGCATTTATTAATTATTGCACTTTGAAGTCTCACCTTCACTTGAGACAATATGTGTCTGGACAGTGGAAAGGGGAGGGGATATGGGATGCTGTTTTTACAAAGAGACTGTAGATATTTTTATACTGGTGAGGTATTTGTATAATGAGATAAACTATTTTTAGGTGCAGTTTTCTGATATTACTCGTAGCTGAATGGTTGCTGTTATAACTTTGTGGTTTAAATGATGTGTTGCTTTGGTTGCATCCACACCATACATTTAAAGCACATTTAAAACACATGGCTTTGCCACAAAGAATCCTGGGAACTGCAGCTTACTTTCCTTCAGCTGTGACTTGCTCTTCCATCTTGCGACCGGGTTCATCCCACAGCTCACCTCAGAATGCTGCCCACAGCCCACAGCTCATCCCTGACCCTTGATATCAATCAATAGCTACACTAATAGAAAACCCCAAGGCGAAGGGCATTTCCTAATACTGAAGGACAGCCAACTTTTCAAAAGCAGAAAGCACTCTCCTAACACCATTCAAAAACCCATTGTAGACTTAAGTTTTCATTGCTAAAAGGTGATGACAATGAGATATGGAGGTTCATGATAGTTACTTAAGCTCTAACAAGCCCTACCTATCCTCTTTTCACAAATCTGATCTTGCACGTACTGAACACATTGGGACGGGGGGTCATGCCTGCTAGCTCACTCCCACCTTCTGCCACAGAGTTGTAAAGGACCTATGTTCCTACATGCATAGAAGTCCCCTTCAGACCTTTGGCCAAACACACAGAGGTCAGTGGTGGGGCCAGCAGGTGACCTGATAATGAATGCCTGAAGCAAGAGCTTATATGTGTGGTTGGGAGGCATGAAAAAGTTCATTTTACTATTAGATCAGAGTAATGGCGAAATGATGCATATCATACCTGACAAGCGCAGAAACCCTCTCAAAGTATTTCTCTGAGCATGATTATCAAAATTATGGCTCACCTGCTCCTATTGTGCTTGGCCGTAAACACATTCAAACAGCAGAATGTTATCCTGAAGTGTGGTGGTGACCAACCATGACACCAAACATTCCATGAAGGAAGAGAGACAGATGAGACAAAATTAAAGGAAAGGAACTGTCAGAACCCCTGACAGGAACGTTCTACCAGGGCTCAGATAAAGCTTTCAGTTTCTTCATACTTCTTTTGAACCACTGCTCACTCTCATAATAAACAGTGAAGGATAATTTACTGCATTTCTATTCAAGGATTACAAGAAGCTCCATCAGGTAATCAGCTGAAGAAACTAATGGCTATTGTTTCTGTTGTTACTGGAAGGAGCACTGTTAATCCATGTTCTCTGCAAACACATAGTCAGGAAAAGCTGGGACGGAACCATCATGTTATTTCACATAAACTCAATTCTTCCCCAGATACCAATGTACTAGCCCTGCTGATGATCCAAAACCATAGTTTGGGCATTGCTCTCAAGAGCCTTGAAGCATGTGACAAAAGTTACATATTCCAAACAATCAAGCAGTGGCTCTACGACCACGAAAGACAGCGCTTGTTACCTCATACTGTCCTCCGGAGGCCTTAGGTATCACAACACCCCACGGAACCTGTGCCAAATATCTAAAGAACCTACTACTCCCTTCTCATCGAAGAGCCTTTCTGCTCGCGAGATTAAATACCTTCCCCTCTGCAGTGACCAAAGGCAGATTCTCACATCCTCCATATCAAGCCCACCTGTGTGGCTGCAACCAAGGAGGACCTGATTCATTGGACTGCATTCTCTTATATTGCTCTTTACACAGCAGACCTCGCCAACTAATGCTGAGCAAAACATTGGACCTCCAGCCTGTAACTCCAAGAAGAAGTCAAACGAGGTTTCTCCTGGCAGATCAGGACAAAGATATCACTGCTCCAGTAGCTTCCTTTTTCGCCACAATTTTACCCAAAAGGGTTCCTAACAAACCATCCCTTTGGGGAACAGACAGGGCGAAGCAGAATATCTAAGTGCACACAATCACAGTATGATCTTATGACCTTCGACAGCTTCAGCCTTGTCCTTTTAATTATCCCAGTGATTTTAAATGTTTTATACTGTGATGCCAATAAAGGTATTTGATTCGATCTGATCCAACTATTTCCAACTATTCCTTAATCAATTTATGGAAATAGGAAAAAGGAACAGAAAAGCAAAGACTACGTATTTGCCTAAGTCACAGAGACAGAAATAAGTGTATGCTCGATATACAAATCAAAGATCCACTCGAGGGTACGGATGGTACTGGTTCCTAACTGCATTTTTTATTATATTATTTCCATAGTTAGATTTTACACTATATGCAAAACTGACAAGCTCAGGTTGAACAACTTATTCCGGCTACATTAGGCTCATTATTATCCATAGTTCAAAGAACTCAGAATATTATGATCCAGCTAATTCAGTCTACCCACAACTTCATTTGCCTGCTCATCATGAGCTATTTGTGGAATCAAATGCTGTGCTTGTCTTGGTAACATGCATAAACTCATTTGTAGCAGAAGCAGTCCTGATGTTAATAAAGTGCAACTGCCAGAAAGGTTGCAAAACCGTGAGCTGCAGCTGCAAATAAAATAACACCCCATGCACTGAGCTGAACTGCATGGGTGTTCAGATTTTGAGCAAAGCAATATACCATCAGCTAGTCCAGCAGAGACCAATAGTGACACAGATTAGTTAACTTATCATATGTTTCAACAAAGTTGCGGAAATGTTGTCAAATAACAGATCAATATATTGTCCTATATTTTTCATGTATGATTTTGCACTTGAATTATTATGGTTTACAATATTTTCAAGTAATAACTTGTTTCATATATTAAGGATACCCCATAATAACATATTTCACAGAATCATGTAATCATAGAGCTGCAAGAGACTCCAAGGGTCATCTAATACACCCCCCCCCCCCAATCTCAATTTAAGTCTGGCTTCTTTTATAATGAAGGTTACTGTTGATTTTAGACATTGTGAACTTACTGGACACTGAACATAAATAGAGCAGCATGTGCAAAAACAATCACAAGGAATTTCTTACAAGTCATCGCACTGCTTAGTCATTTGAAACAGTACTTTAAATTTTGACAAATATGCCTTGTGGTATCTGCACCTCAGACCAGAAGTATCACCAGAACAAATGGATATTTGCTAAAACTGCCATAATGGGCCATAATGACATTGCAACATGACGTGATGATGTCATGTCACGTCGCACCGTCATAACAGATTGGCTCTGGCAACAGCGACTGGACCGGGGCCTCTGCCTCTGCGCGCCACAGCCGCCAAGTGCTGCTCGCTGCCTTACCTCTGGTGCTCAGGTCCTGGTTCAGTAGCCGCTGCCGCGGGCGATGCTTGGCTGGCACAGTGGGCAGCACAAAGAGGCGGTGGGTGGCGGCGCGCGAAGGCGGAGGCAGCAGTGGAGGGCAGTGGCCAACCACCCATGAGCACCCACAACAGAGATGGTCTGTGCTACAGGGGTTAGTGGCATTTGAATATTTTGTTCCATATTGCATTGTTCAAAGTAACACAATCATTAAGAAGGCTCCAATGAAACAGGATTAGCACCCCACTTATTACGTTTCTGGTCCACTGGCTGGTAGAAAATATTCTGAAACCAAATGGGAAGCACCCAGAAATGGATTCTTGAGGGGAACATCAGTGGTTGCATGCTGCTGGCCTTGTGTCAATCTCAGACTCCCCTCTCCTTTTAAGTATAAATAGATTGTATATACAAACACAGTGTATCTTAGACACAGAGTGCATGTGCACACAGGGAGCATGACTTGGTTAGGAATTCTACACCAGATAATTATGAAATAGGATCACAAAATTATTATTATTATTTTTTATAACCCTGCTATGCTACCATTCTGGAGAGACTTATACTGAACAGAACCTATTTTGATACGCTGGGAATGCATAGATAGCCATGAATACTTCAACATACAAATTTATAGATAGCAATAAATGACATTTTAAGCTGAGGCCTCGCCTTGTTTTCATCACACATTACTGCTCTTGCTCAACAAGTGGGACTTGTAGCAAAAGTTTTCACTGTGGAATGCTCCTGTTCAGAAGGCCAGTCAGTCAGTATCTTGTGACCATTAAGCATTTTCACTGAAGTGTTTTTGTGGGTGACTCTCACTCAGGGCTGGCCCACCCATGAGATGGGATGAAGCAGCCACCTCAGGCAGCGGAAGCCCGAGGCAGCATCCACACAGTACCAGCACTGATGACGATTTCTGGCAAGATCTTGCTGAAATCTCACGAGATCTCATGGAGCCAGAGAGATCTCTTGAGATTTCAGCAAGATCTCGCCAGATCTCATTGGAAATGGGCGCAAGAACCACTTCTCTGCCAGTGGTGGAGGCAGCACGGTGGTGGTGCTGGCAGATTTGGGTAGCGTGGTTCTGCGGTTTGAATCCCCATGACATCCCAGCACCACACATTAGGAAGAGGGGAGGGGTAAGGTCATCTCAGTGCAATGTGTGTGTGTGTGGGGGGGAAGGTTTAGATCAGGGGTGGCCAACTCCCAAGAGATTGCGATCTACTCACAGAGTTAAAAACTGGCAGTGATCTACCCCCTTTTGGGGGGTTCAGGTCAGTTGTTGAGTTTTTTCAGGGAGGAGAAAAAATGTTGAGCTTTTTTTAGGGGAGCCACAGTTGTTCAGCTTCTTTGAGGGAGCCAATGATCTACCAGTGATCTACCACAGACGTCCAGTGATCTACCAGTAGATCACAATCTACCTGTTGGATGTGCCTGGTTTAGATCTTCCCATCCCTCTATGTTGAGATCAAAGGAAAGAAAGTGTGGGTTCAAGAGATAAAGAGAGAAGGAAAGAGACTCAGTGAGGGGAGAAGGCGCATGTGTGTGAGAGGGAGAGAGAGAGGGAGAGACTGCGGGATGAGCATATGTGGGTAAAAAAGCAAAGAGAGCCCCACCAACAACCACCAGCAGCTCTGGCAACTGACCCACTGCCCACTGTTCCATGCAGTTCCTGGGAGCAAAAAGTTTGCCCAACTTGGATGTGAGTTACTATCTCCATGTGAGGCTGAAAGGGTGGCTTCCCTAAGGCTGCCTGCTATTGGTAGAGGTGAGTTTGAAACTGTGGACTTTCTCAATTTTTCAGCCATAACAGAAGATACACAAAGCAGGGGAACATTGTAGTCCTGTTCACGTCTGCTCAAAAGTAGCTCTCGTGGGACTTACTCCCAAGTAACTGTGGACAGGAATGCAGCCTTGGCAATTAAGAGAGAACCACTACAGTAATGAAAAGAGTTTAGCAAAGGAAAAGTGGTTTGCAAGAATTACAGGTCAAGCTTCTTGTTATTGTTTGTCTATCAGGTTACAATTTGATACAATTGATAATGTTATTGTTTGTCTATCAGGTTACAATTTCCTTTCACGGCTGGAATACTGTGCACATTTACTTGGGAACAAGCCTCACTGAACTTCATAGGACTTACATCTGAGTAAACATGCATAGGATTGTACCACATGTAACTTAAACCCAAGACATTTCAACTAAAAAAATGAATTGTCAGAGTAAATATTGCAATTCGTTCCAACATGCCTGTATATCCACTTGCATTTCTGTTGGCTAGATACAAGCCTAGAATTGGAATGACTACGCTGGCTCTGGGACAAAGAAGAGAATCCAGAAACATGATCCAAGGTTTCCATGTGCCCTGCCAACCAATCAGAATTTAGGGTATGAAACAGACATGTCTGAACAGAAAGAGCTGAATAAATATTACCTCTCCACCATTGCAACTGATCAAAGTGTGACATTCTTCTTTGCTGCTAAGGAGGTCATACAGGACACAATGTATAGCATAAATCTGGAATCACTTTATGCCTTTAAAATGGATTACTTCATAATAAAGAAACATCTGTTATAGTTCACAACTACAATTGGAACTGATAGGATTCTGAAAATAAAAGGCGCCATTTCACACAAGTTATACAACAAGTAAAAACAAGTACATTTAAAAACATTGTATGGATCATCACAGTGCCTATAAAGTTCGATTAGACACATCAATGAAAGGTTACTCTTTCTCATCAGAAAACTACACACCTCCACGTGCTGTCAGGTGAGATGCTCCCAATCAGGCACGTTAACCCCTCAAATCATTGCCAACAAAGGGGTAAAACAGGCTTGCGTCTTAGTCCCATATTTATTCAACCTTTTCTTAAATGACCTTGCACTGCTTACATGGGGTGGGTTGGCCATTGCCCAAAGCTCAGATCCATCCATGTTCCCATCTTACTATATGCTGACGACACGGTCATCTTGTGTTGCACAAGGGTTGGCTTGAAGAAGCGGCTTTTGTGCTGCTGCCAGGAATATTGTATAGCCAACAGGCTGCAACTGAACTTTGCAAACTCTAAAGTGCTTGTTTTCTCAAGATCTTGGAAGCCTCAAAGGTGAGAGATCAGTGGAAACCTGTTGGAACAGGTTTATTTTTTTAAATATCTAGGCATCCACTTCCAATATAACATCTTCTGGCAACACCATTGTAAACTCACACTTAATGGGGTGGATACTCTAGATCTGGCTGCCACCCATTCCTGCTTTAACAGAGGAAATTAGTTTGTCCCAGCTGCACTAAAGGTCTTTAATGTCAAAGTAGGCCGAAAACTCCTGTATGGCATCCCATTATGGATTGGTGCTGTTATGTATTGAAGTTCTTACCCAGGCCTCCAGGGGGAATTGTGTACAGTGGTACCTCGGGTTAAGTACTTAATTCGTTCTGGAGGTCCGTTCTTAACTTGAAACTGTTCTTAACCTGAAGCACCACTTTAGCTAATGGGGCCTCCCGCTGCTGCCGCGCCGCCAGAGCACGATTTCTGTTCTCATCCTGAAACAAAGTTCTTAACCCGAGGTAATATTTCTGGGTTAGCGGAGTCTGTAACCTGAAGCGTATGTAACATGAAGCGTATGTAACCCAAGGCATCACTGTATATAGTTTTCACTCAGGTCCACATATGCTAATTTAGGCAGGAAACCCTGGGCTGTTGTTGTTACAATGTTGACAGCCGGCTGCCTATAAAAGCAGGCTGTTCAGTTCAGTTCAGTCCCAGCTTACTACATATAAAGAACCACTTGGAGAAATCTCTTTAACTTTCCATATGCTGGCAGAATCCCACCACTCCAAATAGTTGGCTCACAATGAGAGCAAAACCAGAACCTGTGGTCTCTCACTCGAGTCACTGGAGGCATTCTAGGCAATCAAGTGCAGAATCCCAGAGATGGAATTCCAAACCCTTAGCAGCCCAGCCAATAAAACCTGTTCTCCCTGGGGTTGGGAATTCCAGCCTTGTTTGGCCAGGACACTCCATATTTACATCACTTTGATGATCCCCAAGTACACAGAGCTCTTTCCCGCACAAAATTTAATGTCTTGCCTTCTGCAGTTTTGCAAGTAGATTCTCGAAAACCCCATATTCTGTAAGATACTGTCCTTGTGGCACAAAGCAGGTCAAATCCATCACACATGTCTTATTTTATTGCCCATTTTATGCAAAAGTATATGATAAGTATTTGGCCTCCTTATTGAAAGAGGGGATTTATCACACTGTCTCTTCTAGGGTGTCTTATCTGCTGAACAATTGTAGTAACAATGTTGTGGAGAATGTGGCAAGATTTTTGAGTGACGCCATGAAATTATGTCAGCATAGGTCCCAAGAGTCATTTTCGTACCTCACAATGTTTGGACAATTTTATCCTAAAGTATCTCCTACTATGTTTCGCTAACTGTGTTGTGTTCTGATGCATGTAAATGATGAAGATTGACTGAAGTTCAATTAGATATCAGCTGCACGATAGGCATGATGTATGGCCACTTTATACTATGCAGCCAAAATGGCATCATCCACATAAAACTCAGCAAGTTTGGGGAAATCCTAAGTTTCGAAGAATTACCAAAAAACAAAACTTTAGGAGGGAAAGAAGAACTCTAAGTAGGAACACCTCTTTGGGGACCGAACATGTACAGTCAGAACAGATGGGAAGAGAAGATGAAAACTGGAGAGGGGGGAGGGGTTGCAATGTAGTATCTAAGAAAAGGAAAAGGCATCCCTGGCCAGCACCCAGAAGAGGGGCACGCCACACTGCAATGTCTTGTTCCAAGTCCCACTTGTGTCTATTAAAAGTCAGCTCTTAACTCTCATTCTTCAAAATCTTTTTCATTCCTTCCTCTCTTGCAGCAGAGGGCAGGACTACGGCCACAGGCCCTGCCCTGACTACGCATGTTCAGCTGAACATATGAGAAAGACCTCTACAGATATACAGAGGAACATATGGGCAGAGGAACTTGGGTGCTTGACTGTACAGGGTTCTCAGTCATGTGAATTTCCCTAGAGCATGCAGCTGTACCTGCATAGGGGCCCTTTTTATGCATGTAGTTGAACACTCCTAGGCTGGGGGGTACAGGGGTGTAGTGGAGGGCACAGAATTTTGAGGGGGCACAACCCGGTACCCCCCCCACAGGCTCCCTTGCCGAGGCTGCGTGACTGCCACCTTCTGAAACCATGGGGAGGCGAGTCATGCCTGAGCCGGGCCTTCAGGGCTGCAGCAGTGCCTCCTTCCCCTGGCAAAGGGGCGCCTACCCCTGGGCGGAACTCCCCTGGCCTAAGCCTGGACTTTTCCTGCCCATGCTGACCCTTTCTTGGGGCCTCCCTCCCGGCATGTGTCCTTGGGGGAGGAGCATGACCAGAGAGGAGAGCTGCTTCCTCGCCCGGGACTGGTCAGTGCCCACCCTCATGCTGCGCAGCCAAAGAGAGGAAGGCAAGGAAGGGCTGCACTTGGCGCATCGGCCTGCTCTCTGCCGCCATCCTCCTTGACCTGCTGCAGCCATGGCTCTGGCACTGCTGGTGCAGCCAAGCCTGCCAAGGAAACCAGCCCCCCCCACCCCCATTGGTAGCTCAACAAGCTGAGAGAGGAAACGCAGGAACTAGTATGCGACCTCTATGAGGAGCAGCCGCTACAGGGGTGCAGCAAGTGAAGTCCACCTGTTGCCTCCCACGCAACACTCAGAATGAGGTTAGGGGGCACAATCCTTGCCTTGCCCCAGGCGCTGGCAGCGCACACTACGCCACAAGGGGCGCTCTGTGGGCCTGCTGCCCTGTAGGGCCTGTGGGTGCGGTCCTGCTCCTCCTCTCCCTGTGTTCACTGAAGCACAGAGAGGAAGAAGTCAAAAGGGTATTGTCAGGGAACTGCCATCGGAAAGACAGGAGGTGGAGGGGCTCTCAGAAGTCAGGAGAGACTCAGCAGCGGAGGAAGGCACCAGCAGGGGGAGAATGGGAGATCAGAGAGAGAGGGAGGCGAAGGAATGGCTCAGGGAGTCTTCTAGCGATAACAGCGGAGAAGTCTCAGGACCTCCCATAGGTACACCCACTCCTCGCCGGAAACTGTCGCGCCAAGAATCCAGACGACGCGTTTCCGTCAAGGAGCTTTTATGCTGGAGTAAATTCCGTAAACGCCCACTGTCGGATTCTGCCAGCGACTGAGGGAGCCATGCTTAAGGGCTCCGCTAAAGACAGAGCTTTGCTAAGCTGAGCAAACTCTGAGGGACTAAGCTTTTACGCACAAGCAGCTCATCATCCCATCACAGGTATATAGCAAACTGTGCATTTACACTGGCAGTTTACACATGGTTTAGTGTTGGCTCCCTTTCTACCAACCACTGCATGACTGGTATTGTTAACTGCAGTTCAGTGTTAAATCTGCCAGCTGTTTGCTAACCATGGTTTCCTAACTATGGTACAGCATAATGTTTGAACTGAGCCAGTAAGAAGGGTTCTGGAATAGAGTGAAACTTCTGTCGCTCCTGTGAAAGCATGTCATTTTAAATCAGAATTCTCCATACTCTCTTACATATTTCAAGGAACTATATTTATTTCAAGATAGCTATTGTTTTTTCTTCTTAGCCTGGAGATAAGTTAGGGAAGAACAGCAGTAGCTTAATCGCCATAGTGCAAATTGTACAGAAGTGGTGCCCTTTTCTGCTGAAGTTACTAGTGAAGCAAATTATGGCTCTTTGAAAATGGACTCTAGGAAACAGAATGCAGGTCATAAAAAGGGGCTGACTTGGTTTTTCGTTTCTCTCACTTAGTTATATGGCACTAAGCACACCGGCTGGAATCTACCGAACAGCAGGCGGAGGGCCAAACCTGACCCAGACTCCAGCCACTAAGATCACAAGAGAAGCCCCCACCCTGTTATGTCCCTGCAACGTAACTCCCACCCCCCATTTACAAATGAATGGCTGCCATGTATTACAATTGTTCATGTTTCCCGTTTGAATAGTTAAGAAGTAAAGGAAACCCTTTAATAGTTTAAAGGTCTACACAGGGTTTCTACCATCTGCTCCATATACAGTTTCTCTCTCTCTCTCTCTCTCTCTCTCTCTCTCTCTCTCTCTCTCTTTCTCTCTCTCTCCAAACAAAGTCACAGCAAGCACAAATTCAATACATCAGAGCACAGGCTGCTTTGTGGTCAGTACACCTCTAGGTAATATTTATACAATGCAAAGCTTTGAGCATCATTTTTAAATATTCCATTTATTTCCTCAGAGTCACCACACTAAAGTGGGGTGGGAAATTAAGGGCTAGGTAGAGTTGGTAGATAGCTAAACTTGAGTTCATTAGCAGTTCTGACATGATTTCATAAAGTCTTGGTTATCATTATCACATTACAAACCATGGGCGTAGGGGGGATGGGGAGGCAGCTGCCTCTCCTAGATCAAGTAAAACATTAGAAATATTTACTGTAACTAACTGACCAATCACTTTGGTTCTGCTCCCCTGAACAAAAGTCCTGCCCCCCCAACAAAAATCCTGGCTCTGTCCATGCTACAAACTGTAATGATCTCATACAGTACATGGCATCATTGAAATTGTCCCTCAGCCTACAGCAGAATTGTTGTTTGTATCAGGACCAATCTAGGAGCTTATGGACTATTTATTATTATGAGTTAATCCTGTTTATTTCAGTGGAGTAATTCATGTCTTGTAGGGGTGTGCATCAGCTCTGTGCATACCCCAAATAACAAAGCAACTTGGGGTTATTCAGGCCATGCTCTCACATTCCCAAGGTGGACTGAGCTGCTAACAAGGCATATTGGGGTGGAGGAGGATCCCTCGATATTTCTGAGTCATTATGTAAACTTAGTTTTTCTTTAAAAAATAAAATAAATAATAATGTGTGACCTCTCTCCCTACCCTGCCCACATTTTTATTTTTGAGAAATGAAAGCAATCTGAGGGGAGAAATGCTCATAGCTTGAGAGGGGTGGAGGAGGTGGTCTTTTGTTTTAACAGACAGGTCTAGCTTTTATTCACAATAAATAAAATAAAATCCATTGAATCCAATCACAGTGATTTTGGGGAGGACTGTTGAAGTCAATAGAGTGGGTAGTCATTTTTTTTATTTTAGTTTTTAGTTTTGACTATGAGACCATCATGCAAGTAATATTATATTTTTTAATCTAAAAAAGGTTTTGAATGAAATTATACACAAAGATCAGGCGGGTTTCCTACCAGGCAGATACATGCACAACAACATGAGAATTACAATAGATATTTTAGAGTATTTGGAAGAAAGATCTGATAAAAAGGCCATTCTGATGCTGATAGATGCGGAGGTAACGTTTCGTGGAACTTCTTGAAAAAATCTATAGAAAGAACAGGACTTGGAGAAAATTTTAGTAGGGGTACTGAGGCAATATATCGAAATCAGAGAGCCATACTGATCCTTAACGACGAGATAACTGAAGAATTTAAGATAGACAAGGGGAGCAGGCAAGGTTGTCCTCTTTCACCCTTATTAGTTATTATGGTACTAGAACTCTTAGCGACTGCAATAAGGAAAGATTCAGATATAAAAGGTATAACAGTGGGAAAGAAATCAAGTAAGACAAAGGCCTTCACATATGCCTTGATCTTAACCACTGAAAATCCAGAAGAGAGTGTTCCAAAAATATTAGAAAGAATTCTTGAATTTGGAAAAGTGGCAAGATTTAAATTAAACAAAAATAAGACCAATATGTTAGCAAAAAAATGACAATGCAGAAAAAAGAAGAATTACAGAAGATATCAGGATTGGCACTAGTAAACAAAACTAAGTATCTGGGAATCTGGCTGACAAACAAAAATAGTAACTTATTCAAGAATAATTACATAAAAATTTGGAAAGAAATCAAAAGAGATTTGGAGATTTGGAAAAAGTTAAGATTATCACTTTGTGGCAGGGTATCAGTAGTAAAAATGAATGTGTTGCTTAAAATGATGTTTTTATTTCAAATGAAACCAATTATTGGAGGGGTGGGATGTTTCAAATTATGGCAAAAAGATCTATCGAAAAAAATTTGGCAGTATAAAAAATCAAGAATTAAACATAAACTTTTAATAGATTTTTTAAAAATAGAGGTGGATTGGCATTGCTTGATTTAAATTTGTATTATGATTCAGTTTGCCTAAATTGGTTAAAAGAGTGGATAATATTACTTACTGGACCTGGAAGGGTTTAATAAACGTTACAGGTGGCATGCTTATTGAAGATATGAAAAGGTGAAAATCCACAGGGGTTTCTTAATCAAATCGTAAGAAAATTGATATATAGAGTATGGATAAAATATAAAAAATTACTGGAAACTAAGACACCCTGGTGGATTTCACTCTTAGAAGCTATAACGGTAAAAAAGAAAAACATGGAACTAAATTGGGCTACATATAAGGATTTATTAAAAGAAAAAGACAATAAGTTGATATTAAAAGACTATGAGGAAGTAAGACAACACTTAACAGGGTGGATTCAGTATCACCAACTAAACAAAGTGTTCAAGGCAGACAAGAAAAAAAGGCTTTACAAATGAAATCTCATTACTTGATAAAGAGTTATTACAAAATAAGACAAAGGTAATTTCTAAAATGTATGAAACACTACTGGAATGGGAGGTTAAGGATGAACAAGTAAAAGAGGTAATGATTAGATGGGCTATGGACATAGGTAAGCTTATTCATTTATCATCATGGGAAAAATTATAGATGGAGAGTTGGAAATTTACCGCTTGCGAAGCAATAAAGAGAAATTTAATAAATATGTTTTACAGGTGGTATTTAACAGCAACCAAAATATGTAAAATGTATAAAACAAAATCAAATCTGTGTTGGAGGTGTAACCAAGTAGAGGGGACATTTCTACATATGTGGTGGACCTGTGATAAAATCAAAGGCTTCTGGGACACAGTATATGAAGAGCTAAAGAAAATGTTCAAGCAAAATTTTGTTAAGAAAACAGAACCTTTTTTATTGGGGATAATAGATACAGATATAGCCAGAAAAAATAAGAAAATATTCCCTCATGCTACAGGGGCTGCGAGAACACTGCCAAAAATTGGGGAAAAAGAAATAATACCGACAAAAAAAGAATGGCAGCACAAATTATTTGACACTATTGAATTGGCTAGACTGACAGAGGCCAAGCAAAAATTTCAAAAAGAATGGGAAAAGTATAGAGAATAACTTAAAAAGTAATGCCTTCAAATTAATACCTGGACTTGTTTCGATTAACCACTGCAAAACAAATTATGTTGTAAAAGCTAAAAATAGAAAGAAAGGGGGGGGGTAAAAACGAAATAAGAAGGAAACAGTTTACCAAAAATGAAAATAAAACTGTGCTGAAGATGAAGGAAGTCAATTGGAAGAAAAGAAGAACTGAAATATGGTGTGTGGGTGTTTGTGTGTATAGTTTATTTGTTTTGTATAAGCTTCTGTATATTACAGTGGTACCTTGGGTTACAGATGCTTCAGGTTACAGACTCCGCTAACCCAGAAATAGTGCCTCAGGTTAAGAACTTTGCTTCAGGATGAAAACAGAAATTGTGCTCTGGCGGCACGGCAGCAGCAGGAGGCCCCATTAGCTAAAGTGGTGCTTCAGGTTAAGAACAGTTTCAGGTTCAGAACGGACCTCCGGAACGAATTAAGTGCTTAACCCAAGGTACCACTGTACTTTGACATTGTTTTTCCTTTTCCTTTTTACGTTTTTGTTTTTCGCTGCTTGTTTATTATTATTATTTTGTTTAGTCTTATGAGTGTGTGTGTTTGTGTTGTAAAAAAACTTAATAAAAAAATAGCAAGTGGCAGCGTTAGATCATTGGGTTGCCCTGCTTCTTTCCTAGTCATGTCTTTATAGAATATTAAAAGACTTTAGCTTTGTCAGACCTATATCAAATCATATGTGTTCCAAATCCGAAGCAAGGTTCCAAACTCTCCAAGTGTCCCTCTTTTCCAGGGATAGTCCTGGAATTATGAAAGCCATATCAGCTTCCGATTTGATCCCAGAATGTCCCTATTTGCCCTGCCAGCTGCCAGGCTCAAGGAGGATGAGGATCCTGAACAGCGGTGGCAGAGGCGGCTGTGAGGAAGCATCCTGTTGCCTCCCCACGGCCACGGCTGCCAGCCTCCTCCTTTGAGCGAGCAGGGGAGAAGCTGCCACCGCCAAGGCCCAGCCTTGGGTGACACGCCAGCTCTGAGGTGGGCAGGAAGAACGTGGATGAGGAGAGGAGCGCAAGAAGTCTGGATTAAAAAAAACAACAACACTTTGTGTGTCCACGTCAAATCTTGCCCCTTTCTAAAATGTATTTATTGGGGTGTTTCTTTGTGTAAATCTGCCAAAGAATAGAATAGGGATGAAAGGGTTTTCTCAGGGCGATGGAGGGCGTGTGTGCTTGTCCCATTGGTGTACTCATGTTGACGTTCGCCTTTCTTCTGATAGGAAAGGAGATGATAGAAAATGGGGGGTCAAGGAGGGTCAGTGGGAGGGAAAGTGAGAAATGTCCCTGTTTTCATTTGAGGATACTACGCCCTTGGCACAACAACATTTTCAATAAACTTCTTTTTACGTTGTTCATAGAGTTTCAAGGAATGACTGAATAGAGGAAAGGAAAGGGGTTTCCGGGGAAATCATGAGAAATGTCCTGGTGAATCAGATGGAAGATTTATCTTGTCTTATCCTCCATGAATCCAAAACTATGCTGTTCAAAGAATCTCTCAAGAAATAAATTGGAAGGGACCCCAAGAATCATCTAGTCCAACCCCCCGTGATGCAGGAATCTCAACATGAGGTCCCAAATCCAATTTGAAATCATCCTGGACCCTGCTTAGCTTTGCAAATGTGCTAGCAGTTTTATTGCTACTCTTTTGACATGAGAAGAAATTTAGGGGCAAGGCAGTTATGTTACAGGGAGAGTATTAACCCTAATGGGGGTTGGGGGAAGCTTGAGGATGCTTTAAAAAAATCCAGGATTGGAAACTGGGTTAGATACCATAAACCTGCCTCTTTGACCATATGTTCTTGAAGGAATAAAAAAAGCTCTTGTGTAATCAATCTTATCCTGGAGAAGCCTATTTTTCATGAGGCTCTAATTGAACTTTCCTTCTCTCTTTTAAGAAGCTATTACTGACGTCAAGGTCCCACAGACTCGCAGGGAGGGCGTACTTAATGGAAAGAAAGACATGGAGGCAGCACTACAAAACTGCTAGCTCACTTCTCTGCACTTTGTAACAAATACTATATGTTGCTATGAATAAAAGAGAAAATGTGACTGAATAAAGCAGATTAGATTGTTAGGGGTTGACTGCCATTTGTTGGTTCTGAAAGAAAGGCAAGTCCAGATCTTATACAGTGGTACCTCTGGGGGAGAACAGGATCTGTTCCAGAGCCCCGTTTGTATCCTGAAACAAACGCAACCCACACCTGCGCATCTGTGGGCCGTGATTCGCCGCTTCCGCGCAGGCACGTGACGTCATTTTGAGCGTCTGCGCATGTGCGAGCGGCAAAACCCAAAAGTAAGGCGTCCCGTTACTTCCGGGTCGCCATGGAGAGTAACCCAAAAACGCTCAACCTGATTTTACTTCAACCCGAGGTCTGACTGTACTTCCATATCTACACTTCAAACTCATTATTAGAGATTATTCATGGTTTTCTTCAGCCCACAAACATATTTACCTCTATGACCCAAGTGTAGTTGGAAGGGACCTCAAGGGTCATCTAGTCCTTGCATTGCAGGAATCCTGCCCACAGCCATCCCTGCCTGGGCTCAAACCACCAGCCTTCTGGTTAACAGCCAGATGCACTGACCCAGGACCCAAAAGAAGCAACAGCAACTTTCTATAACCCTTTCCTGATTGATCACCTGGGGATTTTCAGGGTTGAGGTTGTCTCCCCTTTTCCCAATTAGGTTTATGATAGGCACTAAGCCCCTTTTGTCAGAATGAAGTGCAAATATATTTGGACTAGGTTGGGTGATATCTGGTTTTCAACATCACAATATATCACCAGCTAAACATCACGATATTTCGATATATCACGATATCTGAAATAAGGCTGGAGCTATGTGGAGGTGAACGTGGTCATATGCTTGGCAACTGCTGCTACTTATGGGTCTAATTCAAAAACTGCTAAAATTTTACTTACCTTTAACATATTGTTACAACTGCTATGTTATAGTACTATTGTAGCAATAATGTTTAAATTAGAACATTTTCTCTAAAATTAAAGTAATCAGTAGCATATATATCAAAGGTAAGGTGAGAGAATGTTCCCTAAAAATTTAATTACATTACTAAACAAGAAAAAAGCCAATTCATTGTGACACTTTTAGCTATTCAAATATAATTCACCACTGAGTCTTATACATCCCACACCAGTTATTTGATTGATTGACAGTGCACCCAAAATTTCACATTTAATATCAATATATTGATTTGTTATTAATAATAACAAATGTGTGAGAAATCAAAGGGGTGGGGGGAAGAATTGAGAAGAGTTCTAGAGTAGGCAGTGGGACAGGAGAAGAAAATGGGGGGCATAACGAGGGGGAGAGACACAGATGCAGATGGAGGGAAAGGGAAGAGGCTCAAAAGGCAGAGCAGGGCCCTTTTTTTATTTAACTCTGAAGCAACTTGCAAGCCAGCAAGCATCTGGAGAGCGCATTTCGAGAGTGCATTTCCCTCCTGCTTGAACTGGGGAGGGGAGTGCCGGAAGTATGGGGCTGGCTGCGAAGGCTGGGTTAATACGAAACCTCTGGGCTGCTTCTTCCTCAAAAGAAAGGCACACATAACAAACACAGGGGGTCCCCCACTTTTATTCTGAAGCAAGTCCCAAGCCAAGCATCTGGGGGGGGGGGAGTTCCACAGCATCAGCTGGCTTTACACATCTGAGCACACCAACAAATGGGGGGGGGGAGAGAGAGAGAAGGTGGAGCAAGGAAGGAAGCAATTTGCAGAGCAAGGCAAAGGGGAGGGGAGAGATGGAGCAGCATCACACACTTCCAGCCAAACATCTGCGGGCTGCAGACAATCGGGAGGCAGGGGAGACTGTGTAGCTATGGCAGGGGAAAGCTGTTTCTGAAAGATCTGTTTCTCAAAGAGGCAGCGCTTTTTGCTTAGCCTGTAACCGGTTTTTGTAGCTGTTTGTAGTGATGGCAAGGGAGAGATTTTTCAGCAGCCTGCTGGCTGTTGACTGAGGCAGAGTTAGCAAAGGCTGTACACACAGCAAAAAGCATACGCTTCCCGGTTTTTCCAATATTGTGATTTTTTAATACCACGCACATGATTTGTGTTATATTGAAAGGTCATTTTCAAATAACAAACAGTCTTCACAATTTGATTTAAAATTCAATATCAGACGATATATCAATTTACAGCACAGCCCTAATTTGGACTGCTAATTCATTCTTCTGTACCTCTTATCAGGAAAGTAACTTAAATGGAAACCATTCCAGTGATACCTTGGTTCTCGAATTTAATCTGTTCCGGGAGTCCATTCGACTCCCGAAACAGTTTGAAAACCAAGGCGCAGCTTCTGATTGGATGCAGGCACTTCCTGCACTCAGTCAGAAGCCGCGGAAGCCATGAGAGCCACGTTGGATGTTTGGCTTCTGAAAAACATTCGCAAACTGGAACACACACTTGGTGAGTGTTTGTGGTGTTCGGGAGCCGATTTGTTCGAGAGCCAAGCTATTTGATTACCAAGGTACCACTGTCTACTGAGAGCAAGGCTGCATGTAGGGATGGGGGAGAAATTTGATTCAATTCACATTTAAAGCTAACCATAAAAAAATGTACTTTCTGAAACAATAGATGAACTGAAGCAGAACATCTTTCAATAGCCCCACTTCTCTGAATTTTGCAATGCAGTTCTCAAGCCAATAACTGGGTACAAAAATGCATATATTAGGGTAAAGTGTGCATAACATTCATATATTAGTGTACAATGCATTGCAAAAATGCATTAAGTTTAGGAAATTTCCTTTGCAAAAATGTGTTTTAGGCAAAATAGCATACAAAAATGTGTGTATTACAAATTCACTGATGAATTTTCATCAAGTTTTTTTAAAAATAATAAATGATGTAGAAATGTGGAGAAATGAAATTAAGGTTGGAATAAGGAGAAAATGAGAGAAACTGCAACCAACAGATTTGCCTCTCTCTAGGCACACATTACAAACATCATGTAAATAATTACATATCAGTCAGGCTCTGACTGCAGAGCTTTCAGGGTTTATTTGGAGGCGGCAAAGAAAGTTATTAGCTGCCTTTCTCATTTTCTATCCCCCTCTTTAGCTCCTAATTTTTCCTGAAATTACATATGACAAGGCAGGATCTGAATATATTAAACAAGTAAGACAAGTTCCATGTGATGAATGTAACATGCGGCCTTGTTATCTGTTACAACATGATTTGGAAGATTCTCTGCTTAGCAAAAGTTACTAAGAAATACACTTCTGCCTGGGTAACTCTGGAAAGAGTGAATAATAAGTCAGACTACAACCCAACAATGCTGCCCTTCCTTGGTTAATTGCATTCCTTCAGAGCTATATTCTTTCATTTTCATGCTTTTGGCTTCCATTATATATTTAATCTACTGATTTATCCTCTGCAGCCAGAATTATCTTGCATAGTTTAAAACAGCTTCCTCATGATATCCTTAATCACGTTTTATGTCTTGGTGGAAATGCCATTTTGAGGGCATCAAATATTATGTTATCATTACAGGTATCAAAGAGAAACAACACACTGAATCGGAGTACAGAGGCGTTTTATGACTGGACAGTCCAAACGAAATGCACAAAAGGCCAGAATGGATATTCTCCCACTCTTGTTCTAGCCCTTTGTGTATAGCAAATGTGAGTGTACCAGCCGTCTCCCCTTGTCCATTGCTCCAGTCTTGCTGCTGCCATCTTTGGCTGTGTACATGCATAAAATCCTTGTGCCAAAAAAAACATGGTTGGCCCCTGGAAAAAATACAATACAACCAACCACACAATTTTGGTTTATACACATAAATCACATTAAGATGTACTGTCCATTTATAGATAGCCAGCAGGGCTGGCCCACCCATGAGGTAAGGTGAATTGACCATCTCAGGTAGCAGGATTCACCAGGGCAGCAGATCCCAATGTCAGTCTTTCTTCCCTCCCTTGTTTCTGATGTACAGTGGTGCCCCGCAAGATGAATGCCTCGCAAGACGGAAAACTCGCTAGACGAAAGAGTTTTCCGTTTTGGAGGTGCTTCGCAAAACGAATTTCCTATGGGCTTGCTTTGCAATACGAAAATGTCTTGCGAGTTCCTGCGGGTTTTTTCCCCCTTTCCCCCCTTTTTTCTAAGCCGCTAAGCCGCTTATCTGCTAAGCCGATAAGCCGCTAAAAGCCGCTAATAGCGCTAATCCGCTAAGCCGTCAATGGGCTTGCTTCACAAGATGAAAAAAACGCTAGACGAAGAGACTCGCAGAACGGATTCTTTTCGTCTTGCGAGGCACCACTGTAGATCTTCTCTCATCCCCCTTTCCCTGGTAAGAAGCTATTTTGGGGTTCACCTCAGGTGCCAAAATGATTTGGGTCTGCCCTGATAGCCTGGGACAGTGGAAGTGAGGCTGGTGTGCTGGGGAACCACAAAGGGGTGGTGGACAGTATTCCAGGCAAATGCAACAGCATAGCAGAGGGCAAAAAAATCTGAATTACAAAAGTGGACTCTTCATCCATCAAGACCCCTCCTTCAAACCTATTTGCTTTATCAAGCAAGATCAGTTGTACAATGTTTTAAATCAAGGGGTATATGAGGTGGTGCATGGGGTACAAGAAAAACAACACATAAACTGCAAATTGTGGCAAAATGCAAGTACACCTATTGCACAATTAATATTAGAAAACAGAAGGAGATGGAGCAGAAAATGAGGCAGAGCCAAATGATGGCACTGCAGCACGCTGGAGGATCCCTAATTATTAACATACCTGCACAGCTATTAAGGTTCATATAGAACCCAATTTGTGACAATTTTCCTAGTTTGATATACTAATTAGTTTTTGCCCCATTTTATTCCCTTTTTTACCGACAGGATACCTTGCACACTGGAAACAGAGTCTGAAGAGTATAATCCCCATATATAGCAATTGCAGCTTAATTGGGAGCATAGAAATCAGCCATAAGTCTCTGCAAGAGTCATGTTTAAGGTATGCATTGGTTTAAACAGGGAGCAGCACAGCAGTGCAAGAACAAACAACTCTTCAAAGTCTTATCTCCAATTTAGTTTTGTACTTCCCTCATATTCCAAAAGGTTCCTTAATGTAGGTCTTAGATTAACCTGTCATGGTTCCAGCCACTATAAAACTAAGAACAAACAAATTCAGCACTCTTGGTCAACACATTTCTAAAAAGCATAATTTATATGCTACTAAACATTAACTGTGCAGTCTTATACATGGATGGTGTACATTTATCCATGCGGGCTTCTGATGAGATGTTTCTGTTTGGATTTAACACATTCCATAAGGCCAGTTGCCTGGTAAAAACAGGGGATAAGTAAATGTGCACACAGTTAAGGGTGAAATAGATCTGGGAAGCCTTGGCAAACATCGTGAAGGGAATTATAATATTGGGAAAAGGACTGTTCAGGGACATTAGGCAGTGCGAGAGAAGGAATGGAGGGTTAGTGAGAAAGAAGAAAGTATTTAACATTTGTGAAGTACATCTGGCGAGGGTGTGGTGATAGAGGCAGAACAAAACAGTGAAAGGGGGCAGAGAGGTTGCAAGGTGCTGGGAGGTCCAACAGTCTGCAGTGCTAAGGAACACCCTCACAGGAACCCCTAGGTAACACCACAGCATTGCAAAGGACACGACTGGAGGAAAGGACTGCAGGCTCATTTTACAAGAAAGCATACAGCCTTCGAGGGTTATCACATGCAAGAGAAAAGTTATTCCTTCCCTCCCATGTAATGAAAATGGTTTTCACCATGGTGGTTGTGCAGGTTTCAAACCCCATCCACAGGCAGCGCAAAATCAGGGTGCCCTGGGAGGAAGGATGAGCTGGAGTTGGAATCTCCTTTCTTGTAATTTGAAGCCATTGGTTCATTTCCTCCCCCCCAGAGCAGGAAAAAACAAGCTTGCTCCATCTTCCATGTGACAGCCCTTCAAGTTCTTGAAGATGGCTATCATATCTCCTCTCATTCTCCTTTATTCCAGGCTAAACATACCCAGCTCCCTCAAGCGTTCCTCACAGGGCTTGCTTTCCAGATCCTCGATCATCTTGGTTGCCCTCCTCTGCACACGTTCCAGCTTGTCAGTATCCTTCTTAACTTTTGTTACCCTGAACGGGTCACAGAACTCCATGTGTGGTCTGACCAAGGCAGAATAGAGTGGTTCTTGATCAAGAGATGGGACTTTTGTTGATGCAGCCTAGAATAGCATTAGCTTTTTCTGTTGCAGTATCACATTGTTGACTCATGTTGTGGTCTACTGTTAAATGTTTGGAAAAAGTCAGAAGCCCAAGCCAGTATAACATCCTCAACTATGTTTATTCAACATTTGCCAGTGACAACAGCTCACTCATAGGAAAACAAGAACCGATCTGACTGGACAACACAATAATAATGTCGAGCATGAACTGACAGTTGACAGTTGAAAGTCCATGCGCTTACTAGCCATTAGAACGTTCATCTACCAACACTTATACGATTGGTTAGAACAAGCCTTGTAACATAAAATGTGTTAAACCCAATACATAACACTCCTCCCCCCAACTTCCTAACAAAAGGAACAAACATAGTCATCAAGGTGAGCTGGCCTTTTCCGCTCCCACTGGGATCGTCACAGTTCCTGTGCCCAAGTGGGTGACCGAGGAGGTTCCTCCAGTACCCATGGTCTGAGTGGGGTGGTCAGGGCTCCGAAGGAGTCACTGCCAATGGAGCTGCTGAGGATTCCGACCTGAAGTCGCCCTGCTGTGGTAACTCAGTCACCGGAAACCCATCTGGTTCCCACCCTGGCCTGGGCAAAGAATCTCCCAAAGTACCCATTTCTCTGTCACTGCTCACTCCCAACAGGCACTTTTTCTGTTTTACCTTAAGTCCTGCTGCCTGGAAGCATTGGAGCACTATCCGTAATCTGGCGGCAAAGTCCTCTCTTGACGATGCGGCAATCAGCACATCGTCGGAAAATGGCGTGACTCCGGGAATGTCTTTAAGGAGACGGTCCATTAGACTCTGAAATAACCCTAGTGCCACACTAACTCCAAACTGTAGGCATTTGACCCTGAAAGCACCCCATGAGTCACATTTGTCTGGGCATCTGTGGTGGCCTCATCAACAGTTAGCTGCTGATAAGCTTGCGCTAAATCCAGCTTCCCGAAGATCTTGGCTCCAGCCAGGGCTGCTAACATGTGGCTCACCACTGGAGCCAGGTACGTGTGGTCCTGTAAGGCCCAGTTCAGGGTGCCTTTGTAATCGCCACAGATATGAACTAAGCTGTCCGGCTTAACTGGTGTGACAATCGGGGTTTCCCAGGTTCCCAAAGCTACCGGCTCTAAGACCCCTTGGGCAACTAAGCGATCAAGCTCCTCATCGATCTTGGGTTTAAGCACAAACGGGCCTTGACCCAAATGGGTTGCACCGTGGGGTTGAGCTGTAGGGAAATCGGGGATCTGTTGTACAGGCCCAGGATTCCATTGAAGACTGATGGAAACTCCTGGCAGATTGATTCGAAATCTGCCCCTAGGGAAATCTGATTAAGCCCTGAAATACCTAAGCCTAACGGCCCGAACCACGCTAGGCCTAGAAGACTAGTGAATGGTCCTTCAGTTATGATGAGGTTCAAATTCTTGGTGTACTTCTTAAACTGGACCTTGAAGGTGCCCATCCCATTTAGCTGGATTCTTTTTCTCTGGAAGTCCCACAGCACTACGGGGGCTGGGCAGAGAGGAGGACCGCCGTTAAGGCAAAGCTCTTTCAGAGTCTTAGCAGATATTATGGAGCAGGATGAGCCGGTATACAACTCCATAGTGCACGGGGTTCCCTCTATCTTGAGTTGTACCCTAAGCTTATTGCGCCCCGGGGACGGAAGTTGAAGTACCCTGGCTGGAGAGATGGACTGTAACTCCTCCTCTATGTAGCCCTTGTGAACACATTGCTTGGGTCGTGCTCCGGAGGTCTTGGAGCAGTGGACTCGACCAATGTGCCCAGTCTTTCCACAGCGATGACATGTGGCATCCCGAAACCTGCATGTCCAACACTCATGGTTTTCTCCGCAGCTGGCGCAGGTCCCTTGAGGTGTGTCAGATGATCGCTGGTTCAACGATGCGCTCGTAGCTTGGGAGCGGTGGTGTCGGTTGGATTGATCTGAAGCTCGTGGAAATCCTCATTGTGGGAATCTATGGAAGACGACCAGTCTCACTGGATGCGGTGAGTTCTCCTTTCGGTACATGGGCTATGGGCCGCCTCATGGGCGTTATCCTTCTCAAAGGCTGTGGCCATATTCATTGCTTCCATCATCGTGATGTTGTCTTTTGCCAGCAGCTTGCGGCGGAGACAGCTGTTTTGCACGCCACTGATGAACCTTTCAAGAAGTTGTTCCTCGATGTCAGCGAATTGGCAATACATCGCAATCGCCCGGAGTGCTGTGATGTATTCACTTGCTGACTCTTGCGCTTGTTGCTCTCTGTGCGCAAAGTTGTAGCAGTGGTGGTTCTTAGTTGGCTGAGGCACGAGGTGTCTTGTCATAGCCTGTGTCAGCTCATTGAAAATGCATGCCTCTATGTCCCTGGGTGCCATCAGACCTTTCAGTAGAGTGATGGTGGAACTTCCCACCACCGTCAGTAGCACATCCACCTTGTTTGCCTCCCTAGTGAAGCCTTGTAGTCAGACGTAGCTCCTTATTTGGCGGAGCCATAGTCCGGTGGCGGCCGACTTTGACTGGTGGCCATCCTCAGACCTGGAGCAGTCGCTTGTGTGATTGTGGGTGGTTGCGAAGACGCGGCAGGCGCGGTCTCGTTTCCGGGACTATTTGCTAAGTCCAGCATGGTGGTGAGGTAGCGCTTACTGCGAGGCAGCGGGTGGCGGTGCTGCGGTGCGGTCTTGGGCCTCTGGCAGCCGGCGGGAGCTCACGAATCCCATCTTCATTGCCACTGTTAAATTTTCGGAAAAAGTCAGAAGCCCAAGCCAGTATAAGATCCTTAACTACGTTTATTCAACATTTGTCAGTGACAACAGCTCACTCATAGGAAACAAGAACCGAACTGACTGGACAACACAGTAATAATTCTGAGCATGAACTGACAGTTGACAGTTGACAGTTGAAAGTCCATGCGCTTACTAGCCATTATAACGTTCGTCTACCAACGCTTATACGATTGGTTAGAACGCGCCTTGTAACATAAAATGTGTTAAACCCAATAAATAACATCTACTAAGACTCCTGGATCCTTTTTACATGTACTGCTGATAAGCCAAGTGTCCTCCATCTTATATTGGTGCAGCTGGTTATTCCTGCTTAAGTGTAGAACCTTTCAGGCTGAAAGGGACAAGTGGGACTTAGAAGAACAGAAAGAAAAATCCCTTCTCATGGACTTCATGAAACACTTACCTAGACTTGGGAAGGTTTAAGATGGCAGCACTCATCTGACCACACCACCCATAGGAGCCAATTCCCTAGGTCAGCCCTCTACAAATTGGAATGGGCTGAGCCCCCCCACACCTTGAGGAGCCAGGCCTTGCTGTAACCGTGGCAGGCCATGAGAACACCCAACGGGGTTTGATGCAGGCGCAAGAGGGGGGGTGCCTATGACACCACCTAAATCCACCGTACTTGAACAGTATTATCGCTGTCCACAGAAGCAGCATGCAGGTATGAGAGATTACATTTCCCTTATTGCTCCTGCTTTCCACTCTTCTTGGGTGCTTTTGCTGGGCAGGAATTGGTGCTTTAGCTCTGTCTGTGGTTGAAGCAAGAGAAACAAAGAACATGATGAGGCGATGCAAGTAAAGCAAAGAAGAGGCGGAGTCTGAGGTGAGAGGAACGGAGTTCATCCCTTGGGAAGCAGGGGAAAAAGAAGCGAAGTACAGTCGGAGCAGAGGGAAGGGCCAGGGCAAGTCACAGTAAATGTGAGCTCAAAGAAATTACCGAGACTGAGAGCCCTCAGTTTCACCACCTTCCTGACTTTGTTGCTCCCTCATTCTCCAGCCCCCAATTTATTTGCTTCCAAAGCTCCTTGCATTGTTGAACACAGCTTCCTTCTGCTCCGAGGCCCTGGAGAAAAGCTTATCCCAAGTTTCTCTTTATCTTTGTTTCTCTGCTCTATATGCTGGGCCCAGATAAATTATGTTTGGTTACTGCTTTTAAACTAGGAAGTCAGAATATTTCTGAATGTTGCATGGCATCCCAGCCACTCATTTAGTCCCTACAATGTTTGCAAACAAGCAAGTTGCTGGTAACAGCTTTTAACCTCTTGCCATAACATATAAAAACAGAATTAAAAAAATCGTTTCAGTAGCACCTTAGACACCAACTAAGTTTGTTATTGGTATGGGCTTTCATGTGCATGCACACTTCTTCAGATAGTTGGTCTCTAAGGTGCTACTGGAATGAATTTTTAAATTTTGTTTCAATTATGGCAGACCAACATGGCTACCTACCTGTATCTAGAAATATAAAAACAGTGGCTTCTTATTTCTATATGAAGACATATTTGAGATTTAATTCAAACAATCTTTCACACCATTTGGGAAGCTCAAATATTCAGCTGCCGGATGGGAAAGGAGGAAACAGGATCATACCTTGACTTATCCCTTACCCCACCCTGGCAAGCATATTGGACTACATTTGTGAATAAGGAAACCTAGAAAAGGGTTAGAGAAGGAGCATTTTGTAAATGCTCATATCTCTGAAAAGGAAGGAGGCCTGTTCCTGTCTCATGCTCTGGAAACTCTGGGAACAAAGGAACAGTGATGAAAAGATTCTGCCATTAACTACTGCTCTGGGGATGTTCTTGTCTCTTTTGGGGCTTGCTTTATTTAGGGGCGATGCTCTTGATGGGAGGCTGTGTCAGTGGACAGCTTTGTTGTTGTCATTATTCTCTCTGTGTAATTGCCACCCTCCTCATCCACAAGCTGTGTGCTGGACCACAACCAACATTAGCCAGGAGTCAGTGGCTGACACATCAGGCCTTATTACCCATGTTTCCTCCTTCCTCTTCTTAGGTGCTTTAATGGTTGCCAAGGAGACCTGTCAGTGCTGTCAACTGGACAGTCTTGATTCTAGAATCCTTGAACGCAAATCTCAGCTCAGTTGGGAATTCTCCTGCTCCATGAGCAAAAGTAGAGCTTCAGTCTATTAAGCATCTCAGTCCAATGACAAAAGATCAAGGTAACAGCTGAGTAACAATTGGGTATGCACCAACTATTTACCGTATTTGTTTGTATTAAATTGTCAGTTTAGACTGTAATAAGGGCACAGTAAGGGCACTGGGTGCCAGGAACAAAATCCTGTAAACAAAAAAGAGTTCAGGAGCTAAATCCTAGGAGTGATGAACCAGCAGAAGCCTAGTTTTCAGATCTACTCAAACAGCAGTGGGGTCTTGAAGGGCCCCCACTATGATATATACCGGTACATAGTCTCCAATTGTCACAAAAATGCCAAGACCTTCATGAAAACCCTTAAGACATCCTGGCTTCTCACTTTGTCATGCAGAGTCCCAAGTTCCCAAATGCAAGCCTGTTCTCCCCCTCCCCTCAAAAAATCTCAGATCTTTCTCCACCTTTTGATTCGCTGCTTCAAGAGAGATGTAGAGAGCTCTGATCCTGGAGCTTGGCTCTCTCTATGGCTTAAAACAAATCAGACTAGATTCCTACAGAGGGGAGGGGCCATCCAAAGCCCCTTCTTGTCTGGCTTCTCAGTGGGACCTTCTGAAATCTGACGAGTCTCCCCATTTTGTACATTTGGGTGAAGGGGAGTCCCAGGACAGCTGGCGGAGGGGATACCTGACAGGTGGGGGAGGCTGTAGGAGTAGCTGCTCTATCCAGGATTCACCACAGCACCAGGTTGTTGCAGTCACTAACACATTTCTAATTTTCTCAGAAGTTTAAAACACTAAAAAAAGAAACTTTATGTATCATCAGACTCAAAGGTTTGCATGTCCTTGGTCCCCAAAATAAACATTGGGATACCTCAGATCATACACCTGCACAATTGCAACAATAACAGTTACTCAAAGTTGCCATGCTTCCAAATTACTCATAAATGCATGTTGACATCACACAGTCTACACACACACACACACACACAGAGAGAGAGAGAGAGAGAGAGAGAGTTGTGTTCATTGATTTGGGGTTTTCTTTCCCCCCTCAGACTTCCCTGAAAGCAATACATGAATTCAAAGATTTTTGTGCTTAAAATATTGGAGTATTGTGTGTTTCCTCTAATAACTTTTGTTCTTGACTAGGAGGAAATGCTCAAGAAGTGATCATGATGTAGAATAGATGTCCCTATTTTCATCTGAGGAATGTTGGAGGGGATGCAGAAGGTATCCTCTTAATAGAGGCACCCATTCATATGTATGAGAGATGGCAGGATGGCTCCTCTATGATGGCTGCTACCATCAGTGTTTTAAATACTTGGGAGTAAAAATAGTTAATTTCCTCCAATATTGTTGTCTGATTAATCAGGGTATCTGGTTAACCAAAAGTTTTTAATTGATTAACCAATTAATTGTCTAAACACTGCAGCACTGCCATTAATGAGGCTGGATCAAGATGCACTAAAGTACTTTCATTAGGATAGCTCCAAATAAATCAATGGAACTAGACTAGCTGGCACCATTTAAGAAGAGTCTGGTCCATGCTGTGAGATTCAACAACCATTAACTGAAATAAACACAGTCATGAAAGGCACAAGTAGGCAGAGAGCAAGGAAGATATAAGGCTGTCAAGGTAGACAAAAAACAAACACATCACCAGAGCTTCGAGTTTCACAGTCTCTATATGCCCTGTGTCCTCATGAGCTTAGCGCCAGGATTCAAGGCATTTTCATTGAGATCTCCTGCCAGCCTGCTTGTTTCATGAGCCATTTGTCCTTTTGTTGCATGGCCAATGCTTCACACACAATCTGCATACCCAGCTTTTCTGTATTTTTGCAGGCATGACACATGTCAAAAAAAGAAGCAGAACTTTCTTCATATACATAAACACAAAGCCACTGAGGCAGGGTGTTGCCATTAGAAGAAAAAAACAAACTTGGCTGCACTTAAGAAGAAGAGTCCAATTAAGACTGTATTCACTCTCCCATTTGCTGTGAGTTTCCAGTGCTGGGTTTTTAATCCGTGTTCACACAATGTTATCCAAATGTTTATATATTCTGTACTTTGTTAAAAATTACTACCGTTTGATGTGTTGTTTCTTAAACCAGCTTCACACCAACTGGAGTCCTTAATCCCTTCCTTATTAATGTCTATCCAAGACATGAAACCTTTGCATAGGGTCAGGACATCCCCACCCATCAATGCCCCCCTGGTGTGAACACAAACAGAAACAAATATAACAGCTGGGGGGGAAGAGCTGTGAAATACACTGAAGAAACAACAACTTCACTGTGCTCTAAGGCAGTAATGTGAACACACCCTTTAATTTCACTGAAGCTTTGTTCTCATGGCCATCACAGCATACCCATATACCACACCTTGCAACTGTCCTGGGAAAACCAGGACACCCCATTTTTTCACATGAGAGCACAGCAGCCATTTTGGGTGCTGTGATCTCACACAAACTCCCCCTGAAAAAGTGCTTTTTTCAGGGCCACCCTCTCACGTAGGTCACGTGACTCACCCAGGAGCATGACCCGGAAAACGTGCATCCTGGTTTCTGGCCTGGATATGTTGGAGGGTATGAAAATGTCATGGATGCTAAGGGTTTAGCCCTTGAAAGAGTTGTTAGTGCCAGGGGTCAGCTGTATCCTGCATCATGCCTTTTTCTCAACAGGCTTAAGCCACAATATCTACTTCGCAGTACCAGCAGGTTTCAGAACAGTGGTGAGGAACCTGTGGCCCTCCAGATGTTGGTGGACTCCATCAGCCAGAGTCAGCATGGCCAGTGTTCAGGAATAATGGGAAGTGGAGTTCAACAACATCCAGGAAGCCAAAGGCTGTGCACCTCTGCTCTAAGAGAATAAGCCACTATTATTAACCCATGGGACTTTGGAAATATGAAGGTTTGTGCAGTAATACTAGGGCTGCAAGTTTAAATCAATTAACTGAAACCATTACAGAAATAGAGCAAAGAGAACCACATTTAGGTCCCATAAATACAGTTGGCATCACCTTCAGAGGTTCGGCACACATCAGATGAAATAATGCGTTCCTGAAATATCCTGTCAAGCAGCGGACCTTTGGCAGTGGTCCTTTACCTTTCCAAGATGTGCATGAAATTGCAATGCAATAAGAAAAGCTCTCCAGAGGCTAGATAAAGTTGCTTCAATGCCACAAGCTCCGAGTTGGCCTTCAGCGAGCTAAGCCTCCATTACAAAGTACAATTTGCCCTGGATTATTTGGGTGGCGACCAATAAGCAAAAACATTTGAACTTGAGATTCTTGCACAATCTGCTGCCATACATGCACCCTGCCCCCCCACCAAGATTCACTGGGGCATCACACTCACCAGGTGAACAGTAGCCAGGTGTATTGCCTGCCCAAACCTCTGAACACTCCCTTTGTATAGGCAGATAATGTTAGAGGTTAGAGGTTTTACTACTGTCAAGAGGTCTCCAAATTTTGTTAAATAATTTTTTTTTTTACATAAATGTTAGAGAGGGGTTACAGGCAAACAGGAGTCACTGGACTTCCTTAGACATTGTTCAAATGTAATGTGTGCATTTCAGCTTGTTTTTCCTAATCCAAAGCTTGTCTCCCCCCCCTTTTTTTCTAAAAGCTGAGTTGAAGGAAATGATTCTTGGCAGCAGGTACTTTCTTTTACCTCTCCTGAATCTTCCAACATTCAGCTTTACTGGATTCCCATAACTTCTAGTGCAATGAGAAAGGAAGAAAATCTTTTCTGCATCCACCTTCTCTGTGCCATGCATACTGTATTTTTTGCTCTATAAGACGCTGTCAGGGGCTCAGGAGCAGAGGCACAGGGGAGAGAGGAAACGGAGAGCGAAGGGGAAGAATCTGAGGGCAGCGTAGGGGAGTATGACAGTGGCCCGAGAGATTCCATGAGCTTCTCCAGCGATTCAGAAGATTCAGAAGATTCCCAAAGGGGGGCACCGATGGCCAGGGCAAGGGGGGTCCCAGGGGGGATGTACCAGAAGCAAGGGGCCAGCGGGGACTCCCAAAGCAGCAGCGGGATATCAGGACCAGTTCCCCCACCAGAGCGTAGTGGGGGGGAAGAGTCCCATGTATCAGGGCCAGCGTCTCCTCCAGCAGGGAGAGAAGATGAGTCCGGGCTGACCACGCCTCCATCACAGAGTGAGGGAACGGAGGGGAAGTCAGGTCCAGCTAGCCCCCCCGAAGGGGGAAGCAGTGACAGGAGCAGTGTAACGGTCAGGAGGAAGGTTGCCGGCTGGGCGCGCGCGCCAAGTTCAAATGTACAGGCGCGCGGGACAGCAGAAAACCCGGATTGGGATCCAGGTCCTAAAGCCCGCCGGAGGCAGGGGGAAGACTCAGGGGACTCAGCGTCAGAAGAGTCTAGAAAGGGGAAGACCCCAGTGGACAGGCGGACCCAGAGGAGGAAAGAGCAAAGGAAGAGGTGGAGCAAAGCTAGAGTCTTAAACTGGTGTCTGGGGGGAGGAGATTCAGACGGAGCTTCAGCGGTCTAGAGTTCAAGATGTAGAGCTGCGCGCCGTGGCTTTGAAATCGAAACTGAATTTCAATAAAGACTTTTGTATATATAAGAACCGGCGTTGGTCCTTTGTGAGCTGGGACCTCGGGCAGCTCTGACAGACGCACTTTTCCCCTCTTTAAAAGTAAAGGGAAATGTGTGTGCGTCTTATGCAGCGAATGCAGGCTGCACAGCTATCCCTGAAGCCAGCTATCACTGCGCAGTGATCCCTCTTGCTGTTCTGGCTTCTGAGATTCAGAATATATTTTTTCTTGTTTTCCTCCTCCAAAAACTAGGTGTGTCTTGTGGTCTGGTGCGTCTTATAGAGCAAAAAATACGGTAATTTTATAAACTTCTATAATGTCACCTCTTACTTGCCTATTCTCTAAACTAAAAACGCTGCAACCTTTCTTCATAATGGAGTTGCTTCTTGATTGCCTGTTACTGAAACTTTTCTAACTCTACAATATCCATTTTGAGGTGAGGCGGCCAGAACTGTAAACAGCTTTCAGTCTCATGTTGGGCCATCATCTTTTTCCTTGGACAGTGTGCCATTTAACCTCCACTTCTCTGGTCATAAAACAATTGCATATGTCTCTTTCTTTGCCTTGAGAGTGCTGGGAGGCATTCCTGGTGACTAGTGCCCATGTAATAATCACTGCTTTTTTCTGGGGTATGCAGAACTGGCACCCATCCCACCCCCCAAATCTTATGTTAAAACCAGGAATGGGGGGGGCAGTTAAACAACTTCCCCAAAATTCCAAGTCCCCACCACAGCCTCTGACTAAGGCCAGGACAATGATCATTGACACAGGCACCATACATACATACCGTATTTTTCGCTCTATAACATGCACCCGACCATAACACGCACGTAGTTTTTAGAGGAGGAAAACAAGAAAAAAAAATCTAAGCGAAATAGTGGATGTATGATTTTTGTGGTTCATGCTGTGGCCACAGACATGTGATCTGACAGTGAGTTTGGAGTAGCCCAATGCAAAAATCCTGAGGATCCATGTGGATTCATGCTTTGTAACCACATTTTTGTACCACTGTGGCCCCAGGCAACAGTGGGTGCGTGATTTTTTTGGTGCAAGATGTAGCCATGGACATGCTATGTGATCTGATGGTGAATTGGGGTGACCCAGTGCAAAAATCCTAAGGATCCATGTGGATCCGTGCTTTGTAACCACGTTTTATGTGGGGAGTGAAGGAAAAGCACGCAAGGGACAAGGAGCACTCGTGGGGTGTGTGGAGAAGGATGCTGCTAATAATGCAGAAGAGGGGCTTAACAGGAGAAGGCTCCTCTCCTCTCCCACTTTGCTCCTTTAAAGCAAGCAGGCTCTGCTTTTCTCCCTCCTCCCTGCTCATCCCCAGCTTAGCGAGCTGAAAAACTTTGCTGCTATGTAGCGAGCTGAGTGGGGAGGAGAGAGGGACAGAGAGCCTGCTTGGTTTAAAGGAACCAACCGGACAGGAGCCGCTTACACTCATGTAAGCGGCTCCTCTCCTCTCCCGCTTTGCTCCTTGAAAGAAGCAGGTTCTCTGTCCCTCTCTCCTCCCCACTCAGCAGCTCTTCTCCTGCTTTGCTGTTTCAAAGTGAGCCACGGAGGAGGGAAGGAAGGGGAACCATGGATCCTCTGCTCATGACTGCAGCAGACCGCCCCCCGTCACCCATAGGCATTCCCTCCATAACACGCACAGACATCTCCCCTTACTTTCTAGGAGGAAAAAAGTGAGTGTTATGGTGCAAAAAATATGGTACACAACAACAAAGAAGCTCAGAAAAGTAGTCTATAAAAACCTGTAGCAATAAGTGGATACCATGTACCAGTGCTGTTTCCTCCAATTATCCAGTATAGAATCATTTCTTTGGTTCCAATGGCAAATAACTCCTCTGGAAGAGGGGAATCCAGGGCTTCCCCTGTCTCCATAATCCCTGAGGCATAAAGTCAGTAGGTAACAATGGACCATACAGATAGCCATTGATGGAGTTTGCTGAAGCCAGGTATTCACAAAGCCCACCTTCAGGAAGCCCAGAGGGCAAGGTTGGGTGTGAATAGTTTTATTGTTCTTTAGGTAGTGGGTACTTAAAATGTATTGGGAATTGTATCTGATAACAGGACTGGGGGTTGAGCTCATGTAACCTCAAGAGATCCCCTCCCTCTTTATGACATGTTGGTGATGTATTGATGATGTATCGATGATGCTTCTTGAACTGTATTATGGGAAGGGAGGGAAGGTCTTAGAAGTCCATGCAACCCCGTGCTTGGGGTTCCTACTCTTTTGTGGTGTTTGAACCTTGTTGCAACAATAAAGATCAGGTCTACTGACCACTGTTTGCTTCTTTAACTTTGCTGGAGATTCCTGCTTTTGCTGACCAGGAAAGACCCACGGGGAGTGGCACCCCGATGAGCAGGGCAGCAGAGTAAACCTGCACCCAGAATTTCCCGTAACAGTTAAAAGTGTGGCACTAACTGGAACAACTTCATGGCCCTTTTTACTTATCCTTTTTAAAAGTGCTAGTTATAATCAATGGGATTCGAGGGAATTAATATCAATCTCCAGAAAGAACATGGGGTTAGCCTGTCCTCTTTAGTGGTAATGGTACCGCCTTCTAGGTCAGACAATTTAGGTGGAGAGGGGTATTTGCTTCACCTATTCCCAGTCACTGCTGTGCCTTTGCCTCTCCACATGCCTCTCTTCTTTGCCTCTTCTACTTTCTTTTACTGTATGATTTTTACTGCTGTGCACAGAGGCAGCGGATGATCCACAGGTAGACAGTACCACAAAAGGCTGAGTCAACTTCCTTTAGTTGGTAACGGGAAGTTCGTTGACTGCATTCAATCTATGCACTCAATTCTGTACAGTAGTACCAGGTCCCATTTCAAAGGTTCAGATGCTAATGTTCCCATTTACTCTTGGACTGAAGCTGGAGCACACTATTAGAAGTAGTTGCAGAAAGCTGGGCTGGAGCTGTAACGTCCCACGGGAAGTTCCAGAAGCGCCGATGATGTTGGGGGAAGCAGAGCCCTATGCACTTCCCTAGGAAAGTAGAAGAGGGAAGTGCTTAGGGCTCTGCTTCCCCCTTCTACTTTCTTCCTCACAAGAAGCGCTGGATTATCTAATGAGCAAATGTGCTCTTCAGATTCAGATGTCTTCAGCCAGGGACACCCTTTGCAACTCAGAAGCTGCAATACTGAGTTCTGCCAATTCAGTGGAGGCAACATAAATTATGTAAATTACACAAATTATAGCTCCAGCCCTGTTGATCCTTTCCAATCTGTCTGCAGAATATGTCACTGCTTGACAGTGTCTGAGAGAGAAAAACAAAATTGTATGAGGAGATAAATGCTGTTTTCTTGGTGCACCAAAGCACCAGGTTGTATACGATTCATATGGGTTTATGCCTGAACCTCTGGATGGTACAAGGTGGCTGTGTGGTGTCATGAAGTAGTGATCCTGTGAGCAAGTGTTGCTGGGTGGCAGGTGGTAACAATTAGTCCCCAAAGTGGAAGCATGTGATGGCTTTGGCTGGTTGCCAGTATTCCCCATCCTCTATAAGTCTTTGAGTTAACCTGCTGGGGGAGGGAGAGAACACACTGTGTTTTAGACTTGCTGTTTGATGTTCTGTAGCTGGTGCCAGAGAAGAAGTCAATAAAGCCTGGTAACCCATTCGGTGCCTGCATGTGATTGATTAGCAGCTTGGAGGGAGGACTCGGGAAAGCGACCCCCTCCTTGACATGTGGGAAATCATAGACCTGGAAGAAGCTCGATTTGGTGTGCATGGTTCTTCCCCTCCTCATTTAATCCCCACAACTTGGACTCCTGCACATACAGACAGTGCTTTTTATTGCCTAATGTTGATCACTAATTTCAAGTCATGGTCATGAAGGGATCCTGGTTAGCCTTAACTGCAGTTAAGTATTTCAGTCTAACAAGGGAAGGGCAGGAGGCATTTGCAGTCAAAAGGGAGGGGCAGTAAGACATATAAAATCCACAAATCAGCTCCCAATCATTTAACTAAGCCATTGGGAGTTTTACATAGAAGGGTTCAAAATTAGCAGGTCACTAGGCACATTTTGTGCCTAAAGATTATCCATTTGCGAGCACCTAAAAAAGTCCGGGCGCCATTTTTGTGCCTGGCTGACACTCAAGGATTACTGAAATGGTGGTACTGTGGGCTAAACCACAGAGCCTAGGACTTGCTGATCAGAAGGTTGGCGGTTTGAATCCCCACGACAGGGTGAGCTCCCATTGTTCGGTCCCTGCTCCTGCCCACCTAGCAGTCTGAAAGCACGTAGTGCAAGTAGATAAATAGGTACAGCTCCGGCGGGAAGGTAAACGGCGTTTCCGTGCACTGCTCTGGTTCGCCAGAAGCGGCTTAGTCATGCTGGCCACATGACCCGGAAGCTGTACGCCAGCTCCCTTGGCCAATAAAGCGAGAAGAGCGCCGCAACCCCAGAGTCGTTTGCGACTGGACCTAATGGTCAGGGGTCCCTTTATCTTTATGTGCTTTGAAGCCTTGAAGTATGTTAAGGATAGACAATATGTTAAAGAGTTTAACAACTCTTTACCTTTATGTGCTTTGAAGCCTTGAAGTATGTTAAGGATAGACAATATGTTAAAGAGTTTAACAATAAAGAGTAGTGTTTTGAAAACTAGGGTTGCCATATTTCAAACAGTAAAAATCCAGACAGAAAAGTTGTTGAGCTTTCTTTGGCCAAAGGTTGTTTTTGAGCTATTTTTATGGGGGGGGGGTTGGATTTCCCTGGACATTCGGCAGATTTCCAACCGGACACTGCTGCTGACTGCAGAAATTCCTGACATATGGCAACCCTATGAAAACTGAAGCATGGTACCAATATTTTTATTGTAAACACAAAATTATACATGTATTAACAATTTCTGATTAAATTAAGAATGTGTCGCTTGCATATTAATTCATGCTTATCAAAATAATACATAAAAAGTGTTGCCAACCCCCCCCCCCCAGTGGCAACTAGATGTTCTGTTTTGCTGCCCACAACCCAGGTCTCAGAAGCCATTTGGCTCCTAGCTTTTCTACCCAGTTTCTAACACAGCTACATACACCCAGACCCTCTAGTGTTTTTCCTGTAATGGAAAGCCGGGTGCAACAGCCACTGGCATAAAATCAATCACTTAAGTTGTAGAACAATATTGAGGACAATCACTAATTTCTGTTGTCTAATGGAGGTTTTCAGATTCCCACAAACTGCAGTCCGGAAACAGATAGGACTGTGCTAGGAGTGAGGCTATTTGAGCAAAGATAAAGCAAAGGACACAGTATCATCAGCTTCAAGGCCATGCTGGATATGAGAGCAACAAGCACACTTGTTTAAACACTGCCCCAATTACATGGGGAAAAGGAGTGGGCTCTGATTTTAAAAGCAAAAAAAGGTGAGTGTGGAGTACACCCTTCCCCTGCTCCAGTTTATCTCCTGACAACTTCTCCCAACTGCTGTTCCCCATAATCCGGCTCCAATACCGGCTGGGCAAAAAGCACTTGGGAAGAGGTACTATGAGAGGGACGCGGGTGGCGCTATGGGTAAAAGCCTCAGCGCCTAGGGCTTGCCGATCGAAAGGTCAGCGGTTCAAATCCCCGCGGCGGGGTGCCCTCCCGCTGCTCGGTCCCAGCGCCTGCCAACCTAGCAGTTCAAAAGCATCCTCGGGTGCAAGTAGATAAATAGGGACCGCTTTCTAGCGGGAAGGTAAACGGCGTTTCCATGTGCGGCTCTGGCTCGCCAGATGCAGCTTTGTCACGTTGGCCACGTGACCCGGAAGTGTCTCCGGACAGCGCTGGCCCCTGGCCTCTTAAGTGAGATGGGCGCACAACCCCAGAGTCTGGCAAGACTGGCCTGTACGGGCAGGGGTACCTTTACCTTTACCTTTTTACTATGAGAGGGAAGCCACAAAAGGGAGAAGCTTCCTGCATTGCTCAGGGCCCCTCCAGACTGATCTTTTATTGCGGGTGTATTATGCGACTTTCTTGATGATAGCACATTAGTGGTGAAATTATTCTGCTTTAGTTTGTTCTGTGAGACTTTCCTGATGAAGCCACATTATTGCTGTCAGGGAGGTTGCTGTGCAGCAAAGGTTGGACAAAAATAAACCAGAACATTTGTGGTATCAAAAGTTATAGGATTTCATCCTGACTTTATGGGATATACACTGGCGGGAAATGAAACAGTGGACCACTGGAAAGGTTTGCAGACAAACAACCAGTACTGAATGCTGGATTGTGTATGACTGCTCCAGTAGCATCGTGAGCACAAACCATCATGAATGTGCAACAAAACGGATGCCTGGAGGAGCCCTAATGCACCCCATTTTTGTATGAAATCAGATCCCTCACCACACTTTCTGCATCACTAAGGCTGTTCCATATTTAAGGTTACAGATCTACCAAAATCACATTCAGCTTATATCTCATGTTCTTCCCTCAAAACATTCTCTAAGGGAAATATATCAAATATATCAAAACTCATCAAAATTCACTTCAGACCCAATTATCCAACATTTTACAGCACTTAATATATGTTTGTTCAAAAACAGACATGGGTGAGTAAAACATTTGTGAGATGCATATGTGATTTCATCACCGCCACAAGAATTCTTCTAGCACCTGCCATCTACTTAAAGTGCATCTCAAAAGTAAAATCATGAGGAGTGGGTAATTTTGGAATGCATCAGGCAAGTGTGTTTAGGAGGATGAAGGTGAAAATCAAGCTTGATTGTGTGCAGTGGCGTAGTGTGAAGTGCTGGGGGGGCCGTCGCCCTGGGGGTGCAATCAGGCGCCCCCACAACAGGCTCCCATCGGAGTCTGGCTCCGGCATGCAAGGGAGCTGTCAAGGCAGCTTCCTTGCAGCCAGAGAGGTCGCAGGCATTCCAATGGGAGCCTGTTGTGGGGACACCTGATTGCACCCTCCACCGACAATGTGCGAAGGGTGACGGCCACCTGCAGTAAAAGATCAGTCTAGGGGGTCCTGAGCAATGCAGGAACCTTCTCCCTTTCATGATTTCCCTCTCATGGTACCTCTTCCCAAGTGCTTTTTGCCCAGCCAGTATTGGGGGAGCCAGATTTTTGCATTGCACAGAGTGCTCCTTCCCTCCCCCCAATGGCTGCTGCGCCCAGGAAGCACCCAGGTACCTGTCCGCAGGGTCCGGCAGTGCACATGGTGCTCCTCCTCCCTCCGCTGGGCGCCCGCTCCCCTCTGCCATCTGCCCAGAAGAAAGAGCTGCCGCTGCCCCCTGAAGGAAAGGCGATGCGATGCAGGCTGAGGCGGAGATGCTCTTTCTGAGGAAGCAGAGTGTTGTGATGCCAGCTGGCTAGGCTGAGGCCCAGACCCTGCGCTGCTGGGACGAAGAGGGAGCTGTCTCTGAGCAGAGCCTGGGGGTAGCATTGTGTAATACAGTGGTATCTTGGTTTACAACCATAATCCGTTCCGGAGGTCCAGTTGTAAACCAAAACAGGTTGTAACCCAAGGCGCGCTTTCACCAATGGGGCCTTTAACTGATGGTCTGTGGCCGAGACAGAAAACATGCAAGACCATTAGAAGAGATTGCATTATGTTAATATACAAATCAGTAACCGTTCAGGAAAGCTAGAACACAAAGATTTCCTCCCTCTCCGATAAAAGTCCTGAGAAGACTTGCTTACAATTCAAGTTCCACAAATATGTGTGGTCAAGATCATACTAAAAGTCGGTGGGAGAATTTCTCAGTCACATGAGATTCATTACAAATGATCAAAGAGCCACATGGAGAAAAGAAACCAGACTGCCCTGGTCTTAGATTCCATTGCAGGCTGCAGTAGACCCTCCCATCTGTAAATACTAGGCTTGGGCTCACTTTTATTCAGAAAGAGCATTTCCCACGTTGCTAATTAACAATACAGGAAACCACAACCAATCCAGAAATGAGGTGTGAAAATGAATGAGCACACATAGCGAAGTTAGAAGACTCAGATAGCGAGGACATATAGTACTAACTTTTCAGTCTTGGGACCAGTCTTCAACCGACTATAAAGGAATTGTTTTATTTCACAGTTGGATAAATCTCCCGCTCGCTCCCAAATGTTCACTAATTTTATTTTAAATCCTAAAATAAAGAAGAAAGTAGTTATGGTATCAATTTGTATGACCCTTTGTAAGTCCAGGCATAAGTCATTTGTGCAGCCTAAACCTTGGTCATTGGACTCAGCTATACAACTGCAAATATAAAGTTTTAAGCGCATTATACAAATGTGACACCAGATTGCACTGATGAACTAATGACAAATTCCACATATACTTTACAACGTTTTCTTAAAAAGCATTTTCACAACATTTTTTATATCAATGCAGATTCAGCCATAGTGGTCTAATCTAGTGTGCACTTGAAATAGCTGTACAGGTACGGGTGGATTATTTCTTAGTAGCTTCCATTGAATTCTATGGAACAAGAGAAACTGGCTGAACATAGAGACAGAAAGTATGTCCAGTGCCCTAGAACCCAGGGTCACTAGCCTTGGTCGTGCTGGTCAATGATCTCCGGTGGGCTAGGGACAAAGGTGAAAGCTGTTTCCTAGTTCTGCTGGATCCCTCTGTGGCCTTTGATACCATTGACCATGACATCCTTCTGGACCATCTAGAGCAGCTGGGAGCTGGGGGCACTGTCATACAGTGGTTCCGCTCCTTCCTCCTGGGCCATGTTCAGAAAGTGGTGTTGGGGGATGAGTATTCAGACCCCTTGGCTCTTACTTGTGGGGTGCTTCAGGGCTCCGTCATCTCCCCCATGCTCTTCAACATCTATATGAAGCTGCTGGGAGAGATCATCAGGGGTTTGGGCTGGGTGTTCATCAGTATGCAGATGATACCCAGCTCTACCTCTCTTTTAAATCAGAACCAGTGAAGGCGGTGAATGTCCTGCGTGAGTGTCTGGAGGCAGTTGGAGGATGGATGGCAGCTAACAGATTGAGGTTGAATCCTGACAAGATAGAAATACTGTTTTTGAGGGACAGGGGGTGAGGGGGATCAGTATACCTGAAGGAGCATCTCCATCCACATCATTCAGCCCAGACACTGAGGTCCAGCTCCAAGGGCCTTCTGGCAGTTCCCTCACTGAGAGACATAAGGTTACAGGGAACCAGGAAGAGGGCCTTCTTGGTAGTGGCGCCTGCCCTGTGGAATGCCCTCCCATCAGATGTTAAGGAAATAATCAACTATCTGACTTTTAGAAGAAAGCAATCCTGTTTAGGGAAGTTTTTGATGTTTGATCTTTTATCGTGTTTTTAGTATTCTGTTGGGAGCCGCCCAGAGTGGCTGGGGGGAAAGCAAGGTGGTAATTCACTAACATGATTGTCCCAGTGGCATCTCTCTTACTTTATTCAAAGAATCAGCATGTCTTTGAAGATGAGAAAAATCTGTCCTCTTCCCTAGACATTGGGAGTATTGTTCCAGCTACTGCAACTGTGATATTCATCCACACTCCTACTCCTTCAACTTTCCCCATATGAATAAATGGCTGTCTGTGTTCCTGCCTTTACTGAAAATGATATTTTTGACAAAGCATGCATATTAACTGCAGATGCGCACACACCCAAGGTCCTTGCAGTATACACACCCTCCTTCTGTCCCCTGCCTGGCTTGTCATGTCAGGAATTTCGGTAGTTCTTAATAAATATTATTCTTTATTTCAGTCTCGAATAGCTAGCTGATGTTCCCATTACCCTGCCAGCATTGTCTCTCAGTCTCCCTTCCAACCCCCCCCCCCCAAGCTCAGCTGAATCCTTCCTTAATCAATTTAATCTGTACTCCCTTACTCTCCTCTTTGTAGGGAGCCTGTTACATCATGGAATTAATTCATTGGGACTAACATCAATCAACAAACAGAAATGTCTTCTTTCAGATCTCAGCCTTTTATCTCTATTTTCAGTTTCACATGCTATTTTCTGAGAAGGCCGTTTTGGGGATTGGAAGAAGAGTAATCCCTAGCAGCATCTGAATATTTGCTTTGGCAGAGCAGGGCAAGAAGAGTGCAAAACTACCAGGTCAACAATACCACCCCCTGCTGGTGACCAATTTGCAATTGAATCTCAGACCAAGAAATGGATTCCACAAATAAATCATGCAGCAATCCAGAGTTGCTTTCACCGGATGGCAAAATGGGGAAAAGCAATAATTCTGTATACAATACATTTAGATATTATATCTCAAACACTAAGGCCAAACAAAACAAGGTGATAGAGATCCATGACATAAGACCATAAGAAGAGCTTTGCTTGATTAGACCAAATGCCCATCTAATCTAGTCCAGCATTCTGTTCTCCCTGTTCTACAGATTCCTGTGGAAAACCTGCAAGTGTGACCTGAGCAGAATGGCACTCTCCCTACATGTACTCCCCAGCAACACACCACCACTAGTGGCCACTCATAACTTCATCTTCCATGAATGCATCTAATCCCCTTCTGGATATCCAGCTGCTGGCCAGTACATCTTATGTTTAACATAACATAACAATGTTATGCTTAACAATACTGTGTGTGAAGAAGCACCTATGTTCTTATAGATCTGTTCCAGTGTTGCTGAGACAGAAATGCAAACATGCTGGGAATGTTCGTTTGGGAGAGCACATCTTTGTCCTGCCACGTGATGCCCAAAATACTCCTGATGCAGTGCACATGGAAGGCATTGAGGCGTCGCTTCTGGTGGGTGTAAGTTGCCCGTGACTCACATTCATAAAGACGTGTGCTCAATACACAAACCTCTTGGCATTGGTTGTTAGCATCCCTGTGGAGGCCCCTGGGCAGTCGAAATCTCACCCCCCCCCCTCACAAATTATCTTCTAATACATTTTTTATTTTACCAACCAATAATTTTAACAAACCAAATCAATATAATTTTGATCCATTGTTGCGGGGCCCCTAAAAGACCAGTGCCTACTCTGCCTATTTGGTAATCCAGCACTGTTAGCATCACATTCTCCGATTCCCCTTTTGGAGAAGCAAGCCACTCTTGCTTGCCAATGTGCTTTTCCAGATCAGCACCAATGGAGAGATTGCTGGTTATGGTGGAGCCGCCAAATGAATGTTTGGGATGCTGCAAGACAGATGTTGTCCAATTAGGGCACATTTACACTTACATCTGAGTAAGCCCTACTAAATCAAGTGAGATTGCACAGCTCTAGAACTACTAATGGTTTTTTAAAAAGACTCATAGGTACATTCTACCACTGCATAGTGTGATACATCAACCAGAAATTCACAGCAACTTCCACACTTCCAAAGGTAAATTATGGAGTTTTCCAGGGAAGTTGCCACTGTGAAAAATGTATGATTTCCTAGGTCATAACATAACATGACTCGTTTGAATAAACCACCCTAAAGGGCCTACAACTGTCTCTTAGGTACACTTCATCTACAACAATTATCCTACACCAGGAGATAGAGAGCACACATGCATGTAAACTATCCTGTATAAAAACAGTTGGGAAACTGAAGCGATTTAGGAGAGAATGTCAAACTATAATATGTTGTGCCATTAACTTTTAAAAATTGTTTTTATTAAGCTTTTTTTAGGTTACAGAAGTACATACATTGCCTGTATTTTCAGATCATAAAGATCATAAAGTCTTTTCTATAGATCAGTTGTATTTGATGTGAGACTTTAATGTTGTATACAGCCAACCTAGCAGTTCAAAACCACATCAAAGTACAAGTAGATAATTAGGTACCGCTCCGGCGGGAAGGTAAACGGCGTTTCCGTGTGCTGCTCTGGTTTCGCCAGAAACGGCTTAGTCATGCTGGCCACATGACCTGGAAAAACTGCCTGCGGACAAATGTCGGCTCCCTCAGCCAGTAAAGTAAGATGAGCGCCGCAACCCCAGAGTCATTCGCAACTGGACTTAACTGTCAGGGGTCCTTTACCTTTTTACAGTATAAGGTTGGGGAGAAAGGGAGGAGAGAGGGGAGAGAAGTGGGGTAGTAAACTTTCATTCTTTTACATAGTGTATGTGTGAGCTTTTTGTGTCAGCATCATGTTGGGTATGTTCTCTTTTTATTCATTTATTAGTTTTCAGCCTGGAGCATCATAGCTAGACACTGGAGAGACTTGTCAGGAGTGAACATGGACTACTGGTACCAAACTGCATGGTAAAGAGCCTTACTAGAAAAGCTAACCAACAAACTAAAACTAACACCGAGACAAATAAGAGAACACCTTCCCCCCCAGCGTGGCTCCCCTTTATTACACACACCGTCCCACAAGACACCAACAAGAGCCCACCAACAGCATATGAATCAATATGCTAACTTGATCCAACAACCCCCACACAAACAAAACTCACTGCAGTCAACTGAAGGCAACCAACCCTGGCCTGCCCCCCCCCCTCTTGTGGCATTAACTTTTAAAGTCTTACTTTCTGCAACATCACATCATTGGGTGTGCCACTGATTTTTGGTTGAAGGATTCCCTTGCTTTCTTCCCAAAAGGATATGGTAACATAAATTAACTGCAACCTGGATGATTATTAGCCAATTTTCTAATAATCATCCAGGTAATGATCCAGGCTGCACTTAACTTAAATGTTACTAAATTTGCAAATTTTCTAATAATCATCCAGGCTGCCGTCAGTGCTTTTCTTCTTCTTCAGGGGGTACTCAGGGGTACGCAGTACTGGCGGCTCTTTATGTTGCTGTTAAAAGGTGTGGCACTGACTGTAACAACTTCATGGTGAGGGCTGGCGCCTATTTTTCTAGAAAAAAGCACTGGCTGCAGTTATCTTATATGTTAACAAATCCTTTTGAAGAGAAGGGCTGTACTGATAAATTTTGTAACCACATTTGGGGAGTGAAGTCTGAAGAAATTGGTGGTTTCTCATATGTCTTTTAAGACTTCAAGTCACTGCACTTATAAAAAATGACGGCTGTAATCAGCTAAGTTTCACTCAGAGTAGACCCACTGAAATTAACTTAAGCATGTTCATTAAACTCAAGGCTACCCTAAGTAGGAAAAGAAGTAAAATGAGAAAGTAATGGGGTCATCATGAGATTTCTCACCAAATACATTAAAGCGCACTATAAATGTAGATAGGATTACTGGATCTCTTCTGTTCAGTGTGGGATAGTTTTAAGATTAAATTGGGGGTGGAGGAAATACAGATGTTCAGCTCTGTGTTGTTCAGCAGGTTTGGTATGCAGTATATCCACATAATTCAGGACAGAGGTGCAGTAAGGTGAATTTTTTATGAAATGTGAATTATGCATACATAGAAAAAGACTCATGAAATGCTTTAACAGTAGCAAATAATCTATGCATAACTGACATTTCCTGCATCTAAAGTAAACAACAGAGTTCTCTTAAAAAACAAACAAACCCAGAGTAGGAAATAAAAATTTTCAGAATGTTTAACAGTTCAGGGGTTAGCAAACGTTTTCAGGAGGGGGCCGGTCCACTGTCCCTCAGACCTCATGGGGGGCCGGACTATATTTTTTGGGGGGGAGGGGGAAATGAACAAATTCCTGTGCCCCACAAATAACCCAGAGATGCATTTTAAATGAAAGCACACATTCTACTCATGTAAAAACATACTGTCCACAGATCGGATTTAGAAGGCGATTGGGCCAGATCCAGGCCCCGGGCCTTAGTTTGCCTGCCCATGGTTTAACTGTTTACCCAATAAACTCTCACCAGGACATGGGTGTAGCCAGGATTTTTGTTAGAAGGGGCAGACTTTTTTGGGGGGGCAGAACATATGTGATTTGTCAGATGCTTATGTTTTCTATTGTTTTACTTGATCTAGGGGAGCAGATCATGGTTCTCCTGACTCAAACTCAGTCCTCCAATTAACTCCTGTCTGAATACTCTCCCAAACACTGTCTTCCTATCTAAGCTCAGAGACTCCTTTCTTGTAGGGGAAGAAGAGAAGAAGAAGAAGAAGAGTTTGCATTTGATATCCTGCTTTATCACTCCCCTTCAGGAGTCTCAAAGCGGCTCACATTCTCCTTTTCCTTCCTCCCCCACAACAAACACTCTGTGAGGTGAGTGGGGCTGAGAGACTTCAGAGAAGTGGGACTGGCCCAAGGTCACCCAGCAGCTGCAGGTGGAGGAGCGGAGACTCGAACCCGGTTCCCCAGATTACAAGACTACCGCTCTTAACCACTACACCACACTGGGAAAATACCAGGACCAGTTCTCTCCCTCCCTCCTGCTCTGTCTCAAACCATCTCCTGATGGATCTGAACACTGGCACAGAAACTGCTCCTTTTATTCTCTTCCCCAAGTGCTGGCTCCGCCCCCTCTGGCTGCTGTCTTGGTGGCCAATCAGAGAGCGGCTCCAGCCCTCAGGGGGAATTCTGAGGCAGTGCATCACCAGACTCTGGTGTCTGTCACACCATCTTTTAATCTAGTGAATTTTAGCTTCTCCAGCCATTTACTAACTAAGAACTGCCCTACTATGTCCACAACAGACCAGTCGTTATCAGGTCACTTGCCTTCAGTTATTCTTATTAGTAAATGCAGAGGAAGCCTTATCTAACTGGCAACATTGCATCACAGTCCGGTGGCAATCCGGAATGCTCTGCAGTGACAAACTCCCTAATGAAATATGAGGGGCCCTATCAGTGTTGGCCTTTTGCCAGCTGCTGAAGATACACCTGTTTTAGGCAAGCATTCACCTGAACTGAACTTCTGATTTACGTTTTAATTGTTTTGCAAATTGTTTTAGTTGCTAAGCTTTTTAATTTTTGGTTTCATTGCTTGTTTTAATTAAGGATGCTTTACGGCTCCAAGAGATTTGCTATTGTGAATTTTAATTATATATTGATTTTATAGCTGTAAACTACTTAGAAGGCTTTTTGGTATATAGGCAGTATATTATTTAATTAGCTTTTTAGTTATACTAACTAATTAGATCAGAGAATGTGGCAAAGTTTAAAACAGCTGCTTTTCTATCAGCTTGTAACTTTATGTAAAGATGCACTTCCTTTACACTGAGGTACAGGAGGCACATATAGGACAGCTCTGGATGACAGGAGAAGGCGATGTGTTGCTCAGGCAACTGTGTGATGCTTCCTTTCCTTCCACATAGATCATGGAAGGAGGCTAATGAGAGCTCCTTGGATGGCAAAAGGCAAACACTGCGCTCCAGAATGGCGATCCTTAGTGAAATGAACAAAGGACACAAGGACATTATTATTAAAACACTAGAGTGCCAAAACAACTCAATTTTCTGTAAGTTTTCTACAATATAATTTGTCTTGGGTCATATGTACTTGCATGCCTTGGTTGGCATAGCAATGTCAACATGACTTTTTGGAGCTTCAAAATTGATTTGTTTATTCATGAGACGTTTGTTTTCTTCTGAACAGTCGGACTCATGAATTTCTTTTTAAAAGTCGCATTTATATTCTGCATGCCCTTTCAACGTACCTGCTGTTTTCAAACTTTGAAATCCCTGCAACAGTTGATTGCTCAGGAGGCAATGCACTGTTATGCAAAATGCATTCCCATTTTAAAAAATTATATTCTATACAGCAAGGGCAGGTGTAATAGATGGAAGTGGTGTACAATGGGCACATGGGCTTGCAATGGTCTCTTGTGGAGAATGCCCCCTGGCTATGAGCTCCTTTCGCATTAAAAACTCCCATTTTATTGTCAGGTGCCTTATTTGATGCTTTCATCTGTGCTGCTTTAATTTTTTACCAAATGCTTTAAGCATCTACTATGCTCAGTCCTTAAAAAAAAATTGTATAAAAATAAAAAGTAGGCATTGGTTAATTTTGGTTGGTGAAGGTTAATTTTGGTTGGTGCCTCTCCAATGCTGCTGCTGCAAGGGAATTCCGATAAAGTTGTCCAGGGGCTCACCATGCTCTTGTCCGAACCCCTGGCACGGGGCTAGGGCCACGCAAGAGCCCCTGGGAGCATTTGGGGAGAGGGGAGAGTCTGGCGCCCAGCTCTATTTACCCTTACTGACTTCCGCAGGTTTGCGGTTGTCAGTTCTGTTCCTACCTCTATGTGGGAACAGATAGTTGCTAACCAATGCCTAAGCAACTACTCACATACTGTAATTCAATAAAGTTGTGGCCAAAATTATGCCAAAAACAAAAAATGTTGTGTGAACTGTGTCTTTATTTGGGGGTGTCCTGGGGGCCTCGAGACGCAACTAGTCGTGGTAGATAAGTCAGGTCTGAAAACTTCACTGGATCAGTGGAAAATCCTATGAGTGCTAAGTGGGGCCAGTCCACTCATGAGGCAAGATAAGGTGACGCTTCGGGCGGCAGGATCCACATAGGCAGCAGATCTGGCCTCCAAGGAATGCATCACTTGCAGCTGTGGCACTGTGCTCCATGGAGACTGGATCTGCTGCCTCTTGGCAAATAGGAGGTACTCTTGGTCTCCTCACACCCTTGTTCCTGATAAAGATCTTCACTCATCCCTTCTTTTCTCTGGTGGTGGGGAGGGTTGCCATTTTGTCGCTCAGGTGCCAAAATGTCTTGGGCCAGCCCTAGTACAGAGTAAAGCCATGTGGACAGATAAAAGCCAGACAAATTTTTATAACTGCAATATCCCATATGCTAACTATAACCTTTTGAGGACAGCAGGGTGTAAGAGGACAGAGTGGTCTGTTATTTGCATGCTCTGCAGCATCTCTAATCCCATTTTTTTAAAAAGCTGAATTGGATGAGGTCATTGCATCTCAGGATAACTAAATTTAGATGACATTGTGGCTTGCTCTCACACAGCCTTAGCACTTTACAAATCCAATGTTTAAAATCTGACAGGGAATCCAGCAACATATAGAACTATTTTACATGCTATACTTCAGTTTGGTATACTGTGCAAGCTGTACAATATATGTGTTGGCTTCCCCATTCGCATCGGTGTGGGAAGACTTCAGTTGATATAAGGTGAACTTCAAAGAGGCAATTTTTGTCAGATTTGCGGCAGAGAGAAACAGTGATACTGTCCTTGCCACCATAGTTCTGAAGCTGCTCAGGTTTCTCTGCAGCTGCTATTTAAATAACAAAATACATGCATTAACTGCATTAACGTTGGGTTTGGGCCTCTGTGAAGTGGCAACACTGCTGTATAGTGAGCTCCATGTGTGCATTTGAGTGTGAGCATGAACAAGACTCTCTTGAAGGCAAAGGGATGTGACTCACTTTTACATAACATCCTCAATACAGAGAAGCATGAAGGTCTGGCTCAGTAACATGAGCAGCGTGAGGCAACACACCAACACCAGGCACAAGGGGTTGCAGTGATTGAGAGCCAGTGTGGTGTAGTGGCTAGAGTGCAGGACGAGGGTCTGGGAGACCAGGGTTCAAATCCCCACCTAGCCTGGCATAGATTGTGAGGATAAAATGGACAAGGGAAGAAGTGTCCCTCAGCTCCTTCAAATAAAGGTGGGATATAAATGTAATAATTCACAAACAAACAAAAATAAGATCTGGGGTGCACAAGACTGAACAGTGACTGGCGTTGAAATTATAACAAAAGCTATTATTTTCATTGTGTAATACATGTTTGTAAGAGTCTGCGAAAAATAAGACTGTCCTGGAAATTTCATTTTTTGCATGTTTATGCAAAAAACAAGGGGTGATGCACAATGTGTGGTTTACACTAGGAGCAGTTATGGTTAGTTACAATGCTGGTCTAGATCCAGTTCCACAGCAAGGTCATGGTTCCCTACCCTGCACTGACACACAGCATGCTCTTGAACCTCAAAGGAGTCGTAAATGGAAAAGATAAAAGGGAACTCGTTTAAGATCTGGAGAGTAAAGGATTTTGAATCATAAAGTGAAAAGAAAGAAGCAACACTGAGAATTTAGAAGAATCCTGAAATCACCATCATTATGTTTGACAACAAATAAAATTATGTACAATCTATAAAGATGAGCTGCTGAATACACTCACAACTGAATACTGTTAAACAAATGGAAAGGAAAAGGGGAAATGGCGGTCATAAAGGGGGGGGGGGAATGCCAGTAAGCCAGGAGACAAAAAGGGAAGCGCCAGAAAGATTATCTAGTTCAGCGTATTCTACTACCAACCAGAATCCATTCAGTTCTAGTTGGAATTATGTCACTCTTCCAATGTCTCGCTATAAGTATTCTCGCCACGACAGTAGCGTATAGAAAAATTGTCCTTGCTTTTCTTGGAATATCTAAGCCTGTTATACTGAGTAGGAATGACTCTGGGTTTTTAAAAAAGGTTTATATTTAACATTTTTTAAAGTTCCAAGTAGATGAAAATATCAAAGAAAAGTAAACCTCATGCCTCTGGTGACATTGCAAAATCTTTTTCTCAGACGCCTTTTGAAACTACCCTCCTGTGTAAGCAACTCTGCTATTCGCTTAGAACTTAAGACCCCCTCCTTAGAGATCCTGATGTGGAGACATGCCTTTAATTATTGGCTGTCCCTTTGGCATAAATTGCCTAATTACCATCTTATTCAGTGCCTTTGGAGAGATGAATTTACCAGCCCATGGGCAACAAAAATCCATTCCAAACTGTTGTCTTATGGAATCTCTCCTTCCGATATACTAAATTTAGATCTAATTACAGCTAAAAAGGTCATCAAACAAAGATTGGAGGAGGTTGATTTGCAACAAAATCTTACTACAGGTGGAGGTACATGTTCCCCGATAAATCAGGGCATTACATCTATGTCCCAGATACCTCGATATCTGTCTACCTTATCGGTTGCGTCGCATAGATTCACATTTGTTAGAGCCGGATTTAATGTGTTCCCCTCCAATGTGCTGAGCAATAGAATTTCTAACGGTAAAACCTCTGTTTTATGCGCATGTGACAACAAATCAATAGAATCCCTTTATCATATCTTGTTTAATTGTCCTTTATATATTGTTCCCCGATCAAGGATTCTGAGTTCAATCATTTTGGAAACTGTTGCTAAACCACCTGAATTACATCTAGCCTATCTACTCCAGGACATTGACTCTTATAGAACATTACAGGTTGCCAGATTCCTGAATTCAGTTCTTTCATATAAAAGACTTCATGGAATGCTGCATGACTATTAAAAATCTAGTAAACTCTATGCACCATCTTTATATTCAAGGCCACAATACAGTACATCTAGAGATTGTATGTAATGTGAAGGAGATTATGCGTTGAAATATTTTAGTTGATATTTTAGAATGCGAAATGCTATTTTATTTATTGATTGGTTTTACCTTGTGGGCTTATAGCGGAATAAAGTATTATCTATCTATCTATCTATCTATCTATCTATCTATCTAAACAAGAGTATTTCAAGCTGGGAACCCTTTAAAATATATTTAAAAAATAGCTGCCATGATCTGAACACGGTTGTAGCATTTGAGTAACTTCTGTAAAGGGAAATGTGCACGAGCTTTAATATCTTTTTAGTAATTAAGAAGTTAAGTTCATGCAACAAGTTTATTAAAATGGAAGAAATATGGAAAGGATGGGAAGTCATAGGTTGATGAAGAAAATTTAATGTCAGAGAGTTTGTAGCTTTTTTGTTGGTTTTAGTGTTGTGATGTTTGACAATTTTTATTTATGGATAATAATGAATGACTGTTTATGTTGTACAGATGTGTTGATGAACAATAAAGCAGAAAATAAACAGAAAAAGGGGGGAGTGTCCAAAGTTAACTTCTTATTAATGCAGAATATTCAACTTAACTACAAGGGAATTTAAGAGACAGTGAGGTTTATGCAAACCTGTTACGACTGCGGATTGTGGTGCAGCATCCTGATCAGAAAGCTTTGCTCCCACCAGAGCTTATTAATAAAAAGTGGCTAACTGCTATCTCTGATCCTGAACCAGGGAAGTGGAATTTCAACAACATCACAGCTTAAACCAGCCAACCCCAACCTGGTGTCATTATGCTGACTTGGGCTATAGCGCCCACAAGGCCAAGACAGCACAGCCATGTTTTCTGGGGCTAATGGGATTTATAATGGAAACATCTGGGGGGCTCCCAGCTGGAAAAGGCTAGCCTTCTCGGAAGTGGTGCCCTCCCTGTGAAACACCCTCCCATCCGATGTCAAGGGATAAAGAACTACACAACTTTTTGAAGACATCTGAAGGCAGCCCTGTATAGGGAAGTTTTTAATGTTTCACATTTTATTATGTTTTATACGTGTTGGAAGTGACTCAGAGTGGCTGGGGAAACCAGATCATGGAATCATAGAGTTGGAAGAGACCACAAGGGCCATCGAGTCCAACCCCCTGCCAAGCAGGAAACACCATCAGAGCACTCCTGACATATGGTTGTCAAGCCTCTGCTTAAAGACCTCCAAAGAAGGAGACTCCACCACACTCCTTGGCAGCAAATTCCACTGTCAAACAGCTCTTACTGTCAGGAAGTTCTTCCTAATGTTTAGGTGGAATCTTCTTTCTTGTAGTTTGGATCCATTGCTCCGTGTCCGCTTCTCTGGAGCAGCAGAAAACAACCTTTCTCCCTCCTCTATGTGACATCCTTTTATATATTTGAACATGGCTATCATATCACCCCTTAACCAGATGGCCAGATGGACAGGGTAAGGATATTATTATTATTATTATTATTATTATTATTATTATTATTATCTTAAAATATCAAAGAGGCTACAGAAATGCCCATGTTTCTTCAAGTAGAATCACAATTTGTTTCCAAGGGAACAGAAATCCAGGTTGATTGTAACCAATAGTCCCACTGACTTTATATATTCTGACATCTTGCTTAGCACACGGTCAGTGACTTTTATTCAGTCATTATTGAGGCAACTGCAACAATTGTGCGTGGTTGCACAATGTGTCTTTTTCACAAGACAAGCACAGAGCCATGATTTTAAGACTCCAGGGACAAAGACTCCTCAGCTTTCTTTGGCACATCTTGCCATCAATTAACCTCACTCACTGCTAAAAGTGTGTTTCTTGCTTGCAGTTTGAATTTGGCCAGCTTTTATTTCCAAATGCTTTCCTTTGTTATCCAAAAATAGTTCTGTCCCATCTGGGTACATGTATGCACAGCTTAAAAATAACCCTAACAAAAACATATTAGAATTCATTCATACAGAAAAAGGTACCAAAAAAATGAAAGTTAAGGCATCTGGGCTTAACCTCGGTGCCATGTAAACAGTATATTTATGCATCAGTAAATGATCAGTGTTGGGGAGGTAGCATCTCAAGACTCACAAACAAAATACACTCTAGTCCTGTCCCTAATATTAAAAACTTCTGAGTAGATAATACAAGCAAAATCAACAAGATTACTGGTTACCTTCAGCCGCAATAGTGATGTTGTTTTGCTATGTTAAATCTTTAGTTCTCCCAGAAGACATGGAAATGGTGTAAACAGGCACGGTTGGGATTCTTAGATTACGGACTGCAGTTTCTTGAAGATGGACTTCTGGCAAGTGATGGGCTGCACCTCACAACGGTTGGGAGGAATGTTTTTGCCAAAAATCTCAGAAACCTCATCAGGAGGGCTTTAAACTGACTAATGTGGGGGAGGGAGACAGTGCTCCTGAAGGTAGGAGTCTATCAATTGATGAAGATGATCATCCAAATGTCATAGACCAACAGCACGCAGACCTAGTGGTGGGAGGAAAAAATCCTTAAATAAGAGACACGGGGGAATGATTAATGGACTTCAATGTCTGTACACTAATGCGCAAAGCATGGGAAATAAACAAGATGAGCTTGAGCTCTTGGTACAGCAAACTAAATATGACATAATAGGCATCACTGAAACCTGGTGGGATAAGTCCCACAATTGGAATGTAATAATGGAGGGATACAATCTATTTCAGAGAAACAGACCAGACAAGAAAGGAGGAGGAGTGGCGTTATATGTCAGGGATGTGTATACCTGTGAAGAGATCCAAGATTTAGAACCTCAAAGCCAAAGTGAGAGCATTTGGGTCAAAATTAAGGGAGAGAAGAATAACAGTGACCTCATTGTGGGAGTTTACTATAGATCCCCAAGCCAAACGGATGACATAAATGATGCCTTCCTGGAACAGATGGCCAAGCATGCAAAAGGAAGGGAGATAGTAGTAATGGGGGACTTCAATTACCCAGATATTTGTTGGATGTCAAACTCAGCCAAGAGCATAAGGTCAAACAGATTCCTCACTGGCCTTGCAGACAACTTCATTGTCCAGAAAGTGGGAGAAGCAACAAGAGGAACAGCCATTTTAGATCTGGTCCTAACCAATGTTGATGACCTGGTTAGTGGGTAGAAGTGGAAGGATCATTAGGCGCGAGTGATCATGCTCTTCTGAAGTTTACTATACAGCAGAAAGGAGCAGCCAAGCATACTAGGACTCAATTTCTTGACTTTAAGAAAGCCGACTTCATAAAACTTAGGGAGGTGCTGGGTGAGATCCCATGGACAGTAATACTAAAAGGAAAGGGAGTTCATGATGGCTGGGAGTTTGTTAAGAGGGAGATAGTAAAAGCACAACTTCAGGCAATATCAATGAGATGGAAACATGGAAGGTGCTTAAAGAAGCCAGGGTGGCTATCTAAAGAACTTTTAACTGAGTTAAGATTAAAAAAGGATGTGTACAAAAAATGGGAAAGGGGGGAAACCACCAAAGAGGAATTCAAACAAATAACCAGCATGTATAGACACAAAGTCAGAAAAGCTAAAGCACAGAATGAACTCAGGCTTGCTAGAGAGGTTAAAAGCAACAAAAAAGGTTTTTATGGGTATGTTCATAGCAAAAGGAAGAACAAAGAAACAGTGGGGTCACGCAGAGGAGAAGATGGTGAAATGCAAACAGGGGACACAGAAAGGGCTGAACTACTCAATGCCTTCTTTGCCTCAGTCTTCTGCAATAAAGAAAACAATGGCCGACCTGAAGAATTTGGAGCAAATGATTCAGCAGAGGAAACACAGCCCAGAATAACTAAGGAGATAGCACAAGAATACTTGGCTAGTCTAGATGTATTCAAGTCTCCAGGGCCAGATGAACTGCATCCAAGAGTATTAAAAGAACTGGCAGATGTGAATCTCAGAACCACTGGCAGTCATCTTTGAGAATTCCTGGAGAACAGGCGAAGTCCCGGCAGACTGGAGGAGGGCAAATGTTGTCCCTATTTTCAAAAAGGGGAAAAGAGAGGACCCAAATAATTACCGCCCAGTCAGTCTGACATCAATACCAAGGAAGATTCTGGAGCAGATCATTAAGCAAACAGTCTGTGAGCACCTAGAAAGGAATGCTGTGATCACCAATAGTCAGCATGGATTTCTGAAAAATAAGTCATTTCAGACTAACCTGATCTCATTTTTTGACAGAAGTACAAGCCTGGTAGATGAAAGGAACGCAGTGGATGTAGCCTACCTTGATTTCAGCAAGGCATTTGACAAGGTGCCCCATGATATTCTTGTAAAGAAGCTGGTAAAATGCGGTCTTGACTATGCTACCACTCAGTGGATTTGTAACTGGCTGACTGACCAAACCCAAAGGGTGCTCATCAATGGTTCGTCTTCATCCTGGAGAAGAGTGACTAGTGGGGTGCCACAGGGTTCTGTCTTGGGCCCGGTCTTATTCCACATCTTTATCAACGACTTGGATGATGGACTCAAGGGCATCCTGATCAAATTTGCAGATGACACCAAACTGGGAGGGGTGGCTAACACCCCAGAGGACAGGATCACACTTCAAAACGACCTTGACAGATTAGAGAACTGGGCCAAAACAAACAAGATGAATTTTAACAGGGAGAAATGTAAAGTATTGCACTTGGGCAAAAAAAATGAGAGGCACAAATACAAGATGGGTGACACCTGGCTTGAGAGCAGTACATGTGAAAAGGATCTAGGAGTCTTAGTTGACCACAAACTTGACATGAGCCAACAGTGTGACGCGGCAGCTAAAAAAGCCAATGCAATTCTGGGCTGCATCAATAGGAGTATAGCATCTAGATCAAGGGAAGTAATAGTGCCACTGTATTCTGCTCTGGTCAGACCTCACCTGGAGTACTGTGTCCAGTTCTGGGCACCACAGTTCAAGAAGGACACTGACAAACTGGAACGTGTCCAGAGGAGGGCAACCAAAATGGTCAAAGGCCTGGAAACGATGCCTTATGAGGAACGGCTAAGGGAGCTGGGCATGTTTAGCCTGGAGAAGAGGAGGTTAAGGGGTGATATGATAGCCATGTTCAAATATATAAAAGGATGTCACATAGAGGAGGGAGAAAGGTTGTTTTCTGCTGCTCCAGAGAAGCGGACATGGAGCAATGGATCCAAACTACAAGAAAGAAGATTCCACCTAAACATTAGGAAGAACTTCCTGACAGTAAGAGCTGTTCAACAGTGGAATTTGCTGCCAAGGAGTGTGGTGGAGTCTCCTTCTTTGGAGGTCTTTAAGCAGAGGCTTGACAACCATATGTCAGGAGTGCTCTGATGGTGTTTCGTGCTTGGCAGGGGGTTGGACTCGATGGCCCTTGTGGTCTCTTCCAACTCTATGATTCTATGATTCTATGAAATGATAGTTCATCTACTCACTGCTACATGAATGGTTATAAATTACAGATGTGGGGAGGACGGAACAATAACCCTCCATTTATTGATGAATGGCTTAGGAGGAGCTGGGAAATGGAGGGAGGAACATGGCAAAGCTGACAAGAGAGGAAGATAGAAACAAAATGCATTTATAGAAAAACTGAGTGATTTCACATGATGCAGCCCTACCCATTGCTCAGAGGAATTTGTTTGTTTTTTCTTTCCTTTTTATACATGTTTTTGATTACCAAGAAGGCACATTCAAAATGAGGTTTTCAAAGGAGGAATTTGTCTTGTTGGTCACTATTTAAAGATATGGAAGATAACTGATTTGCTTATTCCAGTGCTTAATAATAATGATGATGATGATGATGATGATGATGATGATGACTGGTTTTTACAAATCAGACAAAATGAGCACAAGAAGTTAAGAATGAAGCACAAGCCTCATTATATAGCTGCATACACCATTAAACATTTTCCCCCATCACTTGAAACAGAAATATTGAGGTACATTGTTTAGCTGTTGCTAGTTTTAAAATGTTTCTTCATTTAATTTAATTTAAATTGTTGTGTACTAGATGGCTTAAGCACAGTTTTATGGAAAGGTGATGGGCACCTGTCATGAATGCTTTAGCTGAGATTCCTGCATTGCAGGGGGCTGGACCAGATGACCCTCAGGGTACCTTCCAACTCCACAATTCTGTAACAATTTAAAATAAATATTTGTATGTAGATTTATTTCAGAAGCAGAGGAACAGGAGCAGAACCAGCAACAGTTAGCAATGCCATCCCTCCTTTGCTGTGCCTCAGCTTAAGAATATCTAACGGAGAATAACTCAGACGGAAAGCTTTGTGTTGCCAAGTTCCTGCCTGCCCGAGGATAATCTTCGTGACATTACAGCGAATGAGCATAATGTGTGTGCTGTGCACATGCCTGACTCAGGGAGAAGAGGGAGCCTCGGCGCAGGAAGCCCAGCTTCACCATTCCCGACAAGCTAGCATCCGTATTTCAGACACCATTATCAGACTACTTAAGGCTGACAGCCATCGTCACACCAATCCTGCTGCTGTAATTTCCTCACTCACTTACTTGTTGAAGGATCTGCACAATTCCTCGCTCCAGCTAAAAAGTGCTTTTTGTGGTTCTAACACACCAAAGATTCCCTGAGCAGAAGGACATCCAGAATTTTTAGCGATGTTGTGCAACCAATTCCTCCATCTTTGCCAGTGGTCCTGCAACTTGTTTACAAAGTCAGCCGAGGACAGCAGATCCTGGGGGTAGATGGCAGATTTCGGGACAGATGATGGGAAAGAGGCTACTGTTGACATTAGGGAGCAGAACAACAAGGGTCTGACTTTCTCCTTTGGTCTTCCGGCAAGTACAGCAGCTCCACCTCCCAACCTTCTGCCGTAGACCTTCCCCTCGTCTGCGACACATGCGCTTGCTGCCTTGATACCAAATGGCTGCAGCTTCAGGGGCAAATAGCAACCCAGGGAATTGATATCCAGTGAGGAAATGGCATGAGGGGAAAGGTTTAATCCGACTTCCCACTCCATGCCACAGTCCTAAATCTGATTTGAACTCTCATCTGTGGCTACTATTAGCTAGGGTTGCCATATTTCCAAAAGTGAAAATCCGGACACAAATGTTGTTGGGCTATGTTGTTCTGCACTAGCTCTGTAACCTTGTTATTGGTTCGTTTTGTGGGTTTCTTATCATTCATATATACAGGGAGAGAAATTTGTCGTGTTTTTGCAATCCACTCTGGGGCCATTTGATGAAGTGTAGGATAGGTTTTAATGGGTGGGAGGTAAAAGGTAAAAGGACCCTTGACCATTAGGTCCAGTCATGGCTGACTCTGGGGTTGCGGCGCTCATCTCGCTTTATTGGCCAAGGGAGCCAGCATACAGCTTCCAAGTCATGTGGCCAGCATGTCTGGCAAAACAGAGCAGCGCACGAAAACGCTGTTTAGCTTCCCGCCAGAGCAGTTCCTATTTATCTACTTGCACTTTGAGGTGCTTTCGAACTGCTAGGTTGGCAGGAGCTGAGACAGAGCAACGGGAGCTCACCCCGTTGCGGGGATTCGAACCTCCAACCTTCTGATTGGCAAGTCCTGGGCTCTGTGGTTTAACCCACAGCGCCACCCGCGTCCCAATGGGTGGTAGAGGATATATTAATTGTAATTTATCCTTCCAGGTGCCCATGTACATGTGTTAAACAAGAGTTTTAAAATCCCATCCTTGACAGCAAAAATTGAAAGCATAGAAATTAGGCTCCTTTTGAGCAAGCTGGCTTTCCCCTTCTTCCCTTGCTTAACAAAGAATCAGGCAACAACTTGTAAAGTAAGTTTAAAAATGAAATTTACTTACTTGACAATCCTGCTTTGGTTCACACCAACAGTAGAAGTAAAAACTACGCAGGCTTACATCATAGTATAACCACTTTCAGGCACGTGCCTGAAGCTGCAGCAAGCGTAGGCATGTCTGCATTCAACACTGGTCAAAGGAAAAGGAAGCACTATATACTCCTCCCACTCCAGGACAGGAGGGAAAATGACATCACACAGAGTCCTCTCTACCAATTGTATTTCTATGGTCTGAGTGGGGTTTTCATTTTTAGAAACAAAGGTGCTGGTACTCACCATGAAGTTGCTACAGTAAAAGTCACGCTTGGGGGGAAATGTGCCAGTACTGTGTACCCTTGAGTACCCCTAGGAAACAGCGCTGGGTGTGAGTATATGCCTTTCAGCATGCTAACTAGCAAGAATATACATTTGTTAGGTTTGGCTGCTAATCTTCCACAAAAGAAAAAGTAAATAAAGGATAATCCTAAACATAGGAAACAGAGATCTTGCATCATGCCTAGTGTCACATCTAGTTTGACCCTAAGTGCTGTAAGAATAATTTGCCTTTGTTAAGAATTATAGGGGTTAAGACAGATGTAACAAATACCAAGTGTGGTAGAGGCATTTCTGTAACACCCTCAAAACCTCCCCAAACAATGGCAAGTTCTCTGTCCTAGAGTGAGATTTTGAGAGGATGTGTGTGGAATCTATAGGCTGTCGTCATACTTGTGGCTGAATTGGGGCAAAGGCAGCAGTCATATTTTGGTATGTCAAGGCTGGATTCAAGCCACTGAACCCTGTTGTGGCTGCTACATCTATCTTCACCCTTAGAACTGTGTGGGAATTCTCTGTCCAATATTCCTACTGCATTATATGTTCATCATCATCTCTGGTCTTGCTTGTGGCACAAAGAGTCGTCCCCCCCCCCCCCCCGCTGCTCCTTACACAGGACTCTCATAGCTGTCTGAGAGCAAGTCAGGATGTGGGATCCAAGATGAACCCCAATATGCTCTATTCACAGCTGACCTACTTTCAGGTGAAGCTGATCGTGGCTCCAAACATACATGAAAACTGACAAGTGATTTAAGCTGAACATAATTACAGGTGAGGAAGCTGGATGAACTCGCTGTTTTCAGATCAGTGCTGCAGCTCCACTTAAGCAAGGCTGCAGCTGCAGCTGCTGCGGAGAAGAAGAACTGGCAAAAAGCAAAATCATTTCCAGCAATCTGCAACAAATCACATAGGGAAGGATCACACAGAAGTCCCACTCTAGCTTTTTGCCATTTATAAATCAAACAGTGTCAAAATCCAATGTCTTCAATAAAACTGGAAGACAGATGTGGCATGGGCTTAATTATTCCAGCAAAAAGTCTCCATTTTCCTCTAAAGAGATTTCACAGCCCTTTGAATAGGAAACCTGGGACTGTACTGAAACTACTCATCCATTTTCATCAGTTACAAAAGTTTTGACCAGTTTTTGTTTTGGGAAGAGGGAAGTTGGCACATTTCCACTTTGCCCATGTGGCTTTGTTGACCCTACATCCAAGAAATAACTGTGGCATTTGTTAGCACATAATGTCACCACATTCCCAACATGGATCCTTATGGCCTGTCCAATATCAAATGACATTATCTGTGGAAATCATGACACCCATGGAGACCTCAGAAGTGACATTAACTGCTCTGCCCTGCCAAACCCAGTCTGCCCTCAGCCAGCCCTCACTTGCCTTCCCTTATAACTAGCCCAGGAAGTGGCCCTGGCCGTCACTTTCTTCCTCCTCTTGAGTGCTGCTGCTGTAGAACCTTGTGGGCTTCTCAGGTAGAGTGCAGGCCCTTCAAAAGAGGGCATGTTGTACTGGAAGTGTAAACATGGCATAAATACAGCATAACCCCATTGTTCTCATGAAGATTAAACACCATTAGGTATGGGCAATTCTGTCAGTTTTGATTAATCTTGGTTTCTCATTTTTCCATTCTTAAATTCTGTTTTTCACATCAGTTTGTGATTTTTCCCCTTAAGTCTTCATGAAAATTCATCAGCATCTTAGTGCAAATTCCTCCAAATATATACATGCATATCCACTACAGGTGACACAGGGGTGGTTTAACCCACAGGTGGCGCTGTGGGTTAAACCACAGAGCCTAGGACTTGCCGATCAGAAGGTCGGCAGTTTGAATCCCCGCGACGGGATGAGCTCCCATTGCTCGGTCCCTGCTCCTGCCAACCTAGCAGTTGGAAAGCACATCAAAGTGCAAGTAGATAAATAGGTACCGCTCCGGCGGGAAGGTAAATGGTGTTTCCGTGCGCTGCTCTGGTTCGCCAGAAGTGGCTTAGTCATGCTGGCCACATGACCCGGAAGCTCCCTCGGCCAATAAAGTGAGATGAGCGCCGCAACCCCAGAGTCGTTCACGACTGGACCTCATGGTCAGGGGTCCCTTTACCTTTTTATCCACTACACAAATCTGAAGTGGAGTCCCTAAGATGGTTGGATGGTGCCTTGTATGCCTCCTTCCAGCAACTACTGCAAACAAGCTGGTGCCAAATATATTGCTTTACTTTCCTTTGGACCACATCAGTGAGGCTGAAGGGGGTCCTGTTGTCTGGGCAGTCCAGGACCTCCATACACACTGCCCTGGCTTTTGCTCCAGAGAGGTCACATCAGTGCTGCTAACGTGGCAAAAACAATATGGAAGGCTCCAGTTATAATAATAAATTTTAATAATAATAAATTTTATTTATATCCCACCCTCCCCAGCCGAAGCTGGGCTCAGGGCGGCTAACAACAATCAAAATAGTCCAACATAAGTTACTGGTCTCTGCAGCACATCAGGTGCTTCCTGCTTGGCAGGGGGTTGGACTCGATGGCCCTGGTGGTCTCTTCCAACTCTAGGATTCTATGATTCTCAGAGGTTTGACATCACCCCCAGAGGCACAATCTATTGTTTCTTGAGACAAACGGATGCCAGCAATATACTTTCTTGTATGCAATTTTCCATAATGCATTTGTGTATGCTATTTTCATTAATACATGCATTTTGATGTATACTTCACCCTGGTCAGGTTTCCAGATCCCAGTCCTGGGTTGGACTGGGGTCTGTTTTGACAGACAGAAGGGATTGATCTGACATTTCTGCTACCATTTTCAGTGAGCCTCCACTGTTGCGTTTCCTCTCTTTTCAGTCTCAGGAAGCATTGATAGTTCCTAAAGGATGTTTGGTGGGGTATCTGTGTGATGGCATATTCTGCCCTGAATATGTCAGTGCCCAGCTGGGTCAGTCATTCCATGGAACCCCCAGAGCAGCACAGATTCCACCAAACTAACAGACAACACAATCTAAACAGGGTCGCTACTCCCTGACCTTCTTAATCGCAAGCATGGAAAATCAGTTACATGTTGTAGGTCAAGCAATTTTCATCAATCAACTCCCTCAGAAAGACATTAGGGCTCCACTTTACACAGTCAATGTGCCACAGATTCTAGCTGAAAAAGAAATTGCATTGCTGGACCAGGGGTGGAGGTGTTGTGGCCGGGCGCAAGGGCAGCTTCCTCACGCGCCTCAGCCCAGGAGAGCGGACAGCAACGCTGTTGCCCACTCTCCTCTCCCTGCCCCGGGTCAGGCTTGATCCATGGATGGAGCTGCAGCTGGTGGCGTCTGGCCATGCGAGGAAGCTGTCTTTGCAGCTCCCTCATGCGCTGGAGGCAGGCTCTGATGAGGGAGCCTGTAGTGAAGGCGACTGGTTGCACCCCCTCAAAAAAAATGCGCCTGGGACCATGGCCCCCCCAGGCCCCCTATGCTACACCACTGCATAAAATGAAACATTAATTTAAAGTTGAGCTTTTTAAAGGAAGAATACATCATAAGGACAGTCACTCCTTTGAAAAAATAATCCTGCCTCTACAAAGAAAACAGCAAGAGAGAGACTGTAAATGTTAATTATAGGGATGAGTTTACAAACAAAACTCCCACTGCCTTATGGGGGGATTATTGTTGGCAAAACTATGCTTTCAGTTAAATAATTCAGCAAATATTTACACACATTATTTTGGGGTTAAAGAAAAGGAAGAAGATCTGTTCCTGATTCACAGTCAGAAGACTGTATGGCTATTTCAGCTTTCAATCAATCTCATGGTTTTCTACACTAGTTTTGTGATCATTCATTATCTTAAAATACAGAGGAGCCTTAATGAGTGTTTTAGAAGACCTCACACAATATGATGGCAAGAAGGCTGAGACTTGGATGCTTTAATAACTGCATAGTAAAGGTTTCTTCCTTTCCCATCATGTTTTCTTTCCAGACCAGTATCCTTTCTCACTCCCTTTCCACAATTAGTGAGAGGCAGAATTAAAAAAGAGGTTCCACACAGCACTTAATCTAGTAATGCCCTTGCCCAAGATCCTTCGGTTCTGTTTACTCATTAGTCCCATCCATTCAAGGTCCCTTCAACATTCATCAAATGCTCCCGGGCTGCAGGTTCATCCTGTTTTATTGTTTCCTGTTGAGCTCGGCTGGGAATTTACTGACTATTAGCTTGTTAATTGCTCCTTGAATAGCTTCTCTTAATTTAGGGTTGCCATATTTTGAAAAGCAAAAAAGAGGACATATTTGCTAACTTCTACAATGTTCTTAACTTTCATCATAAAATCATCATCATCATCATCATCATCATCATCATCTGAGGCAACTCAGCGTTAACTCCACCTCCAGAAATTTCTTCCAATATCTCAGCTCCCTTAGATTTCAAGGCCTTAGTTCTGCAGCTTTTTCAAGCGGACATAGCATTTATAAAAACAATATCCACTATCATCCTTCAACCATATTCCTCCTAGTAATGTCATGAACATACACTTATGATTATCCCATGTATCCTTTGTGACTCTGCACTGATGCTGTGTTCCATAACTTAACTCTAAAGCTCCCACCCCGTGATCACATTCCTCTTAGCCAGTGCTCATAAATGGTTGGAAGAGGAACAGCCAAGTGGGGAAAGGGGGAGGCACTCTGCACATGCTCAGGGAAGGAGGCAGCAGGGCTCCAGGTCCTGCCAGAGCCTCATTCCCCAGCCGGGCTCTGCCAGGGTTCAAGAGCCCTCCTGTTTCAGGCTGCGGGATGCTGACCGTGCCTCGTTCCCCATGCCCAGGACACGCTTGCCCAGCTTGGGGAAGGAGAGATCAGGCTTGGTCAGGATCCTGGTGCCTGCCGCCTCCTTCCATACACAGAGAGATTTTGCCATGAGGACATTTTCCAAAAAGTGTTTCCCACCCAAACCTATAGTTAACCCTCCCTGCGACAGGACTGCATTATGCACCTTCCCATCGATCTTATAACCACTGAAAAAGGCACAGACATCTTAATGGAAGACTGCAACCTTGGATTCAAGAAACATCATGGGCAGCTGCACCTTCTAGCATGGGGTGAAAATCTTATTCTTAGGGGTAAAGTGTTAGCTGCAGCATACCAGTGGTAAGAGACAGAACAACCCACCGCCTCTCTCAAGCACACGTGCCAACCACATCCATTCACATCTGCAGCGCAACTGATCTGCTGAACTTCTGCTTGGCATGTAGCTCTTAAAGAACCCTTGAGGAGGGGGTGGGGAGGGGAGGCTGCAGTCTTATACAGGTTTCCTTGGGAATACGCTGACTCCAACGAGACCTGCTTCCCAGCAAACATAGGTGTTGGCTACATGCCACAAATCAGACTGGATGCATGGAGTAGACTGCCTCACAATCTTCCCTGAGGAGAAACAGAGCACACATGTGCTCTCACTGCCTCCGCCAGCTTCCCACCTTCTGCAAGAGCAGCTAGTTAAGTGCCACCAGAAACAGCGGTGCTGACCCCATCAACCAAGGTGAGGGCTGGGCAGCGACAGGGGGCTCTGCTTCCACTCTGTGCTCCTCTCGAGCACTTGGCCTACGCTGCCCTGGGCACACACAGCCGCTCTGCCAGGGCCAAGGAGGAAGCGAGCAGGCAGAGAGGAGAGGAGAGGAGAGGAGCAGAGCCTGCTCTCAGGCTGCTGGCTGCACTGGCCTCTGCCTTGGCCCTCACTATTGTTCTTGCACACCCTCCCTTGCTGAGGGGGCAGTGGCGGGACCACATGGGCAGCACGGCTGGGGTGCCACAAACTGAAGCACTGCCACCCTACCACCTCCACTGCCACCCTGCCACCTCCGGCAGGAGATGAGTGCCCCCCGCTGCCACCTCCTGCTTCGCCACCTGGGAGCACCACTGCTGCCCTGACCAGCTCTCAGGCCACCACCACCAAAATGGTGGACCACGTGGGCTTCACAAACAGAAAGCCCAGGATATTTAGGTGATTCCCCCCCCCTGCCCCCAAGATGGCGATTTCACCCTTGGAATCCCAGACGTGTCCAGGAAAAACTGGAATTATAGCAACTCTATCTTAATTGCCCCTCAATATCAGTTCCTGCTCTGGGGGGAAGGGCGGAGGATTTCAATTCTGTATTAATTTTCATTTCACTCTGCATAGCAAATAATGTGGTTTCATTATAGCAAAGCAACATCTTCCAGTGTGGGCTCAAAATTAGGAGGACTGAGGCTCAGTTTGTTTCCTGCCAAAGCAACATAGAGGAGTTTGGGGGCTGCAGAGCACAACCTGAGCCCTGGCACGCAGCCGGAATCCTGCTTAACACAGAGCACAACTGAAAACACACACCAGACTGGCTGGTCCTTCAGTTGCATTCAGTGGTGGCAGCAAGCAACACAAATCAGGTCTGGGAGGAAACAGCAAAAACAATAAAATGCAATGATTTGTCAGTGACACCTGGGATCTCTGAAAAAAGACAAGCCAACAAAGCACTCATTGTGATGGCATAAAATAGGTCTACCCAAATAATTTCTTTCAAAGAAGCACTCAAACCATTCAGATCCTGGCCACCTCTCTCTTTCTATTTCACCTTTTCTCTCTTAATTTTACAATCTAAATTTCAGTTGTCCCCATTTCCACTTCAGCTTAGAATTTTTTGAAATAAAAATGGGCATGAATTTTCATGTGCTTTTCGTCTAATATACACATTTTTGCAAGCAATTTCTCCTAATATTTTTGGACATTTTTATCATCATATTTTTGGATGGTTTTTGAACATTATTTTCACTAATATAAGTGTGGTATGTTTGCAAAATTTGGAAAAGAATGAATTTCAAAGGATAGTTTTGTTTCATATTGTATAGGGGCTTGGGTGGTGTGGATTATGTTGGTTCACATCAAAATGTAAATTTCTCTTTCATTCCTATTGGAGTGTTGAGGAAAAAGAAGGCAATCTTTAGGGGGAAAATCAAGTGCTCTTCTCAAGTCCCATTCATTTTTCTGGGAGTCTGAGTTGGAGAACTCCTCATCAAAGAAAGGCAGAATATAAAGTTCAGGCAAAACAAACATGACTCATGATCATTGTAGGAAAAACAGCAACAGAACTTTAGGTTTTATGCATAAGAAGGACTTCAACAATTCTCTGCAGCAAAGATAAATGGGTTTCAGTTTCCATTAAGGCGAAAGAGAAATAAATCCATTAAAAAAGAAGAATCAGAAGTAGCTTTGAAAAACAAGAATAGGAATTACTATTAATCATGCCCTCTCCTCAAAATCTATTTAAATTGCATCTTCAAACTGCAGTGCCCATATCACATTTTCAGATCATAATAAGAGAACAGAACCCGTGCAATAATATCAACATATTTCCAGTTTAAAAACTGTTGCACTCCACATTCATATATATCAACTATGATACAGCTGCAACACCTGAAATTCTACTAGTCTTATCCTCTTGAGTTTAAATTGAGAGGGATTTATTCATGTTCCAAATAAATCCAAGACCTATGTGATTATAAAGCTAAAAAGGAACAAAAATGCAAGAGAGTTGTGTGTCTGCAATTCTAGAGCTCTACTGCTTGGCAAACCAGCTGTAAGCATGTGAGGGGCAGGAGAAAGCTGATCCTACCTGGTTCAGTGCAGTTTTTGTGATTTGGATGCTCTGTCTCTTCAGGGTTATCTGTAACATTCTCCTCCACTTCCAGCAGTAGCCTTCGCCCAATCCACTTGTCACTAGTTTCCAAAGCAGTGTTCAGAACATCATAACCTAGAGAGGAAAAAGTACCACGGTAAATGTAAGAGTGAGGAATACAGCTGAACAGAGTAGCACATTAATTCAATGAAGCGGGCAATAAGTTGTACCACTGTGGTAGGCTTTTACTTACATAGTGAAAGGATATAAGTAGGTAGAGGGTGGCATGAAGGTGGCATGAAGGGGTGATCAGTGTAGACCTATGACACCTTTCCTACAGTGACCTCACAAGTTATCACACTTATTAATCTAGATTCTTATTCTGTTACAAAGGTTAGTTTTTTCAGCACTGTGGGATCTCCTATGCATAGTAACTGTACATTGTGCTGGCAGTAAGGACTGGAGACAGGTATGAGAATGAGAAGGCGTCATGGAGCTTTCTATATCCTAAACATGAGCCTGCCCCAGTACAGGCATGCTGCATTGCTGGTGGGATTGCCCTTTTGGTATTTGGACAGAGGTTGAACTCTGGCAACATTCAGTTCCTCTTTAAACATGTACATTCTCTCCCAGGAAAGCTGTTGGTGCAATAATGCCAACATGGTTCCTAGTTAAGAATATTGGGATAGGACAAGCAGAGGTGTAAAAAATTGGTGGCGAGGGAGGTCCATATGTTGATATCTGTTATAAGGTTAGCATTATGTGGCGAGTTTCCATGTTGCCCAAGTAGGCTGGCAGACTCGGAGGTGGGCTCAAAAAGAGAAGTGAGTCACAGAAACAGTGCAGGGTGGGATGGAGGACTAGCAAAACAACTGAGCCAGCCCCTAAAAGACACAAAATAATTGCACAAATTGCCATGGCTGAAATGTACAAGGGCATCTAGTTGGAGAAACTAACAAAAATTGACAGGGAATCATACCTAATTTGAAACGAGTCAATACCACTCATCTGGCCTAGCACTGCCTGTGGTTTGCTCAACCAAAGACCTTTTGAACGCCCCCCCCCTGAAACCCATCATAGAATTATAGCATTGGAAGGGACCTCAAGGGTAATCTAGACCAACCCCCTGCAATGCAGGAATCTCAGCCATAGCATCCATGACAGATTGCCATCCAACCTCTGCTTATAAATTTCCAGTGAAGGAGAGCCCACAACCTCCCAAGGGAGTCTGTCCACTGTTCATTCAGCTAGATCTGGATATCAGGGATTGAACTGCAGGGGGTGCTTATGTACCTGAGGCAGGTGTTCTGTTATTCAGGTATATGGTCCTTCCTTACACAAGCAAAAGGACCATGAGGGCTTGACTTTCTGCTAGGTATTGACTGAGCCAATAAAACCGAAACAAAATAGCTAGAGGCTTCCTAAAGCAAAGAGCATTATAGTGGCAACTAGCTGTTTGCTGGAAGCAAAATGGTGGACAAAATGGAACTTGGAAAAACCCTGTTGTGCTCATCTAACAAATTTGCCTATATAATGTTTTCAGGATTGCAGGAAGAGTGTTTCTCAGGTTTTTGAGGCTATGAGACACAAGTAAGTAGACATGTGTAGTGATCATCTGTAGTGGACCATTCCACTTCTGCGTGGCCTTCATTCTCTGCCTTGCTTTAGAAGAGATGCTGGTGAGCAAAAGTCTGTCTTGGCAGCATCAATGCAAACACATGGCACCTCTCCAAGGGTTTTTATTTTTGCTTGAGCTGCTCATCCTGGAAACTTGCATGCTGCTCCGATTAAGCAGAAAGTGCATGCTCATGTGCCAGTAACATCTGGCAGAGCTGAACATGCTGGGGGGGGGAACAGTAGGGTGCCCACTGTGTGCAGCACAGCCCATAGTTCAACCCCTTTTGGCAAAGTGTTAGAGGAGCTTTATGCCAAGTTTCCATTTCAAAAAATAGACTTTTGCTCTTCCTCCCTTCAGTTAAAACACAGCAGCTCTTCCTTCCCCACACATCTGCCTCCCATTGGGCTTTTCCCCTGTCAGCCTCTGGGGAAAACACATGACTCAGCAGCAGAGCAGTTGGACAGGTCTGGCCACACAAGCTCGGAGCAGACACATAAAGCAACTGTTTGCATCTACTTTTTAACACACCCTGGCCCTATACGCTGAGCAGCAACCTGCGCTCAGAAATGCTCAGAAATGCAGAATTGTTTTCTTCCCAACACCTAACTCCACACCAAGAACAACATCAACTACTAAATCTGTGTGTCTCAGGTTGCACTTAAAAGCACAGAATTGGAATCAATAAACAAAAAGGGATGCAACCACTCCTCCTCGTGCCCACCTTTTCTCTAAATGTGGACGAGTGGAATGGTGTGTGGGTTCAAGTCCTAACTCCACTCCAGACATTATAAGTAGGCGGAAACAATGTGTGTGACAATTCAGTATAGTTGCCACATTTTCACACACACACGCACACCCCACGACAATCACACAGAGGCACATTAAGTTACTGCTGAGAACACACTGCCCAAATCAGAGATCAGCTGACTCAGAAGCTTAGTGAGCAGAGCAGGCCTGACAAAGCAGGGCCTCTGCAGCTGGTTTTGCATTTACAGTGGTACCTCGGGTTAAGTACTTAATTCGTTCCTGAGGTCTGTTCTTAACCTGAAACTGTTCTTTACCTGAAGCACCACTTTAGCTAATGGGGCCTCCCGCTGCTGCTGCGCCGCCGGAGCACAATTTCTGTTCTCATCCTGAAGCAAACTTCTTAACCCAAGGTACTATTTCTGGGTTAGCGGAGTCTGTAACTAAAGTGTATGTAACCTGAAGCGTCTGTAACCCAAGATACCACTGTAATACATAAATGTCACTGTGCGCTGCTGACAGGGAGGAGAAAACGAACGACACGGGTCTCTGGTCAGCCATTCCATCATTGGGCAGCAGCAGTTGGAGCTTTTATTGCGCTACAGCAGGCATATCGAACTCCCAAGAGACTGTGATCTACTCCCACTAAAAAAAATGGCAGTGAACTACCCACTGGATTGACCAAAGTTGTTCAGCTTTTAGGGGAGCAAAGATCAGGATCACGCGATTGACCAGGATCGACCAGGGACGCCCCGTGATCGACCGGTAGGTCACGATCAACTGGTTGGACATGCCTGCACTACAGCTTCTGAGCCGTGGCATCATCAAACAACAGGTGTGTCTGCAACCTGACCAAGGCCACAGCCATTCTAAACTCATTCCAGATTTCACCAACAGTGATCAGTCCACCAAGAACTCTAATGTTACACTTTTTAACATTGCTATCTATCATGTAATCTCCCAGAATATTTTTTAAAATGTATGCCTGGGGCCCTAAACCTATGGCTTTAGCTGTACAATCCTTGGGGACCACAAATACTGCCAGGCATACTGTCAGAGTGAATAATAATAATAGCTATCAGGAGTGCAATATCTCAAAGACCACCTTTCCCCATATGAACTGACCCAGACCCTGCGATCATCGTCTGAGGCCCTCCATGAGAGGGCTAGAGGGTGGCAACATGAGGGCAGGCCTTTTGCGTGGTGGCTCCCTGCTTGTGGAATGCTCTCCCTCGGGAGGGTCTCCTGGCGTCTTCTTTAGATCTCCTTAGCGGCCAGGCAAAAACATTGCTCTGCTCCTGGGTCTTGGGATAATTGCACAATAAATGGCCTTTTAACTGGGGTATATTTTTTGTTTGTTATTATGGTATGGTTTTTTGTGTTTTTATATTGTAAACCACCCTGTGATATTCAGATGAAGGGCAGTACAGAAATTTAAATAAGAACAAGAATCATGGTCAGGAGTTTTCATACCAAACAAGAAAAGCAAGAAGCCCTCAGAGTTGTTGTTGTTTAATGGCCTGAGCATGCTGCTAGAATTAAGCACAGCCCTTCTGTTTGTGTTCCTACTGGGCAGTACAGTCGCCTGGAACCCAGCTGGAAGGCAACAGAGCAGAGCGATTACCTCTTACAGAAGGCCACCTTAAGCAGCAGAACTCAGATCAACTTGTGCCTCTTTTCTGCAGGTTTGCACCTGCCATTCAGATGAGTGTCAGTGATTACTCAGGAGATTCCTTTTTGAAAGTGACCTCAGGAAATTCACACGTGAAGCAAAGGAATTCTGAAGTGGCAGGTCATAACAAAAGGCATACGGTCGGGACTTGCCAGAGAACGATTCTGAATGCCAGGGACAAGGGTGCCTTTGAGAATATTAGAGTATTTTTTAACTTCTGAATAATTACAGATTATGCTACACACATCTTGGAGAAGTACGGAGCAAAGCTGACTTTCAAAAGAATGTCCCTTCCAAACAAGCTTCAGTTGCAGCAAGCCTTGTTTAGCAAGTGACAACTGGGACCTGCAACATGACCACACCACAGGACCCTGAAAAGAAATCAAAGGGTTAAAAAGTTTCAAAACCCTTCCTACATGGCACAGTCCTAATTCCAACAGAACTCCTTTTTTGCCTTGACACAGCACAATAGCATGTCACACAGCGGAAGGTGTTATGCAGTGCTTTTTCTGGGGGAGGGGGACGCAGGGGTATGCATACCCCTAAACATTTGGAGGAGTAGCAGCGGGGATTTGGATATCTTAGGAGCCCTGCAGAAAGAGCATGGGACGCCCTCTTTGTGGGTGGGTTCCTTTCCCCCCTTAGCACATCATATTTAGTTGGGGATTCTGGCTGGGCTTTGGGAGGGGGGCACTGGCACCAAGCGGAACAGACGCGCCGTCCCCACCTCCCTCTCCTCAGTAGCTCTGAGCGGAGTGACTGAGGGGCAGGGGCAGAGGAAGGGGGCGGGGGGTGGTCCACCCCGTGTATTACCACTGAGGGGGGTGACAAAATGCCGGGCGGCACTCACCGCAGGGCCTGCAGCACGCGCACAGGCTCCGTGCTGCCCAAACGGCCCACCTGCTGCCTCCCCCCCAGCTGTAGCACGGCTGAGTGGGAGGAGGCAGGCAGACTTTTCAGAGGCCCTATGGAGCATCCTGCCCCGGCTTGCCCCACCCCCACGGGCAGCTGCCCCCACCCCTGTGTGCAGGGCACACACACCGCCCCAGGCGCCTGATCGGCTTGCTCCACCGCTGCTGAGGGGACGCTGCCAGGGGCGGCCTCTCTCTCCGTGCCCCCCCCCCGGACAACTTTTCCCTTTTTTTAAAAAAAATAATATTTATTAAATTTTCCAGAATAGAAAAAGGAAAGATAGAAAGAAGAGAAAAATATAGTTTACATCTTAGTATCATTAACATCTTTTCCGGACTTCCCCCCCTCCCCCTGTTGTATTCCATTTCCCTTAAATTAATTCCACAAATTCTTACCCCGAATTTTAAAGCCTTATTGTAATTTTAAATAACCCATTTATTCCAAATTAGTTTATCTTATTTATCTTAATTAACCATTTCTCCTTATATTTTGTATACTTCCCTAAGGTCGACCCCAGTTCCCTTCCACAAATTCCCCTATTTTCAAACAACAAACAAGAAAGAAAGAAAGAAAAAATATGTAATTTTACAGCCTTTGGGTTCCAAATCCCCCCCCCCCCATTCCCCGGTTCCGATCCCCAGAGTTCGTCCATCATCTACTGCCAGCCTGGTGAATCCACGTCTATATCTCAGTTCCACTTTGCCGTCTTTTGATAGCTTTTATTTTCAGAAAGTCCAATCTCGGAGAAACTCTCAGAAAAGATCATTCTTCTTCCATCCAGACCTCTATGTTTAAGAGTATAACTCAAATTCTGTTTCTTGATCCTTTTAAAGTCTGGATGTCCCAAATGCTCCAACTTCAAATTTAGTCCAACTCTTATTCTTCAGGTTTCTTTTTCCTGTTCTGCTGCAAAAACCTTCTAATTCAGAAACTTATTCAGAAACTTCTTGTTCTCCACAGAGGCTTTTGTTATTCAGGAACATAAACTTACGCCAAGTCCCTTCCTTTCTTCAATAGATAAATCCATTGTCTCCTTTGGTATAGAGACCTCTGTAGACAAAATAATGCTTCGTTTCTGCAGCTTTCCCAAGAGATAACGAATCCTGCTCAAATTCCTAGTATTTTTCCGCTTGCTGCTACTGTTGCAATGTCCCGGCCTCCCTCTAGAGGGAATATGGTAACTTAATTTCTTTCCAGATCAGACCCAAGAGTCAAATAACTTGTTGCCTTTATTTCCAATAATTTATGTCCAAATTGTAACAAATCTAACCAGCAAAGCCATCGTAACCAAGTTCTCTCTTTATTTTCCTGCTTTGACAGCTACTTTGACAGCTGTCAAAGTTTCTGTGTTCCTTCGCCAGTCTCTCATAGCGGATCATTCCCGGTTCCCGGGGGGTTGCACTTTAATTCCCACAAACCAATCTTCTCCTCCAGCACAATTATTGTAATTTCCCTTCGTGAAGTTAATTTTTTTCAAATAAACAAGTCCATCTCTCGATCTTAGTTGTCAAATCCTTGCGTTAAGCCATCTACAACGGGGGGGGGGGGCGGACTTCCTTTTTGAACCCCCCCCCGCTCGCTCCAAATTCATAGATCAGATTTTCCTTTTAAGTCCAATAAATTTACTCACGGGTTGTTCTTTTTAATCCAAATCTGAAATTTCCAAAGAAGAGGTCGTTGCTCTCCGCCGAATGGCATGCGGCTTCGCTAGGCAGGGGAAGCAGTGGACTCATAGCACCACACACACCCCCGTCACCCGCTCCGGAGCCTTTAAAAAGGCTCCTTCGCCGGTCAGGGGGGCGCAAACGGTGCCCGCCGAGTCACCAAGTCCATGGGCATCTCCGCCCATGGTTTTTGAGGGTCCCCACGTCGCCAGCGCGGCAGGACCCAACCCCTACCCAGCAGACTCCCTCCGGAGCTCGGAGGGAGTCCGCCATTCGGCGATGGCGCCAACCCGGAAGTCGCACAACTTTTCCCTAGGCGGGTGGGCAGGCACCTAAGGCTGCATGGAAGCAGCCTGGAGGCTGGGTGGCCTCTCAGCGGCTCATGACAGGTGTCCCCGAGGCGGGAGATGTTGAGCCGAGGCTCTGTGAGAGGGTACGAGGGATGCATGGCGGTGCCTGTGCAGGCGACTCTCCTCTCTCCCCCCTCCGCCCCTCACGGACATGGAGTCCCCAGCACACCTTGACGCTGCTGCTGCTCGGATGAAGGTGGCTTCGTCTTAACGCCAAGCCGCTGAGGGACCACAGTCTCCTGCCCTCTTTTTTTTTTTTTTTTTGGGTGGGATGCTGAGCTAAAGGCAGTGCTTTTTTCCATTTACTGTATTTATTTTTCCTGATTTGAACTATAAAATGGTGATTTTCTTGAGTCAAAATGAGAGGACCCCTAAACATTTTTTAAGGAGAAAAAAGCACTGGTGTTATGTATACACTAAGGGTGAATTAATTATGGAACTATGGATCCTTATGTAGCCAAAATGCCACCATCCACACACAAGAGGGAGGTCTCAGCACATTTAGAGGAACCCCAAGGTTTGAAGAAGTACACAAAATAATTGGGGGGGGGCTTAAAAGGGGAGGGGAGGACTCACACATCAGTCAGCATCTCACACACATTGAGCATGCTTCGTCCTCATTCACTTGTGTTGTGAATGTGCATGAGATGCTGACTGATAGAGGGAGCAGGGAGAAAAATGGAAAAACAGGGGAAGGGAAAATGGATAAAAAGACATAGCAGCTTGGCTGGAATCCTGAACCCTTTCTCTATGATCCTAGTGAAAATCCCCTCATCCAAACTGCTATTTGGTATAGGAGGGAAAACTCACTATAGGGAGGGATCTGAGGCCATTTGCATTGCGAAATTATCACTTGCATCAACATTTCTGATGTTGTTGAGAATAATCTAGTATTAGGGTTGCCATATTTTGAAGAGCAAAAAAGAGGACTTTTTTGCCGACTTCTACTTTTAACTATGGATCACTATGATGACTCTACCCATGAGAAAAAGGACATGTCCTGGGAAAAGAAAACATATGGCAACCCTAATTTTCTAGTTTAGTATGTTTATTTTACTTGTATTTAGTAAACATAGTTTTTTTTAAAAGTACCCCACCCCATGTTAAATTTTTGGTCCCAAAAGACCTCAAGTATTTGACCTGAAATATTTGAGGCCCGCTTAATATCGTTTAAATGTTATATTATGTAGAAACATTTTATTAAAATACTTGTAAACATTTAAAGGCAGTAGCATGACCTTCTCTTGCAATGTTTAAATTTAAGTGGAGGGAAACCCCAAAAGTACTGAAGGCTGTTGGCACACTTAATAAATTTTAGCATCCTGGAGAACTGTGCGTGGTAGGCTGACTCACAGGTCTGTCAGGGATAATCACCTGAAAAACATTAATTACAACTTTGAAACTGCCAAGCTTGCCCAATATTGCCTTTGGCACTTGGCATCCATTCATTGCTACTAATGAACTTAGGAAATGGAAAACGTTTGGTGGAAAAATAAAGCATTGGAAAAATTTCCACCCCACTCCCTCATCCCTGCCATCAAGATGTTCTTCCTCATGTCTGCTCCAAATTCCTTTTCATGGAATTTGAACCAACTGGCTTGAGTCCTGCCCTCTGGAGCAACAGCAAACAAATTTATTCTGTTTTCTGTGTAATAAAAATGAGATCATAATCCCTCTTAGGCTGCCATGCAAATATCCCCCTGGGACTGAGCAGGGTGGTGGGGCCGCCACACCTGCAGCCCCACCACACAAATGGTAGGCAGGATGGGCAGAGAGAATGCTGTGCCAGCCGTAAGCTACGCAGCCAGAGGGCCTGGACTGGCCCTGCCCCCATACCATCACACAAGAGCAGTGGAATCAATTCGGGATCCAACTGATCCCAGGCCAGCTCAGCCCCTCCGTGCCCTCAGAATGTCCTGTTTCATGGCTACAAATCCAACAGGAGCTTTATCTCACCCAACAACAAGAATACTGTGGATTATGCAGCTAAAGTGGATCTGGGGCTCTTGTGCAAAAAAACCCCCTATTTTTTAAAAATGCCCAGAATTTTTGCAGTAAGGCAAGATATGGGAAAGTGCACTGGAAAGCATTGGCATCACCCTGACCAGTAAGTAGTTGCCTAGATCCTGTTTCCCCCTCGTCTTAAAGATGGATCCAACATTTGCCTCTGTCCAGTCTAACAGCACTTCACCTGTTCTCCAAGAATTTTCAAAAATCATAAACGGTCTCTGAGATTACATCTGCAACTTCCTTTAGTACCCTAACATACAACTTATCTGGCCCTTAAAACCTGAATTCACTGAGAGCAATAAGGTGCTCCCATACTAACTTCTTATCTATATTTGGCTGCAACTCCGTTCAACTTGGAAATGCACAAGTTGAGGCTCCAGCACTCTCCCGTCATGAGGAAACTGTTTCCTTAAAAGGCTACCCAAGGACGCACATGAGAGTAGGAAGCATGAAACAACTGTCTTCATCTGGTGGAAAAACCATTTAACCCAAACAATATTGTGCAGTGACATTAACTTGTGCTATTCCAGAATCTGCCCAAACAAACTTACTGCACACATTGAAAAGAACATACAGGAAAGAAGAAGCCCATGCTAGCACAGGGCACACTGAACACTGGCCAGTCAAATGGTACAAAAGAATGATGTGTTACTGCAGCATTGCAGAATCACTGCAAGTTTCAACGAAGGATTGTCAAGTGTTGGCAGGATCCCTGCTCCCCTTTGCAGCCACCGAGGTTCTATGAAAACTGTGAAACTAGGCAGACAAGACACAGACATGCCTTTTCAGGAGTCATGCACAGTTTAACATCTATTTTCGTCTGCACTTTTCTTCCTTTGAGGGCAGCGGCAAAGGGAAGGACTTTCACAAAACTCAGGGCAACAACAACTAGATGTACAACCAATAGTAAAGGAAGAATCTCTGCATTTTGGTTCTCTCAGTTCCAATCCGAAATTCAGTTTTCCACAGTGCTGCAACCATGAAAATTCTTCAACATTCACCTAATGAATACATCTGTGTGCAGTTTTGGCTAACACACACACATTTCAGGTAATTTTCCCTAATATAATCCATTTTTGTATGTTATTTTCACCAAAATATTAATTTTTATGCACACTTTCCCCCAATCTATGCATTTTTATTCAAGTTGGAGAACTGCATTGCAAATTTCAGATGTGTGAATTTTGAAGGCTGGTTCTATGTTTCACTTCTCATATTGTTTGGGAAAGTGAGAAATTAACAGATTAACTTTTAAGTGCAGACTGAATCTAATATCTCCTTAACAACCAAGGAGCAGGTATTTACTACTTCGGGCAAAATATGGGGGTGCTGTAGGTTTGAATGAACAAAACTAGCATGCCAAGGATAAGGGTTTAGCCTAGTTTTCCCCTTGCCATACCACTATTATATATGCAGAAAGGAGGATTCTGTGCCATCATTTACACTCCCTCATTTTCACTCCCTGACATCTATGGAATTTGGAACATTCTTCTGGAAAAGGTAAGACATTGCAAAAGACAGGAGCTTCCTGTTGTGTTCCATGGTACATAGTTTCAGAGGGTCATCCAAGATCAGAATTGCACAACAATTTCACTTTATCTTTCAACATCATCATCATTATTATTATTAAAAAATATTTTTATTTAAAACAAAGATAAAACTACATACAATCAGAGAATCATCTCTGAATATTCCACAGAGCTTTGACAAAGTTTGTTTCTTTAAAAACTGTCTCACAATGAATGCAAGATTTCAAAAACGGGTTGTTTCATATGCATGCATCATGGAGAAATGCAAGTAACAGGGTGGGGGAGAGAGAGATTAGGAATGGAAGGAATGGAAGGAAATCGGAAGAAACCTCAGAAAGCATCTAGGTCAAAGTTTAAAGCAAGGTGAATGTCTAGCTCGATAGGCAAACGCAAGCATGAATTTTCTACTTCCCTCTGCATTTTCCTTTCAAATGCTGAGATGGCTTTTTGTAGTGTCTAGGTATCGACTTTAACTATCGGAGGCATATCGGTGCTTCTTTAAATGTGTGGGGACTGGAAGATGGGGCTGCTACTGCTCTCAGTTGGGAGAGTTGGAGGCTAAGCATTCTGCCATGTCAATGCCTTCCCAAAAACTCTTCAAAGGCTACCCTGTGTTGAATGAATTGCTGGAGTCTAATCCATGCTCCCAAAAATAAAAATAAGAATCTACAGCCTTAAATGTGTGCAAATACTTCACAGAAACAGAAATGTGAAATGTGCAGCTCCTTCAATTAGATTAATTGAAGTTAGTGGGAGGAGAGAAAATCAGGAATAGAACAGGCTGCACAACTTTAGAGTGTTTACAACAACAAAATAGAGTTGTGGCAGATTTTTCTCCTCTGATGTTTCTTCCCACATTTGTGATATAAACGACAGATGCTCACACCAGCAAATCAAACACTGGTTCAGGCATCAGTCTTCTTCATGCCTCAGGAAGGCACTCTGCCTTTCAAAGCACCACATATACATTTTTGCATTCATTTACTCCATTCTAAAGGCACAATACAATTGGAGTTGCAAAACTGCAGTAAGGATGCTGGGAGTGGATTCGTGAAGTCACAAGGGCCTGTCTATCAGCACGATACCCTTCCAATGTCTTATTATGAGAACTTCCAAATGGTGTTTCCCAAGTTCAACTCTTGGAGAAAATAGTCACATACTTTGGGTATTATGCACTTTTCCTGCTTTTTCTTTTCTTTAGCAACCAGGGGCCCCACACGGTGTCTCTGAAGACTGGAGAAATGGCACAAGGGAAGGGAAGGAGAGCCAGTGTGGTGTAATGCAAATAATAATAATTAATAATAATAATAATAATAATAATAATAATAGGGTGGCATATGCTCAGATTTCCCCAGACACGCCCAGGATTCCAAAGGTGAAAGCACCACCCAGGCAGATTCTTTATATTTTGAAAAATGTCTGTGGTTTTTCTTTTGCATGCAGCAGGCAAGCAGTCTGGGCAGATGTTGGTGGCCTCCAGGGGAGACTCCTAACCCAACCCCCCTCCCCAAGATTACCGCTGCCCCGCTGCCCACCCCCACTACCGCTGATTGCCCAGTGACCCTGCCACCACCGCTCACCTGCTCACACACTTGGCCGCCGCCGCCACCGATCATCCAATCACTCACCTGCCGCTGATCACCCACTCGCCCTGCCAACACTGCCATAGATCGCCTGATCGCCCACTGCCACCGACTGTCCAACCACCCAGCCCCCACCAATCACCTGATCACCCCAATTGCCACCAATCGCTACCACTGCCAATCACCCTGCTGCCGCTGCCACCAATCACCCGACCACCACCAATCGCCTGCTTGCCCCTCCACCCCCCCCACTGTCTGCCCTCTTTTTTCGATCTTCCAAATATGGT